>NC_041405.2:91088204-91445704 GCF_900747795.2 Erpetoichthys calabaricus | reverse complement strand
TCCGCTGTTTTATAAACAAACGCCATATAAGGTCTTCCTTTTTCCTTGCTTCGCCAAGAAAAGAGCCTTTTTATTAAATCCAAGGGTTCTTCGCTTTTTTTTTTGTTTGTTTATTACAATTGTTATAGTTCTGTTTGTATACGACGTTGTCAGTTCAGCACTCAGGTTGTAATATGACCAAGCGGTGCAAGCTTACTGTTAAGAATGCAACGTATAGTTGTACATGAGAAAAGCAATCTTGCCTCAAATCAATGCCGAACTTTTGTAGGTCTATGAACTTAATTTAAAGTTTAGGTTTACACGGTGCTTTCTTTCCGAAGTACCTGCACTCATGAATATGTCTGTATGCGTCAGTCGCTCAAATCCCCGTGCTTCGCACCGGTGAAGTACTGCTTTTAAATTTTTATTAAGAAGAAAAGAAAACCTTTTAAAATTGAGGGAAAATATACCAATAACAGTTTGTTAAGGATCTGTTTTTTTGTGAAGCTGCCTTCACTCGAGTGATCACTTCGAGATGACTTGCTGGCTAACCATAAGCGTTACCTGGTAGGTAACCACCCATACAATCAGATTGTGAATCAGACTACGAATGCCGTGAATGTAATTACCCCGATCTACATGCTGTCAAATAAACGAACCACACGCTGTGGCGCAATTTTAGGGGCTTAGCCTCTAGCGCTGACGTCCGAGGTTCGATTCCCGTAAGGGAGTGAAGTGAGCGCTTCGCACAGGCGAAGTACTGCTTTTAAATTTTTATTAAGAAGAAAAGAAAACCTTTTTAAATTAAGTCTTAAAAAGAGCTGTAAAGATATTGAAAATAAGCTACGCAAACCCACCAAGACATGCAATCGTTTAAATCAAAGCGCGAGTCGAAAAACGCCATCCCATAATATTAGTTAACGATTAACACATTTCTATATGTATTGTAAGCATACAATACAACTGATAATATGTTGCGCTTATTTATCTGGTGTACTGAAATTTTTGCGCATTTAACGGCTGAAATCTAACGTGGTTTGTGCCCTTCAGAATGAAAAGAGTTTGCATTTACCTTTTTAATAAAAGGCGAGCTTTTAAGCCTGAGAAATCACCCCATAAATGCACACGTTTAATTGCACATGTGTTAATATGTATGCTTACACAGTATTAAAAGACACTCAACAAGTTCACAGTATTAAAACACAGTCAACAATTAACGTCATTTACCTTCGTTCCCGCGTTTGACTTGTGCTGTGAATCTCTTCCTCGTTTTCAGTTCACGTGATTACGTAGGAGGCGTAATACGTGATGACGCGATACGTGACTCCGCCTCCTCCATTAGAGTATATGGACAAAAAACAGGTTCCAGTTATGACCATTACACGTAGAATTTCGAAATGAAACCTGCCTAACTTTTGTAAGTAAGCTGTAAGGAATGAGCCTGCCAAATTTCAGCCTTCTACCTACACGGGAAGTTGGAGAATTAGTGATGAATGAGTCAGTCAAACAGGTTCCAGTTATGACCATTACGCGTAGAATTTCGAAATAAAACCTGCCTAACTTTTGTAAGTAAGCTGTAAGGAATGAGCCTGCCAAATTTCAGACTTCTACCTACACGGGAAGTTGGAGAATTAGTGATGAGTGAGTCAGTCAGTCAGTGAGGGCTTTGCCTTTTATTAGTATAGATATATACATACATACACACACACACACACACACACACACACACACACAATGTATGTGTGTATGCATGTATACTAGCCAACCCGCTACGCCGCATATTTATGTACTGATGGGTGAACACTTCCTGAACAACACAGTTGTCCAAATGGGGTGGGTTTATGGATACCACTGTGAGTGAATGAAAAGACAGACCTCTGGAGAGAGCAACATATAATCGTCCGTGACTGAAAGCGGGATCGTCTGTGACGAAGGCGGCCACGCTGGTGAAAGTTACTTCGTCGGTGGGGATAAGTGTCAGTACTTGTAGATTAAGGTGTAGCGAGTCTTCGCTGTTGACGCTTAATGAGCGAACAAAAGAAAAATCAGTAACTTTTACAAGTACTATGAATGTACACCGTCTGTTACTGACGCAAACCAAATGTATGTGTGTACTGTATAATATTAACAATAAGAGCAGCTCACTACTGAAAACGGCAAACAAAAGGAGGCAGTCGGGATCGAACCGAGGACTCTTGATTACAAGTCAGCAAATCTTACTGCCACGCCGCGGAAGCTGTTGTCTTATCCTTGAACCTTTTGTGAAAGTGTCTGTTTGCTCTTTGGACTTCAGGCCTCACACATTATATAGATTATGCCAACATTCTGTCATTTACTACTAAAATATGAAAAACGTTTCTGTTTTAACAATGTGTTTACACAGATTATTGTAGAAACGGAACACACATGAAATGCATGTGTTCCAAATAACGATCTATTATTTCCACTCTAAAACTCCAGCACTTCACTCCCAGATAGTCAAAGCATGAGCTGGGAGAACTTTGTGCACATTCTGTGGCGGTGGGGGGATGAAATTGTAGGCTGCTTGCCTTTATTGGCACATTTACAGGACAAAAGACGCTGACAGAGAGGTGCGATGGGATTTAAGGTGGGCCGGATCTACCAGCTTTTTCGTAGGCTGTGGTAATTCTAGTGTTAACTGCAACTACAAAATAATATATATTCTGTGTTTTCCAATGAGTTGAACCTGGCATGGAAGATGTAAAATATATTCTGTTCCCATTAAAAAATATGAACATGGAAAACCAGCAAGGCTGTGTTTCCTCTCCATAACTGTGAACTTCACACATGATCATTTTTCTTTTAAATCTCACACTTTATCCAAAAAATGCACTAATAACAACACATTTGAAAACTTACTTGAGGAAAAAAATCTTAAATTTTCCCTAAAGTATTATCCACCTCTCTATCTACCTACCTGTCTACTTACCCATCTAAATGTGAAGAAAACTAAACAAAATGCAATAAACATCAGAAAGAAAAAGTCTTGTCTATCGAAATAAACTGGTTTAGCAAGTCACATTCTGCAAATATTTATGAATTCAGAAAGATGACAAATTGAGATTTTCTGATTGTGTCCTAAGATTGAGTAATTATAGTAAATATTTCAGTTTCAAGAATCTTTTAAATGTTAACTTTTATTTATTTATTTTTTTTAAATGTGATGTTTTTGAAGAATTTTCTATTGTCACATAAAAGAAGTTCAGTTTTGTCTCTTACTTGGTCATATTCTAGTAGCCTCTTGATTTCATTCTGGGAAATCATGCCTTTAACCAAAGTTGCATCAGGAAGGCACAGTCGGTAGTTTAGATCACCAAGCCAGATGACCACACTATTAAAACAAAACAAGAAAGGGGTCTGAAATTTGATTGGGCATGCTTGGTTCCCAACATGTTAATAAATTATATATATTGTATAATTTGAAAAGAGTTAAAACACAAATTTTAAAACATAATCATTAAGAAATTATATAAATAGTATTAGATCATTCAATCCAGCAAGCTTTTTGGTTACCTAAAAGATAAGTTATCCTAATATCTTATCCAGAGGCATTTTAATAGTAGTCAGTGTTTCCACTTTAACTGATTGATTTGTTCCAAAAAGTGTTTACTGTCATTCCCTTAATTTGTAGTAACCTCAAATATGCAATTCACTATTTAACTAAAAGACTTCTGCTGGATGAACTTTGTCAGTGCCTTTGAGATTTTTGAAAACTAGATCAGGTTTGCAGAGAGTCAATACTTCGTCTGTTCAAGATTAAAAAGGTTAAAATCATTTAATCAGTCAGAGTAGAAGGTGTCTTTGGTTGGCTTCTTCTGCTCAGATTCCAGAACTACTATTTCTTTGTAGTATGTTGACAACTGCTGCATATTGTACAGTACACTAATGAGGCATGGTGTCACTTGCTTTATAAACAAGATTTTACAAAATAACTTTTTTTAAATTGCTTCTGTGCATTGCTTAGAATATGCATACTGTATATTGTAAAGATATTAAAATTTAAACCCTTCAGAGTCTGCTTGCTAAAGAGGAGGCTTGGATGTTTGTCTGTCTGTAGCACTTGTCTACATAAACCTGCATTTTCTAACTGATTACCATCTTAAGATTGTGAATGTCTTTTTGAATAGCTTTTACTATAAAAATCAATATTTGTTATCCTTGTCATTTGAGTACAATCTACTACAACAAATGCCACAAGTTCAACTTTATTAATGACAAAGATTCTGATATAAATTAGAGTAACAGTCCAAACTCTGATCTTTGAGGGATTCCATTGATGACATCATCACCGTGTGCCAGTACTCTTCTCACTTCTTTATTCTGTCTCAGGACTGCTGAACCAGATTAAAACAGAGCCATTTTTCCTTCGGCTTTAAACATTCCATATATTTTTCTTTTCTAAATACTATGTTGATCATTAGCACTGTTTATTTTTATCGCGTTTTCCTTGGGCATCAATTACGCTACTCAAATCGTCTTGTAAACACTTTTTGTGTTGTTTATTGGTGTTTGTTATGGCATCCAATGAAATTCTTTTCCAGTTTCTCATAACCTTTAAGATTCTTTTATTGATCCTAAATGCAATTTTCAGTATTACATTCAGTCTTTTCCAATTCTCATCTAGAATTATATTTTTAATCTATTATTTTAACATCATCTTTATTTACCCAGTTTAATTTTATTTTGTGTTTTCATTTTCACCTGTTTCAAATATACTTATTTTAACACCTGAATCAGATTATCTCTGAAGTGACACCATTCACCATTTATAGTAATATTGTATTTGTTTACATACTTTGGGTCTTTGGAGACTTCCAAATTATCTTTCAATAGTATACTGAGCAATTTACTACATTTTCTTTAAGTCAAAGAATTACAAACTCACAAAGGGTGGGGGAAGAGTTTGTCTTAATGGTGTTGACCTATTCAGTAATGATTTGTATGATGAGTACACATGGCATTCATATGTGAATATAAATTTAAATAAATGTTCAAAAGAATATATGGTTATAGGATTAATTTGAACAGAAAAATTACTGACCCATGTTTGACAATGTTGAATGGTGGCTGATCTGCAACATCAAAGCTTATCCTTGCACATATATCCTTGTAATCCTGATTGCGTCTTTCAAAGTCCTCAACATGGGCAGCCAAATGAGAGTTTACAATGCAAAAGCTAGTGTTGTAAAAAACAAACCTTACTGCTACACCTCCTTTATTACCCTGAAAAAAGCACAAGAAAATTACTTTTAGCACTCTAATTAGAATAAAAAAAAATAAATCACAAAACCAAATACAATGTAAGAAAACATTATTGGTATGAGAGGCACACTGAGACAGTCCAGCATTCGGTCAAAGTGGCATGATGGACTATAAATAAGGAACATGAATCCCCACAGATAACATAATTAAGCAATGGAGAGGACATGCAAAAACTGCACACAGAACGCATCCTAGCATGGTTTCAGGATTGTAAACTATTTGTTAAAAGAATAGTGCAGTACTTTCTATTTTTCTGAGTAAAAAACAAATCATGAACTTAATACAAGTATGGACTAAACAAAATTAGAATTATTTACTGATTTAAAATTTATTACTGAATCTGCACAATATTACATAATAAAATTGCAAATCTATAGGACTATGTAATTTAATACTTTATTTCTTTACTTACTTATAGTGAAGTTTTTCAGAGACCAATAAAAGTAAAACACAGGTAAGAAGAAGAAAAGCAAAAAAAATATTTTTATGTAGAAGAACTCACCATTTTTTCCCATTATTCCTGTACCTGTAGACTCTGACACAACTTCTCGAATATTTTTTTTGTGTTCCTTTTTACAATATATAACCAGCATCATTCCCACTAATCGAATAAGGTGCACCTTGAAAAGAATGGTTTAATATACATGGTTACACAAGTTAGCTTGACCCATCTTAGTTTATTATTGAAGCACATTCATGCTCATCTTGGCTCCATGATGCATGGTTGGACATGTAAATATGAATTTCACCATACTCTGTATGTGAGACAGTACTGCAACTGTTGTTGGTACTACTAGAATTGTGGCTTATTTTTAAAGCTACTATAAACAGGTATAAGTAACAGATATAAGTGTGGTATAGTGGGTCCGCAGCTCAGAAAATCTGGTTGTTTTAATAAATAAATAATGAACCCAATCGCGCCGAGGAGGGGAGCAGGTGCAAACAATTATCTGCAAGGACAGCTTGTCTCTGGGTTGCTAGAGGCGGTCGGCCAGCCATGTGTTGCCTTGCCGGCACTTGCGATTGGTCTAATTGTCTCAGTATCAGCCCAGGGCTGCAAATTAGTCGACTGCACCTGCAACTGCTCCCAAACATATAAAAGGGGAGCACAGGAACAGGGAGGATAAAGAAAAAGGAAGAAACAGAGGCATAAGCATGAGAGAGAGAGAGAGAGAGAGAGAGAGAGAGAGAAGGTGTAATGAGAGGAAACATGTGGACGAGAGTGGAGCCCCAGGAAGAAATGTGTGGCCGGCACACAGGAGAGAGATGAGGAGTCACTCCTGTTCAACGTCCAAGTAGAAGGAGCGACCACTATGCTCAGGAGTGTGCTCTCTCCGGGGAGGGCCAACGGATTGGCAGCGGTGAGAGGACAGAGCCGGGTGAAGCCTGGAAAGGCAGTGCTGGGCATGGACCAGGGCTCGATGGCTCCCTGCAGATGCCGTATGATGGGCAGCGGGGAAACAGACTAGGAGAAGAAGGTTGTCTGCACCTGCTGGGGGAATTGTCCTTGGGCTTTAAAGATTGTTTCCTACCTATGTTTTAACCTCATTTTAATGGATTTTCTATTCATTGAATTTTAACCTACATTTGCACTTTGTTTTTACGCATTTATTTATTTATTTATTAGTTTTATTTGTCTTTTTATAAAAGCACTCAAGTACTTTTCGCCATCCTCTTTACTGATGTGTTTGTCCTCAAATGCCACACTCATCGAATACAATATCAATGGTGTCAGGTTCAAGAGGCTCCTAGACACGGAGTAGGAGAATAGAGCCAACCCCCACCATCAATGTAAGGTAAATGCATTATGAAACAGGCAGAAGAAAACTGTAGTTTACTTAGTTTATTAGAATCAAAAATGTAACTCTCTAATGTGACACAAACGTTTCACGACATATTTACATTAACTCACACTAGCCTTAACATCATGCGAAGTAAATATTTGTTTTCAACATAAGAACAAACAATAATAGATCAGGAATAGCTGCTTATTAAAGTTTAAAACAAATGTAAACCACCAGTTTTCATTTTAATCTGGCGATTTATGATATTTGATTGTATAATACAATTAAAAGTAATTTACATGTAGTACATGGCTTGTAGTTGCAGATAATGTACCTAAATAATAAATTCAATAGCTGTCCACCACCTGTACTAAAGGTGGTGGGCAAAGCCTCTGCAGAACAATGCTAAAGAAATGCAGTGATGGTAAAAACTGATATGTGTTGAGTCTACATGATGCTGTTAGCTACTATGGTTATTTCATGTAGCTAAAAGTGACTCGATTCCAATTTTTGACTCATTTATTTACAGTCATTTGCTTGACTATCCAAAACTGATAAAATTGAGAACAGATAATATATCTTGAATGCACCACAACAGTTATGACCCAATACAACACCTCAAACACTAACAGTACGTTGGCTGCTACAATACTTCACGCCATTTTCAGTGAAGGACACCAAAAAATTAGTCAGCTTATGATGGCAAAGAAGAGTAACAGAAAATGAAAGATTGCAGTGATGACTGCACTAAATGCAACAGCCTCCGTGTCTGTATGCAGAAAACCGTGGACAGCACAGAAAGACAGAGAGGGAGAGAGAGAGAGAGAGAAGGGGAGATAAACCAAGATTGGTGAGGAAAGATGTGGAGGGTTTTGATGCAAAGCTTTGGTTTGAGATTTTCAGAGTGTCAAGGGGGACAATCAATTACTCATGTCAATCTCTGTCAGCAACAAATACTTGTTTGATCACAAAATATATAGTAAATTTGGCTGTATTGGATGTCAATAAAACAAAGTTCCACACACAGTCCAAAGCTGAAAGGCTCAAGTATATCAGGCTAGCCCAAGGAGATGACCTTTGGAATATCCAGTTAAACAGTGTAAATATGCAATGAATTTCATTTCAACTTTTCAAATGAATGTCACACTCAAGTCTCACATGTACGTATTGGATTAGTAGCACATACAAAACTGGTATAAATCTGTTCTGAAAAGTTGACTACAGGTATTTTCGCTGTTCATATTTCTATAACAAAATCTCATCTGTGTCACATACTATTGAAACACCCAGAACTGAGCTGCACTGTAAAACTAGTCCTAAAAAAGAAGACCTGTACTAAAATTGTCAGCTTAAAAGGTAGCCCAGAAACAGTGACAGCAAAACCATAATCCACATAAAACAGTCCCATGAACAATAAACATGTAAATCCTGCTTACCATGTCTAAGCTAACATATGCACAGAATACAGTACCACCATCCACACATATATACTTTATAAACGTACACCGAAAAGACATATACAGTAATCCCTCCTCCATCGCGGGGGTTGCGTTCCAGAGCCACTCGCGAAATAAGAAAATCCGCGAAGTAGAATCCATATGTTTATATGGTTATTTTTATATTGTCATGCTTGGGTTACAGATTTGCGCAGAAACACAGGAGGTTGTAGAGAGACAGGAACGTTATTCAAACACTGCAAACAAACATTTGTCTCTTTTTCAAAAGTTTAAACTGTGCTCCATGACAAGACAGAGATGACAGTTCCGTCTCACAATTAAAAGAATGCAAACGTATCTTCCTCTTCAAAGGAGTGCTTGTCAGGAGCAGATCATGTCACAGAGATAGAGAAAAGCAAACAGATCAATAGGGCTGTTTTTCTTTTAAGTATGTGAAGCACCTCGGCACAAAGCTGTTGAAGGCGGCAGCTCACACCCCCTCCGTCAGGAGCAGACAAAGTGAGACAGAGTTTGTTTTTCAATCAAAAATCAATACATGCCCTTCGAGCTTTTAAGTATGCGAAGCTCCATGCAGCATGTCGTTTCAGGAAGCAGCTGCACAAAGATCACAACATGAAGATAATTTTTCAGCATTTTTAGACGAGCGTCCATATCGTCTAGGTGTGCAAACAGCCCCCTGCTCAATCCCCCTACGTCAGGATCAGAGAAAGTCAGCGCAAAAGAAAGAGAAAAGTAAGCCGGGTAGCTTCTCAGCCATCTGCCAATAGCGTCCCTTGTATGAAATCAACTGGGCAAACCAACTGAGGAAGCATGTACCAGAAATTAAAAGACCCATTGTCCGCAGAAACCCGCGAAGCAGCGAAAAATCCGCAAAATATATTTAAATATGCTTACATATAAAATCCGCGATGGAGTGAAGCCGCGAAAGGCGAAGCGGAATATAGCGAGGGATTACTGTACACCAGATATATGCATATATCTATACTGACAAAAACCTGAAAGCTTATCTTAAACCGCAGGGTTTTGCAAAGTTAGCATAAGCCAGTTGGCCCATTTAGTCAAACAAATTTGTAAACAAGGAACAAAGCATTAATGCTAGGCTCTGTTTCCTCCAAACAATATAAAAGAATACTGCTCAAACAAATAACACACTATCCACAAAAGAAGAACAGTCATCTCTCATTTTTAAGTCATGCTTGCGTTTAATTTAAATCCACCAAACACTCTACTGCACCTTTAGCAAGAAATATATTTTTATTCTATACATGAAAAAAAAAAAAAAAAAAAACGACAGCAAATACATTTTATCATGCTATGCACTGAATATAAAGGTAGTTCTTATGCCCACTAAAGCCACTGATCCCAACGGAACCCCACGTTAAAACAGAATATTGATAAAACACAATAAGTTATTTTCTGAAGTAAACCATGAAGAAAATTTGTTAATTTATGCCTTTGGGCATGTTACCCTCATCAATGTGATGCACTCATTATCAACATTGGTGACACATGAGAAAATATCTGTTTGATAAATAAAGGATCTTGTTTGGCATTTCTAGTGTTTGATCAGCACCATAATGTATTCAAAATCCTGCTCTGCTCATACTGTAAATATCCATTCACTCTCTAACACTATTATGTCTTATCACAGCCCAACCCTCCAGCTTCTGTCCTGAACAGGAATACACTGTTCCTTTACTCACCTTTTTGTATTTGCCATTGCTGTGCAAAGCTGCCTCTACTGCGTCAACCCATTCCTGCTCTTTTGAAGAATCAAAATAGAAAAATGCCTCTGTACTCAAGTCTAGTTCTTGAAAACTGTAGGGGGAAGAAAGACTTACTAGTGTATTCCACATAATTTCTATGTAGCTTCCAAAGCCACTGTAAGCTGTCCAAGATATTGATACTACAAAAGGTATGTTAGTGCAAAGATAAAGCAAACAAATAAAATAAATTTGCTACAATATATGAAATAGTTTTTGCCATTACACATTACATGGTACAAATATACAGTGCATCCGGAAAGTATTCACAGTGCATCACTTTTTCCACATTTTATGTTACGGCCTTATTCCAAAATGGATTAAATTCAATTTTTTCCTCAGAATTCTACACACAACACCCCATAATGACAACGTGAAAAAAGTTTACTTGAGATTTTTTCAAATTTATTAAAAATAAAAAAACTGAGAAAGCACATGTACATAAGTATTCACAGCCTTTGCCATAAAGCTCAAAATTGAGCTCAGGTGCATCCTGTTTCCCCTGATCATCCTTGAGATGTTACTGCAACTTAATTGGAGTCCACCTGTGGTAAATTCAGTTGATTGGACATGATTTGGAAAGGCACACACCTGTCTATATAAGGTCCTACAGTTGACAGTTCATGTCAGAGCACAAACCAAGCATGAAGTCAAAGGAATTGTCTGTAGACCTCCGAGATAGGATTGTCTCGAGGCACAAATCTGGGGAAGGTTACAGAAACATTTCTGCTGCTTTGAAGATCCCAATGGGCACAGTGGCCTCCATCATCCGTAAGTGGAAGTAGTTCAAAACCACCAGGACTCTTCCTAGAGCTGGCCGTCCATCTAAACTGAGCGATCGGGGGAGAAGGGCCTTAGTCAGGGAGGTGACCAAGAACCCGATGGTCACTCTGTCAGAGCTCCAGAGGTTCTCTGTGGAGAGAGGAGAACCTTCCAGAAGGACAACCATCTCTGCAGCAATCCACCAATCAGGCCTGTATGGTAGAGTGGCCAGATGGAAGCCACTCCTTAGTAAAAGGCACATGGCAGCCCGCCTGGAGTTTGCCAAAAGGCACCTGAAGGACTCTCAGACCATGAGAAAGAAAATTCTCTGGTCTCATGAGACAAAGATTGAACTCTTTGGTGTGAATGCCAGGCATCACGTTTGGAGGAAACCAGGCACCGCTCATCACCAGGCCAATACCATCCCTACAGTGAAGCATGGTGGTGGCAGCATCATGCTGTGGGGATGTTTTTCAGCGGCAGGGAATGGGAGACTAGTCAGGATAAAGGGAAAGATGACTGCAGCAATGTACAGAGACATCCTGGATGAAAACCTGGTCCAGAGCGCTCTTGACCTCAGACTGGGGCAACGGTTCATCTTTCAGCAGGACAACGACCCTAAGCACACAGCCAAGATATCAAAGGAGTGGCTTCAAGACAACTCTGTGAATGTCCTTGAGTGGTCCAGCCAGAGCCCAGACTTGAATCCGATTGAACATCTCTGGAGAGATCTTAAAATGGCTGTGCACCGACGCTTCCCATCCAACCTGATGGAGCTTGAGAGGTGCTGCAAATAGGAATGGCCGAAACTGGCCAAGGATAGGTGTGCCAAGCTTGTGGCATCATATTCAAAAAGACTTGAGGCTGTAATTGCTGCCAAAGGTGCATCGACAAAGTATTGAGCAAAGGCTGTGAATACTTATGTACATATGATTTCTCAGTTTTTTCATTTTTAATAAATTTGTGAAAACCTCAAGTAAACTTTTTTCACGTTGTCATTATGGGGTGTTGTGTGTAGAATTCTGAGGAAAAAAATGAATTTAATCCATTTTGGAATAAGGCTGTAACATAACAAAATGAGGAAAAAGTGATGTGCTGTGAATAGTTTCCGGATGCACTGTACGTATACTACCGTTCAATGTCAAAGGATCAGGCTGACTGACAAAATTAAAGGTTTACAAGCAAGGTTAAAAAGCATCAAATGGTACCAATACTGGTTTGTAGAAAACACTACTTAATTAGCTTTGCGTTTAATCTCTATGCATTATTATAACTGTTTTGCACTTTCAAAATGTAACTTGAAATTGTATAACTGCCAAAATGAAAGAAAATGAGAAAAATTTAAACAATTACCAACCCAATACAGTAGACATCAGGGGGTTCAGGGTCACAGCCCAGCCAGGCATCTAGCTTACTGTCTGGTGACTGACCATTTACATTCCATGTTCCTGTAAAAAACCTGACACAAAAATCATTCTTATCTTAAAACATAAAATTACAACAGCACACATCAATAATCAAAAGATGGACTAAACTACACCAATAAATATAACAAACAAAAATGACTCAACATAAGGTATGCTAGTAGTCTGAGGAAACCAAATTATTTAACATTTGAGTTAATTCAGCTTCAATTCATTCATACATAACCCACGTAATTCATTGCAGGATTGTGCATAGGCCTGTCACAATTATTACATCATCGCCTGATCGCTATTTTTTGAGCTGAACATTATTATTTTGCGATTCATTATAAAATTGTTTCCATTCAGCTGTATCAAAATAGCTGGATGAAACAGAAAACTAGAGGTGTGGGAATCTTAATTCACAGAACAATTTGTGGAATCAGATATAGTATCAGATCCTGAAGGGTGATATGTTATGGTTATGGGTAACTTATTTAATTGTAAAGTGATTTTGATAAATATCTACACACCCAATGTGGATGAGAGACACTTCATCCAAAATGTATTTGCATCCATTCCTAACTTAGACACTCACAAAATTATAATGGCTGGAGACTTTAATTGTTTTTTAAATCCTGACCTGAATAGGTCTTCAGCTACAGATATGACAACATCTAACACTGCAAAAAATAAATCACACAGTTTTTAATTGATCATAACTTATCAGACCGATAAAGATTACTAAATCCATACTTATGAGCAAATTCCTTCTTCTCACCAATACATCATTGTTACTGAAGAACTGATTACTTCTTTATAGATAATTTCTTGCCCACAATCAAATCTTGCAAATACAACACTATTGTAATCTCTGACCATGCCCTCTGATCATGGAGCACACATCACTATGCCTCACAAACTCATCTTGCAGCTGGTACCTTAACCCCCCGTTATTAGCTGATGAGAACTGTACAGAATTCATATTGAAGCAAATTGATTTTTTTAGCGACAAATGCATCCTCTGAGGTTTCCACAGGAATACTCTGGGAAACTCTGAAGGTATTTTTAAGTGGACAGATTATCTCCTATCTTTCCTACAAAAATAAATCAGAAACTAAGAAGGCCTTAGAGTTAGAGTTAATCAGTGAAATTAACAGAACAGATCAAAAACATGACAGGTTTCCAAATGAGGCACTTTTTAGGAAAAGACAGGCTTTGCAATCAGAACTCAACCTCTTGACAACAAAAGAAACAGAACAGCTAATTTTTAAATCATCATCATTACTACGAGCACGGACAGAAGGCTAACAAGACTTTAGCACAACAAATCCATAAGCAGGAAGTTCGCAATGCAATATCAGTAATCACCAACACAGACAGAGAATGAATCATTGACCATGAAAATATAACATGCACATTTAGAGACTACTGTAAGTCCTTATATTCTACTCAGTTTAAACAACACAAAACACAATTAAACTGGATTTATTAAAAGGTAGACATTTGGGTTACAATCTTCAACGCCTAGTAGATGCCACATGGGCTGGATGGGCATCCCGGCCAGAAGAGGGAGCAGACCTGGAAGGAAGGACTGGAAAGGGTGGATGGACAGCCTGTTAAGTAATATCTCGGTAGGGGAAGGGGGCGGTTTGCCCCCAGCACACCAGATGGCAGCAGCCCTGGTTAATGGCACTCAGTGGGAAGTCAGCAGGGCATGCCATGAAATGTAGTCTGGCAGGGCAGCTCTGCTGGGGTCTCGGGGTACCGCAAGACAGCACTGCAGGGAGTTCGCCCTGGCACCGGAAGTATTCCCGGGTCTGTAATAAAAGGGACTGCACTCCCTTATCCAGGCGAGTTGGAACTGGGAGGTACAGATGCAACACTTGACAGAAATTAAGAGTAAGGAGAGAAAAAAACCTGTGTTTTGTGCTTTTTGTAACTTATAAAGGTGTGTGGTGTAAATAAACCAACCTTTATTTGAACCCAGGGCTGTGCTTGTGTGTTCGTGTTGGGATTTGGGCTTGTTGACGCTAGTGCTGGGCGGTATACCGGTTCATACCAAAAACCGTTTTTTATTTTTTTTGTGATAAGGATTTTTCTTATACCGCAACACCGGTTTTAATTGCCTAAACGACATTTGGGACGTGGCGCACCGGGAAACTGTTCAAGCGGGGACCTTTTTCACTGCTACACCACTAAACACAGATTTGTTGCACAGGGGCTCTTTTTCACTGCTACTCCACTAAATAGGTAGTGGTAGTGTAGGTATTGCGCGGTGAAAATGGACAGAGAACATTCCGAAACTGAAGCTGACGATAAAGTTGAACATAATGACACAAAAGAACTTTTGCCGAAAAAAAGGAATCACGTCCGTTTCCTGGAGATACTTTGGTTTTAAAAGGTCGGATGTGGACCATTATGTTCAAATGTGTAAATACTGTTTCTATACTACTGAATAATACTGCAAGCCAAGTTGTACTTGTTTTATTTGTTTTCAATACAGTGTAATTTACCTGGGTACTGTATAATAGTGTGATGACAGGTTGACTTTATTCTCGACATTTCCACTTTAATCTCGACGCTTATGACGAGAATAAAGTCGACATGTTGACTTTATTCTCGAAATTTGTCATTAAAGTAGAACATCGTAAACTAAACTTCATCATAAAATGAATATTTAATTTACTAGATTTTCTCAAACCCCGTCATAAGTTATATAGCACATTAAATGCTTTGTGTTAAGTGTTCCCTGAGCTTCTTAAACTGACTTCCTCTTGCACTAAGATTAGGCGCCGGCAGCGATCGCCACACAGAATACATTCACTTCATGATATTCCTGCTCTCTGAACATTTAGAATGCTAAGATAAATACTTGATATAATTTTCATGGTGAAATGCATTAAAGCATGCATTAATCATGTGGGGGCACGGCGGCGTGGAGGTTGCACTGCTGCCTCACAGCAAGGGTGTCTCGGATGTACCCTGCTTTGCATTTGCATGTTTTTCTGGTGGGTTTACTCGGCGTGCTTCAGTTTCCTTTCAAAGTCATGTAAGATGTGGGGTTTTGTTATGCTATATTGACCCTGCTAGTGTATGTTTTGCTCATATTCACCCTGCGATGTACTGGCGACTCGTTCAGGGATGGGCGCAACCCTGAATGGATAGCATAATTAAACATGTATAACGAAGATATTTTTAAAGTTCTGAACACTCCGTGGGCTAAGTTTATAACTAGTTTTAATTTCACAAAGACGTTTATCGTGTGGTGATTGGCTATGTGGAGAAAGAAAAAGGAAGGATAGGAACTGGGGTTTTGGTACGTCAGATAGAGACAGCACGCGTGCAATAAAGAAAGCCCGCTCAGAAGAACATGCATTGAATTCTGTGTTCATGTCTCCAACCACCAGATCACAGACCCAACATTTACACAATATTTAAGTTAAACCTGTGCGATACCCATTCATACATCCAGTTTTTTGGAGCCTCGTCACACCTGCCATAAAGTTCTCTACACTGAACATACACCTGGGGACCCCTTACTGCGAGGGAGCAGCACTACCGGCTCACTACCACGCATGTTTAATACCTGCTTTAATGCATTTCATCATGAAAACGATATCAATTATTTATCTTAGCATTCTAAATTTTCAGAAAGCAAGAATATAATGAAGTGAATGGATTCTGTGCGGTGATTGCTGTCTCATCTTAGTTCGGAGGAAGTCAGTTTAAGAAGCGTAGTGATTAACAACTGGGTCGGGGAACACTTAACACAACGCATTTAATGTGCTGCATTAACTTATGACGGGGTTTGACAAAATCTAGTAAATTAAACATTGATTTTAGGAAGAAGTTTAGTTTACGACATTCTACTTTAATTATGAAGTAAACTATGAGAATAAAGTGGAAATGTCGACTTTATTCTCGACATATAGTTTGTTTTTTTCTTCCGTGTCCGTATTTTTTTTTCTTCACCATGGCCCTAATATGATTCTGTAGGGCTATACCACAAATAGCATTATAAATGCAAGTTGCAGTCCGTATTAATGCAGTTTGCCTAAATGATGGTTTAGTTGGTAAAGATGTCATCACCAAGTTGCACTTGTTTTATTTTAATTTGGTGAATACTGTGTAATGCACCTGGGCTTGAAGCCTTCAAGTAATAGTGCAACTATCAGTAATAATACTATTATTTATTTTATTGTTATTATTTATTAGTTTAAATATTATGCAGTTTAATGATGGTGAAGTTGTTTAAAAAGTCACTTTAACGTGTCAGTGGACAGAGATTGTTAACATTAACAGAAAGTGTAGTTGGTTTACAAAAAATATTTACTACTATTTATTCCTTTTCTAAGACAAGTTCAGTGCAATACAACTTTTGACAAGCACTTCTGGATATTTTACTAAGTCTAAATGCCTCTTTGGAAGGTTGAAAATATGTTGTCAAAATTATAGTTCGTAAGTTTTTACAAAATTTGTTCAATAAAAAGGTTCTATATTTTGACTGCATCTGTCAAGCAACGTGATTCCTTCTCTTCATTAGTGCCACCCCCTTGAAAACTATCACTTTATGGGGCCATGCAAACCTATATTAATACTTGTGTGCACATTAAAATGTTTTTTTTTGTACAATGTACAGTGCTCTTGACAGTGGAATAGGTTATTCTTAGCCAGTAATTGCAGTGGAAAATGTGGTTAACATCCACTCATGCATGGGGAAAAAAATACCGTTGAATACCGTGAAACCGGGATAATTTTGAAAAATACCGTGATATAGAATTTTGGTCATACCGCCCACCCCCAGTTGACACCCGGGTTTCCTTCACAGCCTATTTAATGTAATATATTAACCAATAAAGTCTAACATTCAGGACATCATATTATCTTTGGATGCAGAAAAATCATTTGATATGGCTGAATGGGATTATCTGTTCACCACATTGCATACATTTGGCCCAAACATATGTGCATGGATTAAAGTACTGTATACCAGTCCAGAACTTCAGTTTGTATTAACAACATTTTTTCAGATAACTTCAAACTAGAACGCGGTACTACAGTAATCCCTCGCTATATCGCGCTTCGACTTTCGCGGCTTCACTCTATCGTGGATTTTATATGTAAGCATATCTAAATATATAACGCGGATTTTTCGCTGCTTCGCGGGATTCTGTGGACATTGGGTCTTTTTACTTCTGATACATGCTTCCTCAGTTGGTTTGCCCAGTTGAGTTCATACAAGGGATTCTATTGGCGGATGGCTGAGAAGCTACCCAATCAGAGCACGCAGTTAAGTTCCTGTGTGCTGATTGGCTCAGCGATGGAGCACAGAATTCAATTCCGCTGCGTTAACCAGGAAGTCTCGTCTCGTTCATTCAGCATCAACGTGCTACTGCTTCAGGGGCCGTGCCCAAGCGCCAACGGAAGATGCTAACGATTTCCAAAAAGGTAAAAGTTTTGGATATGTTGAAGGAAGGGAACAGCTACACTGCTGCAGGATGCCATTATGGAATCAATGAGTCCACGATTCTTTTTTATTTAAAAAGGAGGAAAAGAATATAAGATCTATGGCAGCAGTGTCCTTTAACCAGGGCGCAAAATGAGTTGTAAGTGGATGTAATAAGGCGGTAGTCCGGATGGAATCTGCTTTAGGTATCTGGATTGAAGACTGCCAGAAGAAGAACAACTGCGGTGCTATGCAGTCGCCTGATGAGGCTCCTTTAGAAGAGCTGCAACGCTCTCCTTTGTTGTGCAGTAAAATTAAACTCATCGTTATCGGACAAGTCGCCGTGTCATTGTTGGTGAGTAACATAATTAATTTTCTACGTACAGTACATATTACATGTACATAGTTTAGTATCACTGTACACACATTTTACTGTATACAATTTTTTTTTGCATTGTACGTATTTATTGCTGGTGGCCTGCCTGTCATAATGGCTGTAACATATGTGATATCGGAGACGCTCGATATCTTTAAAATAATTTTTAGGTTTTACTGTATATAAACAGTGTGTTTACATACATAATTTAAATGAATCTTACCTAATATCTAAGAGAATACAAAGGGTTTATGCTGTATAATTGTGCGGAAAATGTTTATAAGAGTGTGAGTGAGTTTATAAGGGCTTAAAATATATAAAAATAACCATGTGAACATACGGTTTTTACTTCGTGGATTTTCACCTTTCGCGGGGGTTTCTGGAACGCAACCCCCGCGATTGAGGAGGGATTACTGTAGACAAAGATGCAATCGCCATTCAGCCATCAAAATGCATCACAGATAAAGGGGATTTTCAGAGAAGGACTTGAGCAGAAAATATTATATGCAGATGAAATGGTACTTTATATAATCAGACCCACAAAATTCAGTGCCTACAGCCCTAAATGTACTAGCAGAATTTCAAAAAAAATTAATTTGAACAAAAGTATGCTTTTTCCAGTGAACTCTCTAGCAAACAACATTAGACAGGATACCTTCCATTTTATCACTACAGATCAGTTTAAATACCTAGGGGTCAGCATCACAATTAAATATAAAGCTCTTTTTCAACAAAATTGTGCTGTTTGCATGGACAAAATTAAACAAGACGGGCATAGATGGTCTACCCTCCATCTTACTTTACGGAGAATTAACATTGTCAAGATGAAAATTCTCCCTAAGCTTCTGTTCCTATTTCAAAACATCCCCATGTACATTACCAAAATTACGAAATTAGATTCAATCATAACCTCATTTATTTGAAATTCGAAAAAATCCAAGCATTCAAAAGGCGACCCTACAACAACCTAAAATCAGAAGGCGGCATGGCTCTACCTAATTTTTAGTTTTATTAATGTGCGGCAAACATACAAACTATAAAAACCTGGACATTGACACAAATAGATAAACACACACTAGCTTGGTCTGCAATAGAAATGAAATCCTACAGTACTTCTTTATATTCCTTGGTTTGCATACCAGAAAATAAAATGTATCGTCGACATACTAACAACCCAATTATCCTTCAATCACTCAGAATATGGAACCAATGTAGGGAGCACTTCAAGTTAGACAATATTTTATCTGTGGCACCTCTACATGATAAATACCTTTTTCCACATTCTCTTAACTTACACAGTTTTTAATGTCAGGATAATAAATGGGATGATGCCTGCATCATCTATGCCATTTCTCTGTACAAGAAAGTTGTTACTTGTTTTGTTTTATCAGTTGTTACATGTTTTGTTATTTTCACAAAATCCTAGATGTTTGTACATGACTACCTGTACACATAGGAGGAAGCACTTTGGTAAGGAAGGAACTATCTACTTCAATTGAAATGCACTTTTTAAAGAGTAAATCGGCCTTTTGTTATTTTTACAGTGTCTTTTCGGTTTACATTTTCTTAATTACACAGCTGTGAGACTTTTGTTATGCAGGAAAAGAACATTATTTATGGAGCATTATTAATTTAATTTATGCAGATAGTTTATTTTTGAGCCATTTCTCATGTACATCTACAGCTGTATGTTAATAAAAGTGCATGTGTGACATTTGAGATATGTGGCTTTTACTCAGAACTGTCTTTTTGATATTTTTTCTACCAATAAAGTAATAAGATATATACAGTGTATCGCCATTCAGCTAAAAAAAATATCGAGATATGATTTTTGGTCCATAATCCCAGAGTACAGTGGGAAAAGGATCTCTTACTCAACATTTCAGAAACTGAGTGGAAGGCAGCCACACACAGAATTCACTCTAGCTCCATTATTCAACTTAAAATCTTTTATCAAGCATATCTCTCTCTCTTAAAATTGTCCAAAATGTTTCCAGGGCAAGATCCAACCTACGAATGTGGCAATCGAGTTCCAGCTTCACTAGGCCACATTTTGGGCATGTACCAAATTAACATTATTCTGGATAATCTTTAAATGCCTATCACACAGCCGTGGTGTCACAATCACTCCTAACATATTAACAGCTGTTTTTGGTGTAATCCCAGATGGGCTTAAAGTGGAGAAAGACAAACAAACTGTAATTGCCTTTACTTCACTACTAGCACAGAGACTTGTCTTGCTCAACTGGATGAATCCTAACCCACCTCTTTTAAGTTAGTGGGTAACTAATGTTATATACTATTTGAAATTGGAAAAAATCTAATTCTCACTTAGAGGATCTGTTCAAAGCTTTTTTAAAACATGGCAGGACCTAATCAATAATAATTTAGAATAAGCATTTATATTGGGAATAAAGACTCCTTTCTCTCTTTACTACTCTGAATAGTTTTACTCTGGCTATTAGCCTTCTACTCGTTCTCATGGGTGGGGGTTGATTTGAATCTAGTTTTGTTAAGTTTAACTTGATAGTATGGAATGTTGTATGGTTTTAATAAATTCAAAAGATAAAAAAAGTCATATTTCTATCAGTATTTCCATATCATTTTCCAATGCATAACGTTTGACTGGCACTAGTTTAATGATGTCCAGTGTTGGGGAATGTTACTGTTAAAAGTAACTTAGTTACGAGTTAACTTCTGGTATATGCTTTCGCCTAGACTTCCCTAGCCTCTCTTACCCCTGGCCTTATGCCATTCTTGGGTACACAGCACACTTATATGATGTAATTTTCCCTACCAGTCCCTGGTGTTAAACACTATCATATTTAGATCTCTCACTCTTGCTCCTAATGTGGCTTACAAATTAATAAGTTAATATAATGCATTTACAAATATAGCCAACACTTCATAAACTTCGAATAGTTCTTGTGTTCTGCTGTTTAAGCCATTGCAGACAATTTAAATACTTTGGCAGATGCTCTGTAAACCTAACCAAATCTATTAACCTAGTTCAGAGTAACTGAGTTTAAAACATATCCCAGGTGCACTGAGTCCAAGGAAGGAACCAATCCTTCTACTCATAGAGGACCTACTTATACTGTATACTGTCTGATTAACCTAACGTGTTTCTGGGATGTGGAAGGTAAACTAGAGTACCTAAAGACAAACTCACACAGACAGAGAAAGTACAAGCCCTTGACTCTGGTAAGGCAGCCAGGCTAAACAAGTTATTCTGTACAATGCAACCTCTTTCAGCTCTAGAAGATATATTTGGCTTTAATTTTTTTTTTTTTTTTTTAGGTTTTTTCAGGTTTCTAGGAGAAAATGCTGCTCAGATCTGAATACTATTAGATAGATTAAATTTTTGTTCAAGTGAACAAAAATAACCGTACCTGTAATATACCTAGTCCTAATTTAAAAAATCACTTTCCCACAAATATAATCTGGCACCATCTTCACTTGTAAACGATCTACCAAATGTTTCCAGCAGTTTCTAGACTGTTTAACAGCTTTATTAAGCTCTATATATTAACTATCCAAATCACATGAAACACTAAAGAGCCATTATTGCAGCTGGTTTAAAAGCAGGTCTCACCTAAAATGCTGAATGTCTACATACTCCTTTTCCTTCTTTTTTAATATATGCTTGATTAATCCTTCTCTCTGCCCCATATGATTTGAAGGAACAAATAGCTTTCTCATTGTACCGGATATCTGAGGAACATTTTCTTGTGCATATCCACTGAAATGAGGCAAAAAAGAAGATAACACTTTGATTTTTAGTAATTGTGTCACAAAAAATGTTCTCCTTCAATACCATTTTCTTTCTCTACAAATATTCAGTAAACAGGTTAAATAACTGCTTTCTATTTCTTAGTATATATAACCAAGAAAATATGAACATCACACAATTCCTGGACCTAATAAGACACCAGAAAAAGACACATTCATGTGAATTTTAACCTTCAAGTTTCTATTCATATTTCTTCACAATATAAATCTGTGCAGTAGGTTAGCAAGGTGAATGTTACAGATTTTGAGAATCAAATAAACATGAAGGATATTTTGTTCAGTTAAAATACATGTAAGCAAGTTAGTGTATGTATCCAGATAGAGTTTCATAAGTCTTTCAGGATTTAATTTCATTCTGGACATAACATTAAACATCCTAAAATAAATTAATGCCTGGAAAACAGTTTTACTATTATGAGAAACCACTGCTAGTGTTAATGTAAAAATAAGAATTACCTTAACATATTTAACGTTTTCTTTGTCCGGGTTTCAGATCAATAAAAGTTTAACTGCTCAATGTATTTATAGTATGTGTAATGCAATGTGTAATACATTTTTCTATTTTAAACCCTGCCTCTAGAGTTTCATTTACAATTTAGGAACACTTATTTATCCTTTAAAATATAAGCAATCAACATGAGCACTTACTCTTTATCAGTGGTAGCAGAAGCAGGACAGTCTTTTGCTGCTGAAGGATAAGTTGTTTCTTTTTGAAAATTAAGAGAGTTTGATTGCTGTCCTCTCCTAGGAGGAACAGGTTGTGAAGATTCTTTATGAGCTGGTACTGGTGGTGGGTCTCGAGGAGCACTCAACCGATTTTGCTGGTTCTTTTTTTGCTCTACTTTCAAAATATCACTAAAATTGTCTTCAAATGCTAAACCTGAAAAAGCAGATTTAAAGAGAAAAAATACAACCAATGTTAATTATAAAAAATAAAAACTAATTTACAGTGCAACACAAAATACTTCATTAAATCAAGTAGGCAAAAAATTGATGAAGGCTACACCACCAAATTGTTGTCCCTCTAACTTTTTTCTATTTTTTCAGCATGCTAATACCCTTTACTTTTTATTCTTCCTTGGTTTACTTTTAATTAATGAAGAACTGTAAATTAATTCAAATTTGACATGCATTACCTTTTTTGGGGTAACAAGCAACCGAAAAGTACTGGTGTTAATTTTTAAATAACAAAATTACAAATTTATTCCTGAGATTACACGGACTCTGCTTCAATAATAAACAAATATTTGTTAATAGTTAGTGTATAGCTCTATACTTGTAAAAACCTTCGGAATAGTGTTCAATACAGACACTATACAAGAAAACAATTTTGCAGAAATCTAATGTTTTAAAAGGAGCTCTTTAAAATAAATTAAAAAGATTTTTTTGGCAAGGGCAGTTAGGGAGGAGGAACCTTTTTCAATTTAGCTTTCGCTTTTTGGTAGATGACATTTCCTCAAAACTGGAAAGGATTTTCACAAAACAAAGTGCAGGTCCACAATTTTTTTTAGAAAGCATTTTTTTTCAAATAAGGAAAGGGAAACTTTTCATAAGCCAATCCTGGACACAAAGAACTTTTTTAATAAGAGTGTTGTATCATCCTTTCTCCACTTCTACCAAAATGAACTGAAAAATCTGTTTTCACATGGAACAATATACCATCTTGTAGTTAATTACACTGCCACAGAACTACAAGACATTTATAGAAGCAAAACTGTAATAGCACCTGCAAATAAACAGCTAGTTTACAGAAGATTAACAAAAAATTGATGACTGTCATTGTGTTAATGAAAATTATTACTTTTCTCGACTTTCTTTTTCCCCCACTCCTGTACAAATTTGAGAAAGCTATTACAAGATAGTCGTTAATTATGTTGGACAACAATTCTGGAAGAAAAGAAAAGTTCTTTCTATATTATACTCTGCCTGACTAGGATGTTAGATAATAATGTTTGTAACTAAATTTTCTGGGTGTTTGTTTTAAGTTTTTGATAAACAAGTAGTGAAATAAATATTCTTTATATATATTTAGAATATAAAGGAATATGCTCATGTCAGTACAGCACAACTAGTTTTACACTTGTATATTTTACTGTGTAATTCCACACAATATTAACACACAAAAAGGTTATAATTACACTTCCAAAAAAAAAAAAAAAAGTAATGAGTAAACAAAAAAAGTATTTTTAGAAAATAAAAACAATCAAGGTGCTATTTATTCAAGAAAGATTATTTTTTTTTTACAGGATAGTAATTGCTCCAAGAAGTAAAAACAGGTAAGGAATAGTTATTTTGTAATTATATGGGATATAAGTTGTGCAATTTCTCTCTCATTGGGCAGGGCATATAAATACTTTTCAAATATCAAAATTTCACAGCTGCCTTCTATTGCCATTCAAGAAAGTATACTTTGTTGTCAAATCCATATTGAAAACAGGAAACATGAATTCTAATGCTCTCTTTTTGTGGTGTGTGCATAAGTATTCAGCTGAACTGCAGGGAAATGGAAAATTAAAAGGCAGTGACACAATGCAGAGCAACAGGAAACAGAGGGGAATCCGCATTGGCAAAAATAAGTTATATCTGTACAAAAGTAACAGTATTGTCAGGGGCCCTGTCACAGTGCTATGCAATCAAGGAGAGTAGAAGGCAAAGAAACAGAAGGCGGCAGATGATATAGAAGAGTGCACAAACAGTATTTTCAAAACAGGATACACTAAACTGTCCTGCTTAGTACTTATGGGTCTATGCTGGAAGTGACCCCAAGCGGGATCTGAAAGCCCCTCCAATACCAGGGTTTTAATGGTTGTTGGGTCAGGAATGGAAGAAGAAACACTTAACTGGCTAGAGAGAGGCCAGAGTCATTAAAGACAGAATATTTGATGAAATAAATAGGAGTTGAGAAAGAGAGATTTGCTGTGGAATTATAAGTAGACAAGTCCTCCAACAATACAGAAAGTGATTCAACAGCTCTCTGGGAGGGTGTCATTACATATTGTTTGATCAATATTTTATTTCCCACCTTGTGTGTATATTTAATATAACACAACTTTTTTTTAAGATTATTTTGACTCCTTGGAATCATTCTCCACTTAGGGGTAGGATCAAAAAGATGTCCCCCAGAGATCACAACAAGCAGAGTCACGAGAACATACTCTAAAGGTCACAAGTACAATGTCAACTGCCTGAATCTTGAACCCACAGCTATGGCTATTTTTTACTTTTCCCATAATTAGTGGTTTCCATCACAGGCAATACAAAAATACCAAAAGTAAGGACTAAAAAAATAATAATGTCAGATATGAGAAAGCATCAAGGGCATACCCCAAATCAATTCAAAAGAACTTAGCAATAGTTCCAAAGGGCTAGATGTGATGTGATCACATTGAAAAACGCACAAATGACTAATAGAGCAAACTGGAGGTTTTGAGAGCACTCTGGTCACAAATACTGTATCTTTTTAACTAACAAAACCCACACCTCTCAAAAATGTGAACCTGCCACCAGTCCCAAGAAAGTTAGGAGGACCTGCAACTGTAGAATCATCGTCAGCCCTGACTGAATTATCAGAATGTATCAGAGCTCTTGTTTCTATCAAGTCAGCTTTCAGAGTCTTGCATTTTAATTTTTAATTCAAGATTATTATCACCTGCACACTATATAATGGATATCCTTACTTTAGTATCTCCAAGATTAGTGAAAATAGTTATGACAGGCCATACAATAAATACAAAAAACTAAACCGGAAAAAATGACCTTTAATAACACTTAATTTGTAAGACTGGGATGTATATTTCATGTTCTGAACAGAAGTGGTGTTCCACTACTCTGAGCTAACCCTATTTCTACAGCATTTTGCAGTCCAGAGGTGAAAAGAAGCTATACCAGGAGGTAAGGCAGTCAGTGAAAATAAATTCAACTGTGCACCTATAAGGTTGCTATACATAGCAGAGAAACCCAGGCACCTCCCTCCCCCCAAAAAACATATGAGGAAGATAATGGCAAGCCTTCCTCAGAAAATCTAAGCTGTGTTTTATCAGTATCAGAAATTGACAACATCCACAATGAGATATTTCCACAAAAGGAAATTAAGATGTTGGTAAGCCCTACTGACAATACCCAAGATGAAATGTGTCTACATTCAGTCATCAGTAATTATGATAGGAAGACATTTAAAGCTGGAGATGCACACAGGTTCTAGACAAAAGATGACTCAAGTGTTTTTGCCCACTGCTTATGTAAGTCTATGATTAATCACTTGGCTATGCTTACATTAAGGGTGAGATTGCTGTCCTGGTACCACACTGTCAGAAGGCAAATCTCTTCCTTGTAAGCCATCTTAGGGGTTCCTGAAAGCTATAAAGCTAAGGGGTCACGGGATCCACTGTGGATAGAATGTTGTGATATACTACAAAAGGGGGCTCTGCCCCCTGCTTGCTTCACTCGCCTACCCCCGGCGTTTTGAACCCGTGCCCGCTGGGCAGCTACGTGTGACGATGACGCACGTTTAATACGGAGCGTTTGCCCGAGTCACTCTGGGGCCCCCCACTGTTAATACGGAGCTCCGTTCATACTATTATGCGGTGCATTGTGGACTACTGCGGACCCCGTAGTGTTTCCCGTTTCAGTTTGTATCTCGGTCAGTCGAGTTTTTGTTTTTGAAGCTTTTGAATTTCGGTCTTCATTATCTGTAACCTGCTGTCCATGTGTTTGGCTCCCTCCTTTAACCTGTTTATGACGTTTTACTTAGCTTTCTACTCTGTCTTTCATTTCTGATCTCGCTTTATTCTGCTTTTGTTTCAATGACACCTGGTCCGTGGTGAATATATTTTCCCTTTTTCGATAGACGCACGTTGTAGGCGCCTGCGTTCATTAATTATATCCAGGCAGGCGCGTGTTTGTATCTCGGTCACTCGAGCTGTGTCGTGTTGAATCCGTGCCTGCTTTGCCTACGCAGTTTGAGACGCGCGTTGTAGGCGTCCATGTTCATTAGATCTGTCCACGCAGGCTCGGTGTCGAAGCTGTGTTAGTTGTTGAGCTGTTTGGTTTTGGAGCCGAGACAGTTTTGCTTCCGCAGTTTCAGACGCGTGTCCATACCATCTCGGGTTTTTTAATCCCTTTATAAAGTTTTACTTTGTTTCCTACTCTGTGTTTTATTTCTGACCTCGCTTTATCCTGCTTGCGGCATGTCAGACGGTTCGTAGTCTTTCTCGTTTTACTCTGGGCAGGGGGGGCTTTGTTCTGTAACCTGCTCTCCATGTGTTTGTCCCTGTTCAGGGGGGCTTTGTTCTGTAACCTGCTCTTCATGTGTTTGTCCCTGTTCTTTAACCTCTTTATGACGTTTTACTTTGTTTCCTACTCTGACGGTTCGTAGTCGCTCCCGTTTTGCTCTGGTGCGGGGGGGGGGGGGGGGGGGGGCTTTGTGTGGCACTTGTGCACTATGTCTTTTGCGTCCACGGGCAGGTCCCTGCGTCCATATCCGGTTTACCATTCTCGTTTAGTAATATGGATAAGATAGTCCAAAATATCCAGAATACTTTGTTTAATGTGTATCAGTACAGATTATACTGCATATCATAGGCAGAAAAGCTTCTTATTTGGTAAATCCATACCCACTGTTGGAAATAGACTTCTGTTACTTCAAGCCATTTATCCAAATTTTTTCCCACATTAGAATCAGAACTTCCTACAAGTCAGCGACTGATCGGCTATTCTTTGTTTCACAAATATTGAATTAGTTAGCTTTCCTTATTTTTATATAAAAAAAATTGTCAAATGCATAAGTAAAGACTTGTTACGGAGGTTTCCATGGCACCAGAACTGTACATTTAGAACATGAAATATAAAATACAGTAAAATACATCATACATACATATACACACACATACACACTAGCAAAATACCCACGCTTCGCAGCGGCGAAGTACTGCTTTAAAATTTATTAAGAAGAAAAGTACACCTTTTTAAACTGAGGGAAAATATACAAATAATTATTTGTTAAGGATCTCTTTGTATACCACATTGTCAGTTCGGAACCTCCAGTTATAATATGACCAAGCTGTGCGCTGAGCTTACTCTTGAGCATGCAACATATTGTTGGCCATGTGAAAATCAATCTTGCATCAAATCAATGCCAACCTTTTGTAGGGTCTGTCCCTGAGACTTATTGTCATTGCGAAGCACAGCCTTACTGGAAATTGGAGGATTTTGAATTGAAATGGGTTTCATCGATAACTTCACATCTAGCTTTTGAGAGTTTAAACATTCATAAACATCAAAGTGTCCACTACTCAATCATCACCTGTGAATCTAAGATGTTTAAGAGGCATTGGCAGTTGTCCAAAGGTGTAAAATATTTGGCCATTTCGGTACACTTGAAAGCGACAACCAAACAATTCAGCGGCAGCCATCAACTCACATACAGAACCATAGATGAAGGGCTTAAGCATTTCACTCTTATAGTGCTTCAGTGTAGTATAATTATCTCCTGTACCATCATCAGTCCACACCTTGAACCTGTCCCAGTCATTCAATACGTAAGACACAATGTTCCTCCGGATAGATAGATAGATAGATATTATATATATATATATATATATATATATATTATATATATATATATATATATATATATATATATATATATACACACACACACACACACACACACACACACATCCTCTTTAATAAAATCCCTGTGTGCGTCCAGGTGTCCGTGTGTCTGTGTCTTCTGGTGAAGTGCGCATGTGCGATGTGAGATTTTACTGTGCGCATGTGCGATATTACTGTCAGAGAAAGTTACAGGCGTTTTGCGGAAATACAAACCAGTATTACTGCGAGAAGAAATTAAAGGTACACAATACAGTGACTCATATTACAGCCACATACAAGCCAGTATTACTGTCAGAGGAGATTAAAGGCATATTATCGACACGCACGCCTGTATTACCGGCAGAGAAAATTAAAGGTATATTACAGACGTACAAGACAGTATTACTGTCACAGAAAATTAAAGACACACAATACACAGCAGCAGCCCACAATGAACGGTCAGCTCAGCAAGTAAACATCAACAAAAGAAAGGCTGAAAGAAAGAAAAATACGACCAACAAAAAGAATGAGGTCAAAGTCTCTTGCCATTTAATATAGACTGCTCCAGCACCCGTTATTGTAACGGGCTAAATGACTAGTATATTACACACACACACACACACACACACACACACACACACACACACACACACACACACACACAGTGCATCCGGAAAGTATTCACAGCCCATCACTTTTTCCACGTTTTGTTATGTTATAGCCTTATTCCAAAATGGATTAAATTCATTTTTTTCCTCAGAATTCTACACACACCCCATAATGACAACGTGAAAAAAAGTTTGAGGTTTTTGCAAATTTATTAAAAATAAAAAAAAACTGAAAAATCACATGTACATAAGTATTCACAGCCTTTGCTCAATACTTTGTCGATGCACCTTTGGCAGCAATTACAGCCTTAACTCTTTTTGAATATGATGCCACAAGCTTGGCACACTTCCTCTTTGCAGCGCCTCTCAAGCTCCATCAGGTTGGATGGGAAGCGTCAGTGCACAGTATGCACAGTGCATCCAGTATTCACAGCGCATCACTTTCTCCACATTTTGTTATGTTACAGCCTTATTCCAAAATGGATTAAATTCATTTTTTTCCCTCAGAATTCTACACACAACACCCCATAATGACAATGTGAAAAAAGTTTACTTGAGGTTTTCGCAAATTTATTAAAAAAAAAAAAATTGAGAAAGCACATGTACATAAGTATTCACAGCTTTTGCCATGAAGCTCAAAATTGAGCTCAGGTGCATCCTGTTTCTCCTGATCATCCTTGAGATGTTTCTGCAGCTTAACTGGAGTCCAACTGTGGTAAATTCAGTTGACGGGACATGATTTGGAAAGGCACACACCTGTCTATATAAGGTACCACAGTTGACAGTTCATGTCAGAGCACAAACCAAGCATGAAGTCAAAGGAATTGTCTGTAGACCTCCGAGACATGATTGTCTCGAGGCACAAATCTGGGGAAGGTTACAGAAAAATTTCTGCTGCTTTGAAGGTCCCAATGAGCACAGTGGCCTCAATCATCCGTAAATGGAAGAAGTTCGAAACCACCAGGACTCTTCCTAGAGCTGGCCGGCCATCTAAACTGAGCGATCGGGGGTGAAGGGCCTTAGTCAGGGAGGTAACCAAGAACCCGATGGTCACTCTGTCAGAGTTCCAGAGGTCCTCTGTGGAGAGAGGAGAACCTTCCAGAAGGACAACCATCTCTGCAGCAATCCACCAATCAGGCCTGTATGGTAGAGTGGCCAGACGGAAGCCACTCCTTAGTAAAAGGCACATGGCACCTGAAGGACTCTCAGACCATGAGAAAGAAAATTCTCTGGTCTCATGAGACAAAGATTGAACTCTTTGGTGTGAATGCCAGGCGTCACGTTTGGAGGAAACCAGGCACCGCTCATCACCAGGCCAATACCATCCCTACAGTGAAGCATGGTGGTGGCAGCATCATGCTGTGGGGATGTTTTTCAGTGGCAGGAACTGGGAGACTAGTCAGGATAAACGGAAAAATGACTGCAGCAATGTACAGAGACATCCTGGATGAAAGCCTGCTCCAGAGCGCTCTTGACCTCAGACTGGGGCAACGGTTCATCTTTCAGCAGGATAACGACCCTAAGCGCACAGCCAAGATATCAAAGGAGTGGCTTCAGGACAATTCTGTGAATGTTGTTGAGTGGCCCAGCCAGAGTCCAGACTTGAATCCGATTGAACATCTCTGGAGAGATCTTAAAATGGCTGTGCACCGACGCTTCCCATCCAACCTGATGGAGCTTGAGAGGTGCTGCAAAGAGGAATGGGCAAAACTGGCCAAGGACAGGTGTGCCAAGCTTGTGGCATCATATTCAACAAGACTTGAGGCTGTAATTGCTGCCAAAGGTGCATCGACAAAGTATTGAGCAAAGGCTGTGAATACTTACGTACATGTGATTTCTCAGTTTTTTTATTTTTTAATAAATCTGCAAAAACCTCAAGTAAACTTTTTTCACGTTGTCATTATGGGGTGTTGTGTGTAGAATTCTGAGGAAAAAAATGAATTTAATCCATTTTGGAATAAGGCTAACATAACAAAATGTGGAAAAAGTGATGCGCTGTGAATACTTTCCGGATGCACTGTATATACATTCATATACATACATACATACATACATACATACATACATACATACATCTGAAGAGACTAAATAAATACCTATATTACTGCTTCCAGATTTCAGTTGTGACACATGTCCCATCTGCGATGGCAAAGCAAAGGATTCCATTTGTTGAGAAACATGGCGTGTAGATAATGCTACAAATAATAAAAGACAAAAAAAAAATCATAATACTGGTATATGTTATTAGTAAATCAAGATTTCAAATGTTTTATGCAATTTGCTTTAAAGATAATAGACTTTGTAATTACACTATCTGAATAACAAATTAAAGATGAATTTGACTCAAAAGCCATTAAAAATTGCTAAATTACTACACAGAAGTTTTTCCAAGTCTAGATGATATCCTCAAAGCTTAAAGAAAAAATGACTCTCCACAAACAGAACATTTGGCCCATTCAGTTTCCTTCAGAATATGAATTGAAAGTAGGGCTGAATGAGTTGGGGAAAACATTTAACTGTGATTTTTCAGACAGATATTGCAATTGTGATTTGATTAGCGATAGCTTTGGTTCAATATTTATTGTGAAACAGATTTAAAACATGATGGAGCTTTAATATGAGATACCATCAAAAAATATTTGCTTTATATTCCATTACAAGAATGGCATTTTTATTATGTTTTATTTGGCATAGAATACAGAACAATCAAAGAACTATTATCACAAAAGCGGTGACCTATGGCTCAGGTGTAGCATCTAAATATTTCATAATCTCATTATTTACTGATATCCAGCATTAATCTTATAAAATTGACAAACCACAGAATAATTATCAAAAAAGTGATTAAATTTAAGTTTTACACAATATATAAATATTGCACAATTCAAATAAAACATTTATTTGCAGATAAGCAACATTTAACTTTTGATTTTTTTTTTTTATAAATGCTACCACTATAGGATTTACTGTAGTGCAAAGAAATACTCTGAAAATTACTCCAAGCAACAGAAGCCTTACATAATACTGGCTTCCCTGACATCTCTACTTTTTCTCAACACACACTGTGGTCTTTACAGCTTTTTTGTCAAGAACACCAGTATGACAGCATTTGCTGGTTTCTGACATGATCGATGAGACATGACCACATTGCCCTAGGCAGAAAACAATTCCTGATGGCAAACTATTGGCTGGTATGCACAGGACTTTGCCAGCTAATTTACTCAGCTTTGGGAAGTTAAAATTGTGCGCTACAGCTGTTAAATTAACCATAAAAATAAGGTTTGATTATTCAAATTAAAAATAATCAAATATTTGAATATATTCAAACTTAGGTTAACGAAGCTATTATACTTTAACATTATGGCAATGGCCGCAGCAGTGGCTAGAGCAAGAACAAACACCAACTTAAAAAATATTCTAGCAGTACTTGGACAACTGTTATTTCAAAATAAGAGCAACTGAAATCTCAAGTAGAGTCATTTTCTATTTGATTTAATCAGAAGGTTATAGCACTGAACAACAGTTAGAGGTCTTAAGTTTAAGAATAAATAGGACAGAATCATATGCGATATGATATTTACACAACTGGTTAAGCACTTAGAAAAACGGCTTGTGGCAGAGCCGTCGCCCAGATCAAATCTTTAGACAGTTTTTAACAAACTGAATCTTATTGCACCTTTTTAACAAAGCACGGATTTCAAAATAAATGAACAGCAGAGATGCTGACGTGCTAATTAATCAAGCGCTAGTTTAAAGAGATCATTTGTAACGAGATGTCTGTGCCACTTTGAGCAGCAGACGAGCTCACATCATCAAAGCAGACCTCCAGCTGAGATGCCACACAAATGAGTTTACAGAAGAAAAGCATCAAGCCGAGGCCTCCAAAATAATAATAAAACCAGCCAATAAACGCATTGCAAGCTTTAGAATATACCATACACATACTATATTAGTAACACACTGGACATCAAAATGGTTCCAATACCAAGCCAGGGAGCATGTATATATAAAGCAAAATAGAGAACACCATGGCTGCGCGACATGCGCTCACACACAGCTAAGCACAGAAAGAGATCAAAGTAAAAATCTACCAGGTATGGAGCTCCCTCATCACAACTTGGCGAGGATTGTCCATGCCCAGATCATTTATAGTTATCGAAATTGGCACGTTATTCAGTCCGACTCTGTTCTGTTGCCAATATAAGGATTTTATGGTGAAATATTACGTAGTCATGTAATTAAGGAGTAGGAGTAATGGCTGGGATTTTGCAAGATTTATAATGTGTGTTTTTTTTAATTGATGTGCTGTGCTTTGTAGTTATTAACGGTCCACATTGGTGACTCTGGACGTATGCACAACCTCCTAAAGGTAATGCTGAGTTACTGTCCGTACTAATTAACCAATTTGGTTGTAGTACATTATCATACTCTCTTGAAGGGCAACTTTCACTTATAAAAAAAAAAAAATTTTTTAAAAATCACCTATTCAGTTCTTTGTCCATCTACAAGTTTGTACAGCATTTTATACGAGAGTACACTTTTTCTTCATTAAAAAAAAAAAAAAAAACCTTAATAGATGACCCTAGCAGTCTCACTGGATGAACAAGGCCTCCCTGAGGCCTGCCCACAGCAACAGGTCTAACTTGTGGACCAAAGAGTACAGCAATGAGGCAGGAAAAAAGAAAATGTTTTGAAGGGGGGTAACTAAGTTTTACTAATGAAAACAGTGAACCATTCAAAATTACGAAAAGGCCAATCATTGAATTTAAGTTCAAAAGCAGATCTGCAAAATACTACAGCTTTACACAGCACGTTTGGGGTAACTCAAACCCAAAATTAAACGCAAGTCCTTTTAGAATCGAATGTCAGCTTTTGCCTTTACAGAAGACATTTTTCAAAAAAAAATAAAATTCTATTTACATTCGAACTATCAACGTTTGATCTGACAGCCCTATTGGTCAGATGCTGCATAAAGTATACTCTGAATTGCCGTCTTTGCAATATGCTAATTGCATTGTTTCAAAAAACGATTTTGATTTGAAATCAATCATTCAGACTTAATTGAAAGGAAAGTAAAATGTTGCCTAAGGAAAGGAAGGCCAAACATATTTTAAAGGTTGTTACTTTAAACATTTCACTTTCATTTCAGCTGTATGACTCCTTGTTAAAACTCTATAAATATCTGTACTTTTTTAATACAAGCAGACATGTTATGATGGATGGATAAGTAGATAAACATACACATACACTATAGTCAGAACACAGACCACGATGACTAAAAAAGGAAGAAAATTAAAAAGAAAACTTTGGACATTACAGGCGTATTGATTTTGGCACAAAGAAACCCCATTAACATTTCCTGACAGACCTCTGCTGAGTAATTCATTGGCTGAAAGTTCTCAGTGTGTGTCACTGAGAAGATGTGGAGCATTGTTCATAATGGTACTCAGGTTCGTTTAAATTCTTTCCTTTATGACTACCTCCAGGGGGTCCACAATAGCTGAATCTGCCCTTTTAATTAGCTTGTTGCTTCAGTGGGCCTCTCTTGAAGTGATGTTGAACTTGGTAACTCTTCAAGTTACCAGCCCAGCACAGTGTATAAAATTGTATTTTCCATCACAGACCTGTAGAAGATGAGAATGCAGTCTCCTAAGAAAAAATATATAGTTCCTCTTTGTTATATGACCAGTTTAACCTGCCATTGACATGGACACCCAAGTACTTGTAGGACAGCACCACCTCTACTCCCTAAGTACTGTCTGAACATAGAGACTCTTTGATACATAGAAAGCCAATGACCAGTTCCTTGGTTTTGTTGATGTTACACTGCAGACAATTCTCTTTCTGCACCACCACCACCAATATTTATTTATATAGCACATTTTCATACAAATACTGTAGCTCAGAGTGCTTTACATGATGAAGAAAGAGAAAAAAAAGACAAAATAAATAAGAATTAAAATTACGGAACACTAATTAACATAGAATAAAAGTAAGGTCCGATGGCCAGGGAGGACAGAAAAAATGAAAAAAAAAAACTCCAGACGGCTGGAGAAAAAAAAAAAAAAAAATCTGCCAGGGTCCCAGGCCACGAGACTGCCCAGCACCCTCTAGGCCAGGGGTGCCCACACTTTTTCGGCTTGCGAGCTACTTTTAAAAATTACCAGGTCGAAATGATCTACCTACATTAAAAATGATATATATACTGAGTATACTTTATACATAAAATATATGTTGTCGTACCTTGCATAACTGAATAACCTTTATGGCACAACTAGGGGGCTCCGCCCCCTGCTCGCTTCGCTCGCCAACCCCTGGTGTTGGGAATGACAAAGAGCGTGATGTATGAATGAGATATAGAATAGTGTGACGGTGTAGATGATGCAAATAGAAAGCAAACAATAAAGTGTGTGGCACAGTGTAAAGGTTTATTTGAAAATTTCTTTGTACACGCCGTTTAAGTGTAAAAGGTAATTCCAGCTCAGAACTTGTAAGGTCATTTAAGATGGTTATTGTTGTGATCAGTCAAGTTTGTCAGAGCTTAGAAAGAGTTGTGTCTTTCCAGGAAGTAATAGAATGACTTGGGTATTTATGTTTTCCACATTAATATTTTTTGGACATAATATAGCGCGTTGTGTTAAAAGGGGCATTTGGTCTAATGAGATTGCTGATCCAAATCTCTCTGTAACTAAGTCGTCGCAGATAAAGGCTTGAGGAATTGTAATAATATGTGGCTGAAGTCCATCTGTATTGGTGAGTGTACCATCTCTCAGTTGTAATAAGCAATTGTTATGATCTGGTTCTGGACATCGTATCTTTTTTACTAACTGTATCTTTTGAAAGCAATGCCAATTGTCTGCGTATTTTAAGGTGCACTGAACAATAGCTGAGTGCATGGCATCTGGAAGAATAGCTAATCACTGTCTAAAATCTCCTCCTCATAAAAGTACCTTTCCTCCAAATCGAATATTATTATTCATAAACGTTTGTTCATGCCATTGAACATTCATCAATAAACAACATTTTTTCAAGACGGATGTCACGTGCAGTGCCACCGTTAATGTTCATAGTGGATTCCGATTTGTAGGATCTAATGTAGTTGATAAAGATTTCACTTTCAGGTACATCGTCAGTTATAAGCTTCTGTAGATATTCAGTATATGAATGTAAAGAAGGCAGTCTAATTTGACCCTTTTGACAACAACGTGTAAATGTATAACTTGTATTGCCAGTTGTTTCTTCAGGGAAGTGAACTGAATGACAATGATTGCAAATGACATTCATTAATCCGAATGAATTTTCCTGGTGTATGTTTTGCTTGTGCCGTTTGAGAGGCGCGTTGTTGCATGTGTAGTATTTGGGACGTGTTGTTTTGGAGCTGTAATCGATTTGCCTGTGCTGTGTGAGAAGCCCGTTGTAGCCTTCGCTGCCATTAACGTATGTCTGAGACGGGAGGGGTTTCGTTTTGAATCCGTGCCTGTTGCGATGCAGCACTTTGATTGATAGTTTGCGTCATGTGGATCTAGGATGTAGATTTGTGCATATTAAATGAACTATTGTAGGATCTAATGCAGTTCATAAAGTTTTTACTTTTAGGTACATCGTTAGTTAGAAGCTTTAGTTGAGCTTTGCGTTTTTGGAGTCGAGTCATTTTTTCTTTTAGAAATATGGATAAGTAATAAGGAGTATTGCACTCACTGTTAATATGGAGCCTTTTCTGCGGTTGAATGGTTAATAGTGCCTTATTGTAATGAGATCCACCTATGCTGCATAGCCGTCTATTTTGTTGTTTCTTTCGTGTTCGTGTGTTTGTTCCTGTTATCCTTTCCTTTTCGTTTTGTACCCGTGACCGTGTATTCATGACTTGTTTCTTTCTCAGCATGCGAAATATGGATAAGTGATAAGGAGGATCGCAGTCACTGTTAATATGTTTCCTTTTCTGCAGTTGAACGGTTAATAGTGCTTTATTGTAAGGAGATCCACCAATGCTGACACCTATGCTGTCTAGTGTGAAGGTGTTGATGTTCACTTTAGAATATGTGGCTTTGGGTGTCACTTCTTATGGATGTGTGTGTGTTGGGGGGGTTGAGGATTGTTGTCGCGCGAGCGTCTTCTTTCTTTTTGTGTTCCTGTGTCTTGTTGAATCCCCCTGTTTGTGTGTGTCCCGTCCCTTGCTTGTAGGGTCTGTGGGGTGGTTTTGTGTTCTTTTTTTTGTGTTCCATGGGCTTGTTGAATCCCCCTCTTGGTGTGTGTCCCGTCCGGTGCCTGTAGGGGGGGGGGGTGCCTTGCTGTTGTGCGCGAGCCTCTTTTTTTTTTTTTTTTTGGGTCTCGTCTCGTGTGCAATGTGTTTCGTGCTTTGCCTGCGTTTCCTCATTTCTCCATTTTTCCTGTGCTCACTCCTTTTTTCTGTGGTCTTGTCCGCCTCTCGCGGCCCCTCATCCGCCTCTCTCGCCCTCTTTTGTCCGCCTTTCTCGGCTCCTCAGCCGACTCTCGCGGACTCTTTTTGCGCCTGCGCAGTACGTCTTTTTGCAGCTACGGCCCATTGCCGGATGTGCCTGCGTCCATCATCCGGTTTAGCATTCTCGGTTAGTAATATGGATAACAATTCAATACATTTATGATCACTACAGTATTTGGATTTAATAATCTTCATGTGGAAAAAGGCTGACTCGCATAAATAAGTAGAGCCAAATAATGCAGTCAAGGAGGTAGCACATTTCCTCATGTTTGGGTACTTTTCCTCTGTGAGTAAGTTCCAAAACTGTCCAAGAAGCCCAGACTTCAGCTGAATGTCATCCTGTAGTGTCAAAATCTCATCTTCCACTGTAGAGGAGTTCTAGGTGAAACAGTGTTGCGATTTTTGATGCGGGTGAATCACCCTCAACATCTTCCCTAAATGGATAGCACTTAAATGTAGCGATTGGCTCAAGTAAAGCTGAGTCTTGAAACCATCTGTCAAAGTCTGACAGGAAATTTTCAATCTGCTCTGTGTAGCTTATGCTGTCAAGTTGCGCATACGCCTTCCATTGCATCTCCAGCTCTGATGCAAGGTTTTGGAAGTTCCCCAAATCAAGGTGCTGCAGCTTTGAAGGCATTTTTTGTTTGAAAGCATTAACTGAGTTAATCATATTGACCATGGAGTTCTCTTTTCCTTGCAGCTGTAAATTAAGCTCATTCAACATGTTGGTCAGATCGGAAAAAAAATGTCAAGTCTAGAGGCCATTGACTGTTATTAAGTTGCTTGTATTCTGCATGTTTAATGACAAGGAGAAACTCCTTTTTCTCCGGCCAGGGGTCTTGAAATCTCAGCAGGAATTTCTCCGTAGCCATCTATCTCAACGAAGGCCTCTTTTTACCATCTCTCCATCTTGGAAGGACTTCTTATGCTTAATGATTAAGTGACTCACCCGGAACAATGCTTCGGTGTGTCTGCCTTTGCTTTTGAATTCAGTGGAGTGAAAAATGATGGTTGTCCGATTAACAGCAATTTTAGTTCCCTCTCCTTTCTCTTTCTCAGATCATTTTTCGGAAGGAAGTCAGTTTCATAGTTTTTATGAACAGTTTGAAAGTGCCTTTCCACATTTTCCTTCTTTGGAATAGCAATGATAGATTGACAGATCAAACAAATGCACTGGATTGTGACATTGGAAGAGGATTTTTTTTTCCTCACAATTCCACATCCAGCCCATACCCTCCACAAACAATTTTTTTTTTTTTAAATCCTTTCGTCAGTTGATATAAATTGGAAGGCTAACTAGATCACAACCGGAGTTTTGCAGTAGCTCACGTGTTTGATCATGTGTGCAGGATGACCAGTGTGTTAGAAGAAAAGAGATCTCAGACAAGTGGCAAATGCCATAGGGAGGATATATGATAAGACTAACGTTTTAAAAAAAAATTTTTTTGAATGCAACGCGATCTACCCGCACTACCTTTGCGATCTACCGGTCGATCGCGATCGACGCATTAGACACCCCTGCTCTAGGCATTCTATCTAACATAAATGACCTCAATCAGTCCTCATTGTATTCAGGGTTCTCATGGAAGAATTTGATGATGACGGTCATGTGGACTTGTGTATGGACATCACGGTGCTTTGATTAGGTAGCGGTGGCACCAAGAAACAAAGTTCTCCACCTGACTCCTATACTCTGTCTCATCCCACTTATCAATACACCCCATAAATGCAGAATCATCCGAGAATTTCTGCATGTTACATGACCTGATGTTATATTTATAGTCAGAAATGTAATGAGTGTCCACAATCCCTCCTAATCCATTAACAGATGTGTTTGGTGTTCTTCCAGATGGGCTTTAATTGGAGAATCACAAACAAACTGATTGCCTTCACTACACTATTGGCACATAGACTTATTTTGCTAAACTGGAAGAATCCTAACTCTCCTCTAATAAGTCAGTGGGTAACTGATGTTGTATACTACTTGAAATTGGAAAAAACCTAATTCTCAGAGGATCTGTGCAGACCTTTTTCAAAACCTGGCAGGATCTAATCAATAACATTTTAGAATAAGCTCTTAAAGCACTGAGGAAGAAGATTCTCTTCCCATTTCTTTTTCTTCCCCATTTATCTTTATCCGCCTATTAAACTCAATTTATTTATTTTTACTAGCTTTAAGTTTTACTCCGTTGGCCATACTCTCTTTCTCAGGGGTGGGGGTTGATCTGTTTTCAATCCTATTTTTTCTAAAAATTGACTATTTGTATGGAATGATGACAATGTGGGTTCTGCTCCATGCTCCCATCTTCCTTCTGGGAGCCCTGAACCCGACACCAACGGTAATGTCACCGATGAGCTTGGCAGTGAGGCACAACAAAGCAAGGGGATGGTGCAAAAAGTACAAAATGCTTTTATTAAAAACAAAAAAATCAAAACAGTGTCCAAATAAATAGTGCAGTGTATTCAAAAGGTAGAGGTTAAAATCCAATAGAAAAAATCTTTTAAAAACAACGAAGTTAAAACAATAGCTGGAAACACAAAGCACGGTACCTTCTTTTACTGGTGACTCCCGTGTTTCTCCCATCCAGGCTATGCACCAGGGGAGTCACCCTACATGCAGCTGACCTTCTTTGCTCTACTTGACTGGTCTGGTAGCCTCCCGATCCCTGGCTTCGTTTAACCCCTACCAGACCGAGACTTGACTTTCCCTCCAACAGCCAGGATGCTCACGCTGGGGATTCTATTCCAAATCTCAGACTGCCGCTGCCTTCGCTGCAGCGAGCCAACCTTCTCCAGGTCACTCCTGCTCCCAACAAGCGCTCAGCAGGAGCGACCACTACCGTTGGCCCTCGGGTGCTGGCCAAACACCCTGCTCGGGCTCACCTCTCCCAGCTGCTTGTTAACAGTGCGAGCCTGCGCTCACTCGTTCTCCTTCTCTCCTGCACCAGCTTTCTTCCTCCTGCCATCTTCTCCTCCTTAACCTCCCTCCATCCGTCTCTTTCTTTCTCTTTTCCCTGCTAGCCGCCTAGCGCATCTATTTATCACAGGGATGTGGATAAGCTGTGACAATCAGCAGCTCCCGGGAACAATTATGGATGCGGACAACTCCTCACCTGTGCACTTAAGTAAGAACCGGCCGCATCATGAACTCTCCTGGAACCGCTCGGCCACACACACACCACGCACCCTCGCTAAGCTGCGAGTGCGGCAATTATTTATTTTAAAAAGTGGCCTTTTGACATGAGCTGTGGACCCGCTACACCACAGACAATAAAATCAATAAAAAAAATAAAAATGTACAGTGTGAAAAGTAAAGGAGACAGGACTGTTCCTTGTAGTACTCCAGTGTTGCTCGTATCCGTATCTGAAACACAGTCCTTAAGTCTTACAAACTGTGGTCTGCTAAACAGATACTCCATTATCCAGGACACCATAGTCTCATCCGCCTGCAAATCTCTGAACTTGCGCCTTAAATCAAAGATCACTGCCCTTCTGAAATTAACTTAATATACTTGTATACCAGTAGTTGAAATGACAGTTATGCAGATATTTATTTGATTTAAAAACACAAATCACACTCTTACCTTTTTGCTTGATCTTTTTCACTTCAGAAATGATGGATAAACACTGCTCACTGTCCGAGAGCTCAAAAAGTAGCTCTGTCACTTTTTCACTTTGTACTCGGATCTTTGAGGATGCTATAAAAGACAGAATTATAACATTAAGTTTTACATGATTCGGAATATTTTCAGAAAATATGCACGTTTGCACAAAGCCAGTATGTACATATGTGGTTAGCATGTTAAAATGTTGACAGATATATATATTAGGGGTGGGCGGTATGACCAAAATTCTATATCACGGTATTTTTCTAAATTATCCCGGTTTCACGGTATTTGACGGTATTTTTTTCCCATGCATGAGTGGATGTTAAACACATTTTCCACTGCAATTACTAGCTAAGAATAACCTATTCCACTGTCAAGAGCATTGTACATTGTACAAAAAAACATTTTAATGTGCACACAAGTATTAATACAGGTTTGCATTGCCCCATAAAGTGATACTTTTCAAGGGGGTGGCACTAATGAAGAGAAGGAAATCACATTGCATGACAGATGCAGTCAAAATATAGAACGTTTTTATTGAACAAATCTTGCAAAAATTTAAATTATAATTTTGACAACATATTTTCAACCATCCAAAGAGGTATTTAGACTTAGGAAAATATCCAGACGTGCTTGTCAAAAGTTGTATTGCACTGAACATGTCTTAGTAAAACAACTACACTTTGTTAATGTTAACAATCTCTGTCCACTGACACGTTAAAGTGACTTTTTAAACAACTTTACCATCATTAAACTGCATAATATTTAAACTAATAAATAATAACAATAAAATAAATAATTGTATTATTACTGATAGTTGCACTATTACTTCAAGGCTTCAAAAGCCCAGGTGCATTACACAGTATTCACCAAATTAAAATAAAATAAAACAAGTGCAATCTTGGTGATGACATCTTTACCAACTTAACTATCATTTAGGCAAACTGCATTAATATGGACCTTGCTTCAAGCTAAGCTATACACATAAATAATACAACTGCAACTTGCATTTATAATTGTATTTGTGGTATAGCCCTACAGAATCGTATTAAGGCCACTGTGAAGAAAAAAAAAATACGGACAAAGGGAAGAAAAAAAAAAAACTATACGTCGAGAATAGTGTCGACATTTCCACTCTATTCTCATTGTTTACTTTATAATTAAAGTAGAATGTCGTAAAATAAACTTCATCCTAAAATCATTGTTTAATTTACTAGATTTTCTCAAACCCCGTCATAAGTTAATGTAGCACATTAAATGCTTTGTGTTGTGTTCCCCGACCCAGTTGTTAATCACTATGCTCCTTAAACTGACTTCCTCCGCACTAATAGACAGCGATCACCATACAGAATCCATTCACTGTATGATATTCCTGCTCTCTGAAAATTTAAAATTTATATCAAGTATTTATCTTGGCATTCTAAATGTTCAGAGAGCATGAATATAATGTGAATGGATTCTGTGCGGCGATTGCTGCCGTTGCCTCCTCTTAGTGCAGAGGAAGTCAGTTTAAGAAGCTCGGGGAACACTTAACACAAAGCATTTAATGTGCTATATAACTTATGACGGGGTTTGAGAAAATCTAGTAAATTAAATATTTATTTTACGATGAAGTTTAGTTTACGATGTTCTACTTTAATGACAAAGTAAAGTCAACATGTCGTCACAATATTACACAGTACCCAGGTACATTACACTGTATTGAAAAATAAAACAAGTACAACTTGGCTTGCAGTATTATCCAGTAGCATAGAAACAGTATTTACACATCTGACCTTTTAAAACTAAAGCATCTCCAGGCGACAAGACGTGACTGCTTTTTTTCGGCTCTCTGTCCATTTTCACCGCGCGGCATACCTATGCTACCGCCCACTATTTGGTGGTGTAGCAGTGAAAGAGAGCCCTAGTGCAACAAATCTGTGTTTAGCGGTGTAGCACTGAAAAAGGTCCCCACTTGAACAGTTTCCCGCTGCGCCACGTTCTGAACGTCGTTTAGGCAATTTAAACCGGTGTTGCGGTATAAGAAAAATCCATTTCATAAAAAAAATAAAAAACAGTTTTCAGTATGAACCGGTATACCGCCCAGCACTAATATATTACTAGCAAAATACCCGCGCTTCGCAGCGGCGAAGTACTGCTTTAAAATTTTAAACACATATACACATATTATATATATATATATATATATATATATATATATATATATATATATACACACACATATCAACATATTTATATACACATACATACACACACACACACATATAGCCCAGAATGAGGGCGAAACACGTGTCGTGTACTCTTTGCATTTATTTGACAGTAAACTATTTCAACCATTCTATGATCTGCTCCTCGCAAACTGAGGGCACCGTGGCAGATGTTAGCAGATTGCTGGCCAACCACAAGCGTTACCTGGTAGGTAACCACCCATACAATCAGATTGTGACACAGACTACGAATGCCGTGAATGTAATTACCCCAATCTACATGCTGTCAAATAAACAAACCACACGCCGTGGCGCAACGTTAGGGGCATCGCCTCTGACGCTGACGTCCGAGGTTCGATTCCCGAGAGGGAGCGCAGTGGAATGTGTACACCTGATGAGCCCAGAATGAGGGCGAAACACGTGTCGTGTACTCTTTGCATTTATTTGACAGTAAACTATTTCAACCATATATATATATATATATATATATTATATATATACACACACACACAGACACATATATATACATAAATATTAATATTTTTATTTTATTAATTTTCATTGTAATCATTCCATACAAACAGATCAATTTATAACCCAACAAATTTGAAGACAAATCAAACCCCACCCCTGAGAAGGAGAGCTTAGCTAAAGGAAAATTGCTTTAAGCTTTATAATAAGGCAACATTAGACAAAAGAAGGGGAGAAGTAAATATCTATATAAATAAGAGATGGAGAAGGGAGTTAAATGCAATAATAGTTAATTCTCTTATTCTAAAATAATATTGATTAAATCCTGCCAAGTTTTGAAAAAATTTTGTACAGATCCTCTAACTGAAAATTTGATTTTTTCCAATTTCAAATAATATAAAACATCAGTTTCCCACTGACTTATAAGAGGAGAATTAGGATTCTTCCAATTTAACAAAATAAGGCTACGTGCCAAGAGTGTAGTGAATGCAATCACCGTTTGTTTGTCCTTCTCCAATTCAAGTCCATCTGGAAGGACACCAAACACAGCTGTTAGTGGGTTACGAGGGATTGTGATACTAAGGCTGTCTGAGAGGCACTTAAAAATTTTTGTCCAAAATGATGTTAGTTTGGTGCAGGCCCAGAACATGTGACCCAGTGAGGCAGGAGCTTGGTTGCAGCGCTCGCAGGTTGGATCCTGGCCTGGAAACATTTTGGACAGTTTTAAGCGAGACAGATGAGCTCGATATATAATTTTTAGTTGAATAATTCTATGCTTTGCGCATATAGAACTCGAGTGAATTCTCTGCTTTGCTACCTTCCACTCCTTTTCTGATATATTGATTAAGAGATCTTCTTCCCAATGTCCTCTTGGATCTTTGAAAGGTAGGGACTCTAATAAGATTTTATATATTGCGGAAATAGTGTTTGTTTCCTCGGAATTGAGCAGTATTTTTTCCAGCATTGTGGAGGGTGCAAGGTGGGGGAAATCGGGCAATTTCTGTTTAACAAAATTTCTAATTTGAAGATAGTAAAAGAAATGTGTAGCTGGGAGGTTAAATTTTGAACGTAATTGTTCAAAAGATGTAAATATGTTGTCTATATAAAGATCTCTGAGCATTTTAATCCCAAAACTTTTCCAGGTATTAAAAACTGGATATACTTGCGAAGGTTGAAAGAGGTGGTTCCCTTGCAGAGGTGCCACTGATAAAAGATTTTCCATCTTAAAATGCTTCCTAATTTGGTTCCATATTCTGAGTGAGTAAAGCACAATTGGGTTATTAGTATATTTGCGATAACTTTCATTTATTGGAGAGCAGAGCAGGGAATATAAAGAAGTACTACAGGATTTTACTTCTATTGCAGACCAAGCCTGTGTATGTGCATTTATTTGTGTCCAGGTTTTTATGGCTTGTATGTTCGCTGCCCAGTAATAAAACTGAAAATTAGGTAAAGCCATGCCACCTTCTGCCTGAGGTCTTTGTAGGGTCGCTCTTCGGATACGTGGGTGTTTTGAGTTCCAAATGAATGAGGTTATTATTGAATCTAACTGTTTAAAAAACGATTTATTGATATATATTGAAATGTTTTGAAATAAAAAGAGAAGTTTAGGAAGGATATTCATCTTAACGATGTTAATTCTTCCGGCTAGAGTGAGATGAAGGGTTGACCATCTATGCAAGTCTTGCTTAATTTTTTCCATACAGACGCCAAAATTTTGTTGATAAAGAGCTTTATGTTTACTTGTGATATTTACCCCTAGGTATTTAAACTGATCTGCTATGGTAAAAGGTAGGGTGTCTAATTTATTATTATATGCTTGTGAGTTCACTGGAAAGAGTATACTTTTATTCAGATTAATTCTAAGACCAGATATCTTTTGAAATTCTGTTAGTGCTGTTAAAACAGCAGGGACAGTGTTTTCTGGGTCCGATATATATAAGACCATATCATCTGCATATAAAGAAATTTTCTGTTCCAGTCCTTCTCTGACAATCCCCTTTATCTGATGAGAATTTCGGCAGTGAACCGCCAGTGGTTCAATAGCGATTGCAAACAACAGTGGCGACAAGGGACATCCTTGTCTGGTACCACGTTCTAGATTAAAGTAGTCTGAGCAAATTTTATTAATACAAACTGAAGCTTCTGGACTGGTATACAGTAGTTTAATCCAAGCACAAATATTCGGGCCAAACCCAAATTTCTCCAATGCAGTGAAAAGGTAATTCCATTCGATCATGTCAAATGCCTTTTCTGCGTCTAATGATAGTAATATCTCTGGGGTGTTTGATTTTGCTGGTGAATATATAACATTAAACAAGCGTCGGAGATTTGAAGATAGATGTCGGCCTTTAATAAATCCAGTTTGATCTTGTGATATTACCGAGGGCAGCACTTTCTCCATCCTTCTAGCTAGGATTTTTGAGAGTATCTTAACATCATTATTCAGGAGTGAAATTGGTCTATATGATGCACATTGCAACAAGTCCTTATTTTGTTTAGGAAAGACGGTGATTAATGCTTGTCGAAATGTTTGAGGTAGTATTTGGTGGTCTTTAGCTTCTGTAAATGTTACCAATAAGAGTGGAGCTAGCTGAGTGGAGAATTTCTTATAAAACTCTACGGGGTAACCATCAGGGCCTGATGATTTCCCGCTTTGTAGTGACTTTATAGCGTCTAGTAATTCTGTTAGCGTTAGAGGTTTATCTAGTTCCTCAGCACTTAAAGCATCTATTTGTGGTATTTGTGAATTATCCAGAAATGCATTAGATTGCGTGTTGTCTTCTTGGGCTCAGTGGAATATAAAGATTTATAGTAATCTCTAAATGTGTGCATTATTTTATTATGGTCGATGATTTCTTCTCCATTCTTGTTGGTGATTACTGGTATTGCATTGTGAACTTCTTGTTTATGAATTTGTTGAGCTAAAAGCTTATTAGCTTTTCCTCGTGTTCATAGTAATGCTGTCTAGACTTATAAATAAGTTGTTCAGTTTCTTTAGTTGTTAAGATGTTAAGTTCTGTATGCAGGGCCTGCCTTTTCCTGTGAAGAGCTTCACTTGGACGCCTGGCTTGTTCTTCATCTATTCTAGTAATTTCATTTCTTAGCTCTGACACTTTCTTGGTTTCTAATTTATTTCTATGGGAAAGATATGAAATAATCTGGCCTCTTAGGAAGGCCTTTAGAGTTTCCCAGAGTGTTCCTGCAGAAACCTCTGTAGACGTGTTTGTCTCTAGGAAGAAGCTGATTTGTTTGGATATAAATTCTGTGCAGTTCTCGTCTGCCAATAAAAGAGGGTTAAGACGTCATCTGCGAGGTGAGTACGAGGGGCTTATTGATTTTAGCTCCAAGACTAGAGGGGCATGGTCAGAGATAACAATTGTGTCATATTTGCATGATTTAATTGTAGGCAGGAAATTATTATCTATAAAAAAATAATCAATTCTTGAGTAGCTATAATGCACTGGTGAGTAGAACGAATATGTTCTTGAGTTTGGGTTAAGAAACCTCCAGGGGTCTGATAAGTTGTGATCATTTAAAAACTGTGTAATTATCTTTGCAGTATTAGATGTCGTCCCCCCTGTCACGGGAGTCCTATCTAAGAGTGGATTTAAAACACAATTAAAGTCCCCAGCCATTATAATTTTATGAGTGTTCACATTGGGAATGGATGCAAATAGATTTTGCATGAATTCCTTATCATCAACATTGGGTGCATAAACATTTATCAAAATCATTTTACTGCAAGTTATCGCAAACGCTTGATTGCAGTTATTGCTGCTAAGGGTGGCCCAACCAGTTATTAGGTTCAGGGGGCAATTACTTTTTCACACAGGGCCATGTAGGTTTGGATTTTTTTTCTCCCTAAATAATAAAAACCATCATTTAAAAACTGCATTTTGTGTTTACTTGTGTTATATTTGACTAATGGTTAAATGTGTTTGATGATCAGAAACATTTTGTGTGACAAACATGCAAAAGAATAAGAAATCAGGAAGGGGGCAAATAGTTTTTCACACCACTGTATATATATATATATATATATATATATATAGAGAGAGAGAGAGAGAGAGAGATAGAGATATATATATATATATATATATATATATATATACACACACTAGCAAAATACCCGCGCTTTGCAGCGGAGAAGTAGTATGTTAAAGAGGTTATGTAAACATATATATACATATACAGTGATCCCTCGCTATATCGCGCTTCGCGGCTTCACTCCATCGCGGATTTTATATGTAAGCATATTTAAATATATATTGCGGATTTTTCGCTGCTTCGTGGGTTTCTGAGGACAATGGGTCTTTTAATTTCTGGTACATGCTTCCTCAGTTGGTTTGCCCAGTTGATTTCATACAAGGGACGCTATTGGCAGAGAACCTACCCAGCTTACTTTTCTTTCTCTCTCTCTTGCGCTGACTATCTGTGATCCTGACGTAGGGGGTGTGAGCAGGGGGACTGTTCGCACACCTAGACGATACGGACGCTCGTCTAAAAATGCTGAAAGATTATCTTCACGTTGCTACCTTCTGTGTGCAGCTTTTAAGTATGCTGCACGGTGCTTAGCATACTTAAAAGCTCAAACAGCACGTATTGATTTTTTTATCTGTCTCTCTCTATCTCTCTCTCTCTCTGCTCCTGACGGAGGGGGTGTGAGCTGCCGCCTTCAACAGCTTTGTGCCGCGGTGCTTCGCATACTTACAAGCCAAACAGCCCTATTGATCTGTTTGCTCCTTTGAAGAGGAAGATATGTTTGCATTCTTTTAATTGTGAGACAGAACTGTCATCTCTGTCTTGTCATGGAGCACAGTTTAAAAATTTGAAAAAGAGACAAATGTTTGTTTGCAGTGTTTGAATAACGTTCCTGTCTCTCTACAACCTCCTGTGTTTCTGCGCAAATCTGTGACCCAAGCATGACAATATAAAAATAACCATATAAATGGTTATATGGTTTCTACTTCGCGGATTTTCTTATTTGGCGGGTGGCTCTGGAACGCAACCCCCGCGATGGAGGAGGGATTACTGTACATATATACATATACATATCTACATATACACATATCTTTGGTTTCCTCCCACAGTCCAAAGACATGCAGGTTAGGTGCATTGGCGATTCTATATTGTCCCTGGTGTGTGGGTGTGTGAGCCCTGCGGTGGGCTGGCACCTTGCCGGGGGTTTGTTTCCTGCCTTGTGCCCTGTGTTGGCAGGGATTGGCTCCTGTGTTTAGGATATAGCGGGTTGGATAATGGATGGATGGACATTTGTATGCATAGCCCCATTTGCCCGTTTTCGTTTTTTTTCATTCTTCAGTAATATTTAAGCAAACCCGGAGCTTGTCAGTTCAAATCCTGGTACTGACACCACTGTGTGACCCTGAGGAAGTCACTTCACCTGCCTGTGCTGCAAAAAACCAAAGTAATGTAACAAATTGTACCTCAGATGTTGCAAGTTGCTGGAATAAAGGCATAAGTCAAATAGATAAATATGTATTATACACATAGGAACTATTCATTTATTTTCAGTTAAGTTATCTGCAGCAAACCTTTATAAATGAGGGTTTCTCCTTTTTAGATAGTGCAAACGGTTTCTTCTTCATTGAGGTTTTCTCTTGGAGAGTTTTTTTCATTTCCTTGAAAATTAAAGCAGCAGCTGCCAAAATATGTAGCTTTCTTATTAATTTTTCAACATTGTGTAAAATAACTTTATAAAGTAACATAAAAGGTTTAAATACTCGTTATCCTTTTACACTAAAATATTACTAAAGAGATACAAAAAAAGTAAAATGCATATGTTGTTTTTCTTTAAGGAGATTAAATACTACTGAAGAAAAAAAAAAACTTAAACAACCAAATGGGGCTATGCATACGAACTTAAAAGGTTTAAATAAAACAGAAATATATACCTTTTATTTTTACTTCCTTAACTTGTGGAGGGTGTATCCTGTAGCAAAGCCCAAAGTTTTTTCATGAAAGCCCGTTTCAGTCAATAAGTCTTAAAAACAGGTGTAAAGATATTGACAATAAGCTATGCAAACCCACCAAGACATGCAATCGTTTAAATCAAGGTGCGAGTCGAAAAACACCATCCGATACTATTAGTTAACGATTAACACATTTCTATATGTATTGTAAGCATACAATACAACTGATAATATGTTGCGCTTATTTATCTGGTGTACCGACATTTTTGCGCGTTTAACGGCTGAAATCTAACGTGGTTTGTGCCCTTCAGAATGAAAACAGTTAGCATTTACCTTTTTAATAAAAAGCGAGCTTTTAAGCCTGAGAAATCACTCAGTAAATGCACACGTTTAATTCTTGATCACTTCAAACAACTGAACTATCCAGAACATTTCAGGCATACATCCAGCATTCAAACTATGTATAAAAAGCACAACTGTTAAAGGAATTCAGCATTTCTTAATTGAAAATGTTCCTTTAATCCTCAACATGTCTCAATGAGTCGTTCTGGTGGTTTTACTTGACATTTTGATATTCTGGTTAATTGTGTTTGCAGTTGACATGTTCTTTCCTGATTTATACTTGTTTTCTCGTTAATATTTGTTTCGCTGGTGTTAGTGTTCTGATTAGAGGTTATTGGTCCTTTGCTGTCTCGACGGTTTCTTCTTAGAACAGCTCCTATTACACAATTCCGTCACATACTGCTCTATTGTTTCTCCGCTTTTCTGGAAACATGTAAAAAAACTTGTGCCAACTCAAACGTCACATTGCGCTTTGGGTTGCAATACGTTTCGAATTTTTCAGCTATTTTGTTCAATTTCATATTGTCTCCATCTTCTTCAAACTGAAAATTGTTATACACCTCTAGTGCCTCTTCACCAATTACTTGTAGAAGCATAGACGCTTTAATTTTTTCACTTTTCCTATCTGCTTCAATTGCAGCAAGATACAACTCGAATCTCTGTTTAAATCTTTTCCAATTTTCAGCTACATTTCCCTTTAACTGGAGATTTGGTGGGGGCTGTAATCCTAACATATTTTTTTTTCTCTTTTGCTAGAACGTTTTAGCGCTTTCTGATCAAGTTTTCGGGTTACTCACAGACACGCAACTCGTTCAAAAGCTGAACCTCTTCTTCACATTCCTCTTCCAATCCGCCACTTCTGACACCATGTAGTGATCTTGTTAGGTTCGTAGTTTAATCAATACACAGGATTGAAAGATATAACTTTTTAATAGACAGACTTTAGAGACATTTACTGTACAAGTTACTAATAGTTCTTTAGTTCACGCCCATTCTCCTACTTGCATCGGCATTCACAGGCATTACTAATCATTCTGTAAGTATCCCTTAATAGACCTTACTAATCAACTATCATTACAAAATCCAACGTGGTTTGTGCCCTTCACAATGAAAACAGTTAGCATTTACCTTTTTAATAAAAGGCGAGCTTTTAAGCCTGAGAAATCACCCCGTAAATGCACACGTTTAAATGCACATGTGTTAATATGCATGCTTACACAGTATTAAAAGACACTCAAAAATTAACGTCATTTACCTTTGTTCTCGCGTTTGATAAAAGGCGAGCTTTTAAGCCTGAGAAATCACCCCGTAAATGCACACATTTAATTGCACGTTTTAATATGTATGCTTACACAGTATTAAAAGACACTCAAAAATTAACGTCATTTACCTTCGTTCCCGCTTTTGACTCGGGCTGTAAATCTCTTCCTTGTTTTTAGTTCAAGTGATTACGTAGGAGGTGTGATAACGCGATACGTGACTCCGCCTCCTCCATTAGAGTATATGGTCAAAAAACAGGTTCCAGTTATGACCATTACACGTAGAATTTCGAAATGAAACCTGCTTAACTTTTGTAAGTAAGCTGTAAGGAATGAGCCTGCCAAACTTCAGCCTTCCACCTACACGGGAAGTTGGAGAATTAGTGATGAGTCAGTCAGTCAGTGAGGGCTTTGCCTTTTATTAATTAGTATAGATATATACATAAATAAATACAGTAAGACCCTGCTTAATGCAGGGGATATGTTCCAAGAAATCCCAGCGCTAAACGAGGTCATCATAACATGTAAATACTGGGGATAGGTGAAACAGGACAGAGACTAAAAAAAAATTCTTTTTTTTTAATTTTGTAACATGTATAATTAAATATTTTTTATTACATTTATTGACATTTTTATTGCTAATATCAATTTTTATTCATAAATAATTCATGAAAATCAAAAATATTTGAGGAAATACATAATTTATGTTCGTGATGGCTCTTAATGTTGCTAGAAAGGCAGCAGCTGCTTCTGTATCTCCACTTGCCGCTTCTCCAGTAATCTGTATGTTATGAAGATTTTTTTTTTTTTTTAAACCAGAAACCATCGATGGAACCATCCTCGACTAGCTATTAAATTTTCACTGGTATTGTCTTTTTCATTCTAAATGTGGTTAAAAATTGATTTCACTTTTTCCATTATGATTGCTTGACTCATCAATCCAGATGGAAAGACGTTTTTCTATTTCCTCGATCACATTGCTTCTGGAATGGGTAATTTTTGTTGCAGAAGTCGTTCTGGTTGTAGTTGCTGATGATACGATTTTCTCTTTATTTTTTAAAATTGTCCATATTGTTGAAGTTGACAAATTTAATGCAGTGCCGATATCAATTTAGTGTTCAACTGCATCTAATCGTCTGAGCACCTGCATTTTAGTTTCCAGCTAAATGTTTTTTCGTTGCAACCACTCATTTTAAAACTAAAAAAGGATTATTGTTCTTTATTACAGTAAAATGTTATGTTTATAGTATATCCTTACACAATAACGTTGATGACCAATCATAAATGACCAGTGACACAGCAGACATACGTAATGTACTGTATTGCACGGATATCAAACGCGCCGCGAGACTGCAGGAGAGTATCTAATTAAGTCATGTGATTGCATTGAAAACCGACATTTTCACCGAAAACCGTGCTTTTATGTGACTACAAAGTGAATCAATGAAAAATCAGTATTCAAAAAAAAAAAAAAAAAATATTTAATACCGAAAGAGCGTTAAACTGAGCAGCATTAAGCAGGGTCTTATTGTGTGTATATATATTAGAGGTGGGCGGTATGACCAAAATTCTATATCACGGTATTTTTCTAAATTCTGCCGGTTTCACGGTATTAGACGGTATTTTTTTCCCCCATGCATGAGTGGATGTTAACCACATTTTCCACTGCAATTACTGCAGTAGACTGGCTAAGAATAACCTATTCGACTGTTATGAGAATTGTACATCGTACAAAAAGACATTTTAATGTGCACACAAGTATTAATCCAGGTTTACATGGCCCCATAAAGTGATAGTTTTCAAGGGGGTGGCACTAAAGAGAAGGAATCACATTGCATAACAGATGCAGTCAAAATATAGAACCTTTTAATTGAACAAATTTTGCAAAGCTTAAACTATGATTTTGACAACATATTTTCAACCATCCAAAGAGGCATTTAGACTTAGTAAAATATCCAGAGGTGTTTGTCAAAAGTTGGATTGCACTGAACACGTCTTAGAAAAGGAATAAATAGTAAATATTTTTTGTAAACCAACTACACTTTCTGTTAATGTTAACAATCTCTGTCCACTGACACGTTAAAAGTGACTTTTTAAACAATTTTACCATCATTAAACTGCATAATATTTAAACTAATAAATAATAACAATAAAATACATAATAGTATTACTGATAGTTGCACCATTACTTCAAGGCTTCAAGCCCAGGTGCATTACACAGTATTCACCAAATTAAAATAAAATAAAACAAGTGCAACTTGGTGATGACATCTTACCAACTGTACCATCATTTAGGCAAACTGCATTAATATGGACCTTGCTTCAAGCTAAGCTATATACATAAATAATAAAACTGCAACTTGCATTTAAAATGCTGTTTGTGGTATAGCCCTTTAGAAGTGCATTAGGGCCACTGTGAAGAAAAAAAAATATGGACACGGAAGAAAAAAAACAAACTATATGTCGAGAATAAATTCGACATGTTGACTTTATTCTTGACATTTCCACTTTAATGTTGACACTTATGTCAAGATTAAAGTCGACATTTCCACTTTATTCTCATAGTTTATTTTATAATTACAGTAGAATGTTGTAAACTAAACTTCATCCTAAAATCAATGTTTAATTTACTAGATTTTCTCAAACCCCGTCATAAGTTAATGCAGCACATCAAATACTTTGTGTTAAGTGTTCCCCGACCCAGTCGTTAATCACTATGCTTCTTAAACGAACTTCCTCCGCACTAAGAGCAGGCGCCTGCAGCAATCACCGCACAGAATCCATTCACTTCATGATATTCCTGCTCTCTACCAAAACTTCAGCTCCTATCTTTCCTTTTTCTTTCTCCAAATTACCAATCACCACACGATAAACGTCTTTGTGAAATTAAAACTAGTTATTAACTTAAAATATCTTCGTTATACATGTTTAATTATGCCATCCATTCAGAGTTGCGCCCATCTCTAAACGAGTCGCCAGCACATCGCAGGATGAATACAAGCAAAACATACACTAGCAAGTACAAAAACAAGTACAACTTGGCTTGCAGTATTATCCACTAGTATAGAAACAGTATTTACACATCTGACGTTTTAAAACTAAAGTATCTCCAGGCGACGGACGTGACTCCTTTTTTTCGGCAAAAGTTCTTCTGTTGTTCAGGTTCAACTTTATCGTCGGCTTCAGTTTCAGAATGCTCTCTGTCCATTTTTCACATTTCACAGAACTTTAATTTATTTGCGCATTTATTTATTTATTTAATTTTGTCTGAAATAGTTCTCCATATACCTATGCTACCGCCCACTATTTGGTGGTGTAGCAGTGAAAAAGAGCCCTAGTGCAACAAATCTGTGTTTAGCGGTGTAGCAGTGAAAAAGGTCCCCACTTGAACAGTTTCCCGCTGCGCCACGTTCCGAACGTCGTTTAGGCAATTTAAACCGGTGTTGCGGTATAAGAAAAATCCATATCATAAAAAAAAAAATAAAAAACGGTTTTCGGTATGAACCGGTATACCGCCCAGCACTAATATATATATATATCTATAATAATAAAAGGCAAAGCCCTCACTGACTGATTCACTCACTCACTGACTGACTGACTGACTGACTGACTCATCCATCACTAATTCTCCAACTTCCCGTGTAGGTGGAAGGCTGAAATTTGGCAGGCTCATTCCTTACAGCTTACTTACAAAAGTTAGGCAGGTTTCATTTCGAAATTCAAAGCGTAACGGTCATAACTGGAACCTTTTTTTTATATTGTATACGGCCATAGCAGGCGGTTGCGTCTTGCATCATCACACCTCCCTGCGGCTGCTGCGGAAATCACCACGCCCCTCACGTAATTGACTGCCTGCCCATATAAAGCCGTTCTTCGCTGCGGTGTGTGAATTCCTTTCCTTGCTTCGCCAAGGAGGCATTCTTTTCAAAGCTTATCCACAGTTTTATAAACGAACGAGATATAAAGCCGTCCTTTTTCCTTGCTTCGACAAGGAAGCTAAGGTGCTATGCAGTTTTTTTGTGAAGCGGTCTTTACACATCTTTTTCGCTGTGTTATAAACGAGCGAGATATAAGGCCGTCCTTTTTCCTTGCTTCGCCAAGGAAGCTAAGGCGCTCTGCAGTTCGCCAAGGAGGCATTCTTTTCAAAGCTTATCCACAGTTTTATAAACGAACGAGATATAAAGCCGTCCTTTTTCCTTGCTTTGCCAAGGAAGCTAAGGTGCTCTGCAGCTTTTTTGTGAAGCGGTCTTTACACATCTTTTTTGCTGTGTTATAAACGAGCGAGATATAAGGCTGTCCTTTTTCCTTGCTTCGCCAACGAAGATAAGGCGCTCTGCAGTTTTTTTGTGAAGCGGTCTTTACACATCTTTTTCGCTGTGTTATAAACGAACGCCATATAAGGCACATTTCATCCGCAGCTTCTCTGCTTTTGTTTTCTTCGTTTATACAGTATATTTGAATCCCTTTCTTTGCCTGACTGCCTGCCGATATAAGGCGCTCCGCAGTTTATAAAGCACATTTAATCCACGGGTTCTCCGCTGTTTTATTGTTCATTTGTTAAGATTGTTATAGTTATTGTGTAGATATTTTACACTTACTTTAGTGTTCAGGTACCCATTTTATTTATTTATTCCGCGGCTTCTCTGCTGCTGTTTTCTTTGTTTATATATTTGAATCCCTTTCTTTGCCTGACTGCCTGCCGATATAAGGCGCTCCGCAGTTTATAAAGCACATTTAATCCACGAGTTCTCCGCTGTTTTATTGTTCATTTCTTAACATTGTTATAGTTATTGTGTAGATATTTTACACTTACTTTAGTGTTCAGGTACCCATTTTCTTTATTTAATCCACGACTTCTCTGCTGTTGATCAAGTACCCATTCCCTTTATTCTTGCAACTCTACCCCTATTAAAATGTCTATCGAGGTGATCACCATCAATCAAAGAACTATCACTTACCGAGTGGTGTGTATGCCCGGAGATGGCGCCTGCCTTTTCCATTCTCTGTGTTACATATTGCACGGACATATCAGGCTCACTTTTGATATCCGCAGGAACATTGTGTCTTATGTATTAAATGACTGGGACAGGTTCAAAGTGTGGACTGATGATGGTACAGGAGATAATTATACTACACAGGAGCACTATAAGACTGAAATGCTTAAGCCCTTCACCTATGGTTCTGCATATGAGTTGATGACTGCCGCTGAATTGTTTGGTTGTCGCTTTCAAGTATACCGAAATGGCCAAATATTTTACACCTTTGGAGAACCGTCAATGCCTCTTAAACATCTTAGATTCACAGGTGACGATTTGAGTAGTGGACACTTTGATGTTTATGAATATTTCAACTCTCAAAACATGGATGCGAAGTTATTGATGAAGCCAGTTGTATGCTTATATCGATTGACACATACCGAATGTCAGTTCAACACAAATCCAGCTCGAGCCGATTATGACAGCAGCAATCCAAGCTGTGAGAACACAGTAAAAAGGAGGCGTATCAGACGTCGTGGTAGATTTTCTGATGCAGCTAGACGGAAGCAACTTCGTGCAGCTGCCGCCAAATACTCGCACAAAAATCCACAACTTAATAAACACACTGTGGCTAAATACTCAGAAGCAAATCCACAAGTTCATAGGGACGCTGTGGCTAAATACTCGCAAGCAAATCCACAAGTTCATAGGGACGTTGTGGCTAAATACTCGCAAGCACATCCACAAGTTCATAGGGACGCTGTGGCTAAATACTCGCAGGCACATCCACAAGTTAATAGGGACGCTGTGGCTAAATACTCGCAGGCACATCCACAAGTTAATAGGGACGCTGTAGCTAAATACTCGCAAGCAAATCCACAAGTTCATAGAGCTTCTGTTTCTAGATACGATCCCAATAATGAAAAGCGGCTCATACGAAAAACAACAGGTTTGGCTCAAAAAAGCCAATTGTGGATTTGCGTATGACCCAAACATACATTATGAGTCTGACAAAACAGTACACATTGGATCCATTGATGTTCACTGTGACTATTGTCAAGCTCAGAAGTGGAAATGCGAGTCTCCTGGTTTGTGCTGTAACGGTGGTAAAGTCTCTCTCACTCCTTTACGTAAGCTTCCTGACCTTCTTGAGAGCCTGCTAAAAGGCGAACATCCTCAAAGTGAGCATTTCTTGAACAATATTCAAAAGTACAACAGCGCATTTCAAATGACGTCATTTGGTGCTAAACAAATCGTTGAGGGAAATTTTATGCCTTCATTTAAAGTTCAGGGACAAGTGTATCACTTGATTGGCAGTCTTTTACCTATGCCGAGTGAGGAACACAAATTTTTGCAAATTTATTTTGTCGGGGATGATGAAAAGGAAGCACAAATCCGCTGCGCTAATTTTTATATATATACATGTGTATATTATATATATATATATATATATATATATATATATATATATATATATGACAGCAACACTCATAACAATGACAACACAATTACATTGAGAATCATGTTACATTATTTTTAAAATGTTTCCTTTACTTTTTCATAACCTCTTTAACACACTACTTCTCCGCTGCGAAGCGCGGGTATTTTGCTAGTATATTATATATATATATTATATATATATATATATACACACACACACACACAGATGTCTCAGTGAGTCAGCCTATTTTGCCCATTATGATTTACTACGAATATCCATCCATCCATTATCCAACCCACTATATCCTAACTACAGGCTCACAGGAGTCTGCTGGAGCCAATCCCAGCCAACACAGGGCACAAGGCAGGAAACAAACCCCCGGGCAGGGCGCCAGCCCACCACAGCGCGCGCGCGCGCACACACACACACACACACACACACACACACACACACACACACACACTAGGGACAATTTAGAATCACCAATGCACCTAACCTGCATGTCTTTGGACTGTGGGAGGAAACTGGAGCACCCGGAGTAAACCCATGCAGACACGGGGAGAACATGCAGACTCCATGCTGGGAGGACCTAGGACACAAACCCGTGTCTCCTAACTGCAAGCCAGCAACGCTACCCACTGAGCCACTGTAACTCCCTACTACAAATATGCAGCATTAAAATAATTAACCATATTGTTCTTTGTGGCAGCTAAGGATATTTAATTGTGACTTCCATTTATTTAATGGTGTACAATAATTTACACATTACAACTATAAAAGAGGCCTTGCAAACCAATCTATTATATGGTGTTAGGCAGTACTGAAATTAAAATAAAAAAACATGATTATACAGAAGGAACTGTGCTGATGTGCTGAAAGTGTCAATGAAGAAGCTTTCTAAATGAAAAGAGCTTACAGTCAATAACATGGTTAACTGCCAGAGCACAGCTGAACACAGTTACCATACATAACATGATTTAGTTATCTACATTATTATTGATGTGTGTTTATTAATCTGCATGCACAGAATTGTGCCCTGTAAATAGAGTTAATATACAACAAAAATTATTGATCAAATTACAAGTCACCTACAATTAGACCTTTAATTTTATATTATTGTTCATCTCCCAATTTAAATAACCATAAATATTTGGGTTGCTGGTCAGCTTGAATAACCATGTGGAGCTGCCACGTGGGGCTTACCACCTGCAAGATAAAGGCCATAGGAGTGCCAGATATGTGTGGGTCAGATTCAAATGTACTGGAGTACCCAATCTTTTTGGAATCCCTGGAGGGTGTGCTAGAGGGCACACCTTCTGGGGACTCCCTCGTTCTGCTGGGAAACTTCAATGCTCACGTGGGCAATGACGGTGAGGCCTGGAAGGGCGTGATTGGGAGGAATGTCCCCCCTGATCTGAACCCAAATGGTGTTTTGTTATTGGATTTCTGTGCTCATCACGGATTGTCCATAACAAACACCATGTTCAAGCATAGGGGTGTCCATATGTGCACCTGGCACCAGGACACCCTAGGCCTCAGTTCGATGATGGACTTCATGGTCTTGTCATCGGACTTGCGGCCATCTGTCTTGGACACTCGGGTGAAGAGAGGGACTGAGCTGTCAACTGATCACCACCTAGTGGTGAGTTGGCTTCGATGGTGGGGGAGGATGCCAGTCAGGCCTAGTAGGCCCAAACATATTGTGAGGGTCTGCTGGGAACGTCTGGCAGAGTCCCTGTCAGAAGCAGCTTCAACTCCCACCTCCGACAGAACACTGACCACATCCCGAGGGAGATGGGGGACATTGAGTCCAAATGGGCCATGTTCCCTGCCTCTACTGTTGAGGTGGCTGACCGGAGCTGTGGCCGTAAGGTGGTCGGTGCTTGTCGTGGCGGCAATCCTCGAACCCGTTGGTGGACACCGGTGGTGAGGGATGCCGTCAAGCTGAAGGAGTAGTCCTACGGGACCTTTTTCTCCTGTGGGACTGCGAAGGCAGCTAATAGGTACCGGCAGGCCAAGCGTTATGCGGCTTCGGTGGTTGCGGAGGAAAAAATTCGGGTGTGGGAGGAGTTTGGGGAGGCCATACAGAATGACTTCTGGACGGCTTTGAGGAGATTCTGGTCCACTATCCAGTGTCTCAGAGGGAGGAAGCAGTGCAGTGTTAACACTGTATATAGTGGGGATGGTGCACTGCTGGCCTAGACTCGGGATTGTGTTGGGTCGGTGGGGGGAGGGGGGGTGGGGGGGAATGAGTACTTCGAAGACCTCCTCAATACCACTAACATGCCTTCCAATAAGGAAGCAGAGCCTGGGGACTCGGAGGTGGGCTCTCCCATCTCTGGGACTGAGGTCATCGAGGTGGTCAAAAAACTCTTTGGTGGCAGGGACCCAGGGATGGATGAGATACACCCGGAGTTCCTCAAAGCTCTGGATGTTGTAGGACTGTCTTGGTTGATATGCCTCTGCAACATCGCATGGACATTAGGGACAGTGCCTCTGGATTGGCAGACCAGGGTGGTGGTCCTCCTCTTTAAGAAGGGGGACCGGAGGGTACGTTCCAACTATAGAGGGATCATACTCATCAGCCTCCCTGGAAAAGTCTATTCGGGGGTCCTGGACAGGAAGGCCCGTCGGATGGTCGAACCTTGGATTCAGGAGAAAGTGTGATTTTCGTCCTAGTCGCGGAACAGTGGACCAGCTCTACACCCTTGGCAGGGTCCTGCAGGGTGCATGAAATTTGTGAATTTCCCCTTGGGATTAATAAAGTATCTATCTGGTTTGGTGGGCTCAGGATTGGGTCACTGCTTTTTGCAGATGATGATGTCCTGTTTGCTTCATCAGGCCATGATCTTCAGCTCTCCCTGGATCAGTTCGCAGCTGAGTGTGAAGCAGCTGGAATGGAAATCAGCACCTCCAAATCCGAGACCATGGTTCTCAGCCGGAAAAGGGCGGAGTGCCCTCTCAGGGTTGGGAGCGAGATCCTGCCCCAAGTGGAGGAGTTCAAGTATCTCAGGATCTTGTTCACGAGTGAGGGAAGAATGGAGTGGGAGATTGACAGGCGGATCGGTGCGGCGTCTGCTGTGATGCGGGCTCTGCATCGGTATGTCGAGGTGAAAAAGGAGCCGAGCTGTAAGGCAAAGCTCTCAATTTACTGGTCGATCTACATTCCTACCCTCACCTATGGTCATGAGCTGTAAGTAGTTACCAAAAGAATGAGATCGTAAATACAAGCGGCTAAAATGAGTTTCCTCCACAGGATGTCTGGGCTTTCCCTTAAAGATAGGGTGAGAAGCTCAGTCATCTGGGAGGAGCTCAGAGTAGAGCCACTGCTCCTCCGCATTGAAAGGTGTCAGATGAGGTGGCTCGGGAATCTGATTAGGATGCCTCCTGGATGCCTCCCTGGTGAGGTGTTCCGGGCACGTCTAACCGGGAGGAGGCCCCGGGAAAGACCCAGGACACGTTAGAGGGACTATGTCTCTCGGCTGGCCTGGGAAAGCCTCGGGCTTCCCCCAGAAGAGCTAGTAGAAGTGGCCTGGGAGAGGTTAACTCTGGGCATCTCTGCTCAAGCTGCTGCCCCCGCGACCTGATCTGATAAGCGGAAGAGGATAGATGGATGAATGAATGGTATCTGAAGGTTCCTCTAGGGTGCTTCTTTCTCTTGCAGGATTTGGCTCAAAGACTAATCAGCACATCATCATCTCATAATAGGCTTAAGTTTCTCTTTTGTAATTTTTCCATACAGTGGTTTCAGCTCTAGACGGTCCTCAAGAAATTGTGACACACAGACATGCACACAGATAGACAGACATACACCCATCATTGAGATATCAATGTTTTCGGTATCAGGGGACCCTAAAACATTGAGATCCCTTGAAAACCGGAGATCTACATTTTTGACAAATCTAAAGCTTTCGCTCCTCCCACATAGATGATAGGTTATGGTGGGGGAGGGCGCAAAGCCAAAAAGAGACAAGGGTATATTTTACTTTCTCAGCCACCTTGAGCATCTCTATACTGAGGTATAGGAACAGAGATGGCACCTGACAGTCGAACCTCAGATAAAAGAGGAGTAATGTGGATTACACATTGGCGAAAAAACATTGGACCAAGGCTTTATCTCGACATGAATACTAGAGAGGTTGAAAAGTTTACCATAACTGCCTAAACATAATTTTGTGTATCTGGCAAAGGCATATGACTTTACAATCAGTAATATCTTGCAGGAGGTCCAACAAGAGCATGGTGTTTTTGAGCCACTGCTATATACCATTGCTACATCTCCACACTGGGGTGAACCAATAGGCCATTTATCTCATATGAATAACCAAAATAAGCTCCAAAAGGAGGGTATGAGGTACTGTTGTGGCTGTTTTTTCACTCAAACAAATTGTTTAAATGCACTATTAATTTAAAAAAATGAAGGTTTTTATTTAAACAGTACAAATTGTTAATTAAAAAGTAAAACCATTTCACTATTAAAACTAGCTTGAAAAATATGAAGTAGTACTGGATAAGGTACTTTATTTCATTTAAACAATACAATTTACTAGCCAACCCGTGGCATAGCATACGCCGCATAATCAGGCCACTTTTTTTAATGATTTTTAAGCACAGGGAAAAATTAACATTTGAAAAATCCGTAATTTAATAAACCACCAAGAAAAGTAACATTGTAACAATGCACAGTACGAACCAACATACAATTGTCCGTGACTGAAAACTGGAGGACCACCGTCGCGACTTCTCCTCCCACTCGGGCTCGTAGGGCGCAGAGGACGGAACGGGAGGAGAGGGGGAAGGACGCCCATTCCGCCCCCTCCGTCATGCTAGTCTGCTGATTTCTCGTTCAGTATGCACTGCCTGCTCATGTGCCCACCCCCAACTTGTCACCGGAGTCGTTTTCGTCTTTGCACAGTCTACATGCACCTGTGAGTCACGTTGACTGTTCATTTTCCAAACAGCGCCTCATTCACTTTTGTCTCTGGTACAGTCCAAATGCACCTCTGCGCCACTTACACTTTTCATTGTTCTTTGCGGTTCTGGCTGCTTTTCTATATATAATCCACCAAGTCACCCGACCATGGAAGTAGCGAGAGGGGGAGTGGGGGTTTCGGGGGTGTACAAAGGGCAGGGACGTAATCAGTGCAAGCGTATGACCCGCACTTACTGGGAATTCCTCGTTCGTGGGGAACAATTGCAAGCCCCGGTTTCCAGCACGAATGGGGTTCAACGGCTTACCCACGTCTCTCTGCGCCGGGTAGACACACGTTGATTCATTCAGTGTAACGCACGTGCAGTTACCTGATGTAGGAATCTGTTTAACATTGAAAGAAGTGTTGTTTCCATGAAATACATTTGAACGGTGGCAATGGAAGGCAAATGAACAGTCAACGTGGCTCACAGCTGGATTGATGCCGTGTTTTGTGTCCCACGACCATGGTAGTAGCGGGGTGGGATGTGAACAAAGGGCAGGGATGTAATCAGTGCGAACGTATGACCTGCACTTACTGGGAATTCCTCGATCATGGGGAACAAATGCAAGCCCCGGTTTCCAGCATGAATGGGGTTCAACGGCTCACCCACGCCTCTCTGCGCCAGGTAGACACACGTTGATCCATTCAGTGTAGCGCGCGCGCAGTTACTTGATGCAGGAATCTGTATAACATTGAAAGAAGTGTTGTTTCCATGAAATACATTTGAAGCGGTGGCATGAGGACCATCTCAGACGACACATATTTGTCTCGGATGTGAATTGCTGTACGTAGCATGTAAAACAGTTTGCAATGGTGCACGCGGTCGTGCGTCGTAACCGAAAAGTCAACGTGGCTCAGAGGTGCACGTGGACTGTAGCTCAAACAAATATAAATGACGGCGTGTTTTCCGAGGCGTCGCGTCCGAGTTGGTGGGCATGGCTCTGCGAGTTGTCGTCGTATCCAATGGTCTTAGAGTTGGTGGGCATGGCTGTCTTGTGTGCTTTCCATGGGTGGCTACTTGTCGGCGGCTCAGTGAATTATATACGGTGGGCATGGCTATCTTGCGTGCTTTCCATGTGTGGCTACTTGTCGGCGGTGCGTGCTTTCCATGGGTAGCTACTTGTCGGCGGCTTAGTGAATTATATAAATATATAAATATATATATATATATATATATATATATATATATATATATATATATATATATAGAGAGAGAGAGAGAGAGAGAGAGAGAGAGAGAGAGAGAGAGAGAGATTATTTAAAAAAGCAAAGTTACATTAAAATAAATTTCATTTGAAACAATAGCTCATAAATGATAAATACACATAAGACAACAAGTTCAGACTGCTTAACACTAGAATTACCAGAGTCTATGAAAAAACTCATAGATCCGGCCCACCTTAAAACCATTCTCACCTCTCCGCCAGCATCCTTTGTCCTCTAAATGTGCCGATAAAAACAAGCTGCAAGTAGCCAGCTATTCCATCCCACCCACCGACTTAGAACATGCACGAGCATCTCCCAGCTCATGCCTTGAATGGTTATCTGGGAGTGAAGTGGAGTTTTAGGGTGGAAATAATAGATTGTTATTTGGAACACACGCATTTCATGTGTGTTCCATTTCTACAGTAATCTGTGTAAACACATTGTTAAAACAGAAACTTTTTCATATTTTAGTAATAAATGTTACAAAATGTAGGCATAAAATATAGAATGTGTGAAGCAGCATGAAGTCCAAACATCAAATAAACACCTTCACAAAAGGTTCAAGAACAATACAACAGCTTCCGTGGTGTAGCAGGCTTACTGACCATCAGAGACCGGAGTTCGGTTCCCCATTGAGGAGAAAGTATTCTTTTTTTTTTTTTCTTCTTTTTAACCTCAAACTGACATAAAATTTTATAAATTGGTATGTACTGTCAGATTAATGAGATCGTTATATTTTCATGTGGGATGCTCCTTTTAAAATATTTTTTAACAATTGAGACTGCAATTAACATGAACAAGTGCCCTTATAACTGTTATTTTTAAGATCCATAACACACAGACAGACAGAGCACTGCGTAATAGAGAGACAGACAGGCAGAAAAGTCACTAGATATATAAATAAACAGGGAAGGCACATGTACTGAAAGGAAAAAAAAAAAAAAAAAAGATCAACATGTGCGTTGATCCTGCTACACCGAATAAGCTCACGCGCTCTAACATCCCCCCCCCCCCCCCCCCCCGATCTGACTCCAAGTAACAGCACAAGTACAGATGCAAACCATGTGTATACTGTATACTATTAACAAAAAGAGCAGCTTACTACTGAAAACAGCAAATATAGGAGTGAGTGGGGATCGAACCGGGGACTCTTGATCACACTTGGTTTGCGTCTGTACTTTGTGGTGCCAACACAAAAACAAGACATTAAATATGATTAGTTAAGGAATTAAAGCTTACCATTAACAGGTAAATCAATTAGAAGAGCTTCTTCTGCCTCTGGAAGTAAATATAGTAAACAGTAATAGTAAATATAGTAATAGTAATGTTAAGCAAATTACTTACAAAAAGGAAATATTCTTGTATTGTACTCTCTCTTGGGCAGAGATTTAATAAATAAAATTACATAAAAAACAAGCAATTTAAAAGAAAATGTTAATTGATATTTACATTATTTTAAGAAGGTGGCATGGTTGGTGCAGTGGTAGGATTGCTGGCCTGCAGTAAGGAGACCAAAGTTTGCATCTCAGGTCTTCACTGCATGGAGTTTGCATATTTGTCCCGTGTGTGTGTGGGGGTTTCTTCCAGGTAGGTGTTTAAGTTTCCTTCCACAGTCCAAAGACATGGTGGATTGGCAATGCTATGTGTGTTTATGCCCAGCCATGGACTGGAACACTATACAAGGGGCTGTTCCTGCCCAGTGCCCTATGCATACTGGGATAGGCTCCAGCCTGCTCAGGATTAAGTGGCCTTAGAAAATGGTTTACACGAAATGACATTTTGGCCACAGCTAAACATTCATTAAATGAGACAGAAATTTGTCTATTTTTTACTAATCAAAAAATCTTTTGTTGAATAATATGGATAAATACAAATATATATTTTTTAACAGTTCATTCTGCAAATTTTAGATCACAATAACAAAATATGTATGCCACAAAAAGTCAATTTTGTCAATGGCCTTAAATAAGTAAAAGTTAAAAATTCTTACCTTGTATAACATGAAACTTATTGTTAATGGGAATAGTAATATGGGGCAGTTTCACTACCATATCAAATTCAGACAACACATTAAACCTTGAGAAAAAGAGAGACAGAGAAAAAAAAGTTAAAAAAGTAACCTACTATAAAACATTAGTCATAAAATCATTACTTTTACCAAATATTTTGACACTTAAAAAAAGAAAACAGTGTCAGTCAAACCAAAACAATTAATCAAACACCCCACCCGTGACCTGGAGAAAAAGATTATCATATATTGAGCAAGTTTGCAGACGCGGTCAAACCACACTTAAGCAGACTTAAGTAAAAATGCCAGCACATATTGGAAAGAAGTAAGGCACATCTATTGTAAACCAAAGTAACATTTCAGCACCATGCAGAACTAGCTGGAAAACTTAAATTACCTTTACTTTTCCAGTAATCAGTTGGTAATCATTTGCAATATGGAAATTTCAGACTTTTAAAAAGTCAATACATTTCTGGTGACTGGAACCAACCCTGGACAGTGTTAATATTGACTTAAATATGAATCTTTATATTTACTATTGTCACTGCCAGAAAGTTGTACTTGACTGCTGAAACCCTTGTCTCTTTCACAGTTCAAAGTGTTCTGTTAAGTAAAGAAAAAACTGAAAACTTGTTTTTGTGTACGTTTACAATTGTGCACTACCCTGCATTTGTGGCTGCTCCTTAGCATTTGGATCTATGTTACATTCACAAACCTGCTTAATCCAATTCCTAGTTTTGGGGGGAAAGAGCATCTATCAGTAGTACTGGGTGCAAGACATCAAACAGTTCTAGATTGGGTGCCAATTTGTTAATATGAAAACTCAAACACACACCCGCATGGTAAAAATCTACATTTATCAAATAACATAACATATACGTCTTTGGGGATGTGGGAGGAAAACACACACAGATGCAGGTAAAATGTGCAAACTCCACTTGAGTTGAACCAAACATGAACCAAACATACTGACTCAATGTGACAGATAAACAGAAAGATGGAAAGTATTTACAGGTTTTTTCGTTTTATATAATTATTAATACTTTGGGTGGGAGGAACAAAACATTACACAACTCCTGTTCTGTCTGCAGAAGGGCTGAGGGACTCAGTCATGATAAAGACTGGAAGAGGAAATACATTCAAAAATATAGACTTGTGCAATTACAAGACTTCAAAAATCCCATTGGTAAAACCAAAAGGAAAGACAAGGAATTGTTGTGAAAAATTAAATAGTTTAAAGATCATGATCTGGAAAATATACATTTTATATATACACATTAATATGTACATCAATGCCACCATTAAACCTGTGTACTGATCATGCAAAAGGTGTGACTTCTGAGACTACAGCCTTTAGCAAACAGGAGCTGCATTATGGCAACGGAACTCATGAAATGGCAGCATCAGTAATGCAAAATAGTTTTAGCAACTGTAAGTAACAATTAAATATCAAAGCCAAAATCAAAATTGAATTATTCATCTTTTAAAACATGAAATGGGCAAGAAAAGTTCTGGGAAAAATGTGCTTAAGGCTCACCTTCACCTTCTACAAAACTACTATGCCTAACTATTCTGGCACAGAGGACAATTTTCATTCAAGCTTTAGTATATTAATACATATACATAATATTACTTCTTTATGCAAAAAGCACGTTGTTTGGGGTGTTGCCAGAAAAAAAAAACACATTGGTTGTCAAACAAACTCATGTGTCTACAGTTAGGAACATTAAATGAAACTGGGTTCTGTGTTTAGATGGAAAGAAAAAGAAAAAAATGTTTTTTTAGCAATAAATCCTAAGGGTGGGTGTTGTGTTTACAATGTGTTTTATAGTGCAAACGTATTGTTCAAATATACTGTCTACCAAGTACATGCGCACTGATATTCATCCAGAGTTTACTGGAAAGAAAAATGCAGCAAAATAAGAGTTATTTGATGTGGGTACTATCTCTGTTTATATTTTAATTATTACACTAATGTAATTGTACAAAAACAAAACATACTGGCAATAACGACCAACTTAAATGCTGATGCAGTAAGCTGAACATTATTCAAAACAAAGAAAAAAAACAAAACATAAGCAGACACTGACTTCCAAGAAAAACACAATGAATCAACAGAGTTAAATTTAATACAAAAGAGATTTTAGTGTAAAGAATAAAAGCTATGGTAAAAAAAAATCTGAAAAGCTGAATAAAAATGTTAGGATATATTGGAAGTATCGTCGCATTTGACACAACTGTCAAAGACTGGTCTACATTGATTGAAAGAGTGTAACTTTATTGTGCCGTTAACAACATTGAAAATGAAAAAAGACAGCTCTGCTACTAAGTGTCATGGGCGCCAAAACGCTTGCTCTGCAGTATCCTAGCACCTGAGAAATCTCATTCGAAAACATTTACGAACATTGTTAGTACAGTACACCCCCAAAATTTGCAGGGGTTACATTCCTAGAGCACCCGCGAATTGTGAAAAACCGTGAATTTTGGATATGGCTAAAAAATGGCTATTTTTATAGTTTGAACCCTAAATATGTCCCCAAAACAATTTCAAACTCAGCTTAATACATTATCCAAAAAATAAGAATGTAAACCTGTATACTGTACTGCTATGACTCCTGCAGTGCTAGAATATAAAATACCGATGTTACCACTATATGTGCATGCAAGCACATTTCCATTGCCAGAAGCCTTAGAAGGTGCAGGGCGTTTCGGCGGCATCTTGGGGCTTTAACCCTTAAACTGCCACATACTTGAGGGTTACTGCATCCCTGGATGCCAAATACTTTTTTGCTGCACTTTAAGTAAACGTCGCAATTCACAAAGAAAAACTGAAATTTTAATGGAACACATTTTTTTTTCATGCAAAGAGCATCACAATTAGTGCAACACTGATCATTTTACACACTGCTAATGAACTGTAAAAACTAAAAAAAACTACTGGAACTATATGTACAAGGTGCAACTGACGCCATGGATGAAATTAAGTAAATCACCGAGCCAACTGTGCTTGAACTGGCAGCACGCAAGCACACAGAGGTAAACGCGGACACTGGCAGGCTAGTCTAGTGCAGCGGCTCAATCCCAGAGACAGTGAAGCTGCAGTGTGTCACGCTTGGGTCACAGAACTGCACAGAAACGCAGGATATTGTAGAGACAGGAACTTTATTCAAACACTTCATACAAACATGTCTCTTTCAGAAGTAAAATGAGCTCAGTATGCAGTTAGTTCTCAATTAAAGAATAGACAAACATCACAGGGGAGCACAACGGGAGCGGGACCCCCAACAAGAGCAGAGGATGTCTGGGGGAGGAGAGAGAAACAAAGCAATCAGTCAAAAAGGTCAGGTGCTGTTCAGGCTTTTAAGTATGCGTAGCGTCACGCAACAGAGCAGCCACAAAAAGCCCAGCAAATAAGGGAGCAATGTGGAAGTAGTCTATCAGCGTTTTTTAAGAGGGGTTTTTTGAGGAGCTTCTGTGTTTTCCAGGGGTGCGTTCAGCCCCCCTGGTCACAAGGGGCTGGCAGTGGTCATGAGCTGGCTGCTCAACAAATGTACGGCACTGACTGATTGGCTCCTGCGTGCTCACAAATGCCACTGGGAAACGACTATAGCTGGCTGTGGCGGTTTAAGGGTTAAGAGAAACAAAATGGAAAACATAAGAACACTCAGCTGGAGATGCATCACAGTCAATCAGCAGCAAGGAGAAATGAATAACGATGTAACGGTCCAGTGCCGCCAAGATTCACACCGTCGAGAAGACGGTGATTTATTTTTATGGGGGAGATTCCAGGGATGCACGCAGCCTTGGCCCAACCCGCACGCACTTACAAACAGAGACAAAAACAAAGCAAACCGGTAATCAAACAGCAAATAATGAATGTAATGAAAACAACGATATCCTTACAGCGATTACACATTAAATACAACAAGGCACCAACAAAACACACACAGTAAATCATGAAAAACAGCAACGGATAAAATGTAATGATGAAAATAGAAAGTCCAGAGATCCGCACGTTGAATGGGAATGTAAAGATAGTTCTACCGCTAGTTCCGGCCCCCTTTTTAAAAGCTGTGCTGACATCCTTTGACCCCAACAGCCCCAGCACCCTCAGCAGAAGACCAATCAGAGCCACTGCAGTGACTGCTGGGAGTTGCAGTTTCAAATTCTATTGGCTACTTTCACCATCCCAAGCAGTATTTCCTCTACAGTTGCTTCCTGTTCTCTCTACAGTGCAGTATTGCCACAAAAAAAGCCATAAAAATTGCGGGAGATATTTGCAGTTTCCGCTAACAATTATTAGATAGGTTCTAAGGAGAAATATGTGAATGACTGAGGCCGCAAACTGTGAACTGTGACTTCATGGGGGGTCTACTGTATAGTATAACCAAATATATTATGGAATTAAGGAGACTAGCCGAGTACTACCAGTTTGGTGTGGACTTTCTGATGCATTGTGAGACAGGCCAGTTTGCGGTAGGCAGTGTGAAAGCATACAGAGACAATTGCTTTCCAAAAGAGATTTGACACTGGAGCGAGCAATGAATATTGCCAATTCAATGGAAAGGGCTGCAATAGATCCATCCAAACTGCAACAAAAAGGACTTCAGCATGCTATGAATAAAATTTCTGTTAAACAACATAGGAAACAAGCATGTTTCTGCTGTGGTAAAGCATCACACAATGCAGATGGCTGTTGGTTTAAATAAAAAAGCTACAGGAAAAGTCACAAATTAAGGGTGAGACATCATCTAATGGTCATATTGAGAGAGCAGAATATGATTAAGAATATGGAAATGATGATCTTTTATGCCTTGAATCTTTCAATGTTACTGAAAATGATCATGAAACCATATGGATCACCCCTGAAGTATCAGGAATAAAATTAAAAATAGAACAAGACACAGGATTTGCCTTATCTGTGACTTCTGCTGCAGACTACAAAAAGTTTGTTTCCAATGTTGCCATTAAAATAGACTGCAGTGGTACTTGAGACATACACAGAAGAAAAGGTGTCCCCCAAAGGAAATGTATTAGTGCAAAACACAGTATTTAGACCTCTACATGTTACAGAAGGAAGGGCCAACCTAGTTTGGTCAGGAGTGGTTAAGCAAAATTAAACTGGATTGGCCTTCAATTAAAAGCACTGAACATGTTGTCACAAGGTGTTACTCGCAAGAGCACTGCTGAAGGACTGTCACAGTTGCTCAGGAAGTCACAGGAAGTTTTTTTAAAAAAAAATACTTGAACTTTAAAGATAATAAAATCATGTACTGAATTAAATGAAAATGTCACTGTTAAATTTCCTAAACCCTGTCTAGTTCCATATACTATCTGTCCTAAAATGGGGTTGAAATTACATAACTTGGTACATTTAGGAATGCTATCAAAAGTGGAGGGGGGTGAGTGGGCTACACCCATTGCTCCCGTTTTAAATATGTGGGGATTTTAATGTTACAATTACTCCAGTACTTCACACTGTTCAATTCCCCCTGATCTTGCATTGCACAAATTGATCGAGAAGCTCTTAACTTTAAGGCCAAAAATTCACACTGATGACAGACAACCAACCTTTAGTGTCATTTTTTAAACCCACAAGGGGTGTTTCTCTGGTCACCACAGCATGTTTACAAATTTGGTCTTTTTATCTAGAAGCACGCTCCTGTATATCGAATTCAAAGAACACAATTAACATGTCAATGCCGATGCCTTATCACTTTCACCATAACAAATTGAAAAACATACCTGTAGATCCACTTGATTATTTATTTATTTTATATATATATATATATATTTGCAGTTGGAGATCCACAAAGGGAGAAAAAACGAATCACGTATCATAAAATAGTTTTATTCCTGAGCTTTCAACCCCTATCAGAGGTCTTCATCAGAGGATAATGCTTAGACTTACAAGAATCAAAGGCAATATATAGCAACACATTCGGGGGCAGGGTGGGTGGAGGTGACTAAGTCCGTATGATCAAAAGGGGGGGGGGGGGGTTTACCGTTAAATTAAAGTGCATATGTCCTTCTTAAGTTGGCATATGCTGGGTTTATGTCCAAGTGTCTGTTGATGGCATTTTCATCTGATAGCCAAGACTCGGCCAACTCTCTGGCGCTTTTTGTACTGGCCTTAAATTTTACTTTCACGTTGTCCCAGTTGAAAGTGTGTCCTGTCGATTTAGTATGTGCATATATCAAAGGGTAAACCCCCCCCCCTTTTGATCATACGGACTTAGTCACCTCCACCCACCCCCCCCCCTGAATGTGTTGCTATATATTGCCTTTGATTCTTGTAAGTCTAAGCATTATCCTCTGATGAAGACCCCTGATAGGGGTTGAAAGCTCAGGAATAAAACTATTTTATGATACGTGATTCGTTTTTTCTCCCTTTGTGGATCTCCAACTGCAAATATGCAAACCGTATCACAGACCTTCTCTTCCATTCATATATTTTATATATATATATATATTTTATATATATATATATATATATATATATATATATATATATATATATATATATATATATATATATATAAATAAATAAATAAATAAATATAATCACAGCGCATCACTTTTTCCACATTTTGTTATGTTACAGCCTTATTCCAAAATGGATTAAATTCATTTTTTTCCTCAGAATTCTACACACAACACCCCATAATTACAATGTGAAAAAAGTTTACTTGAGGTTTTTGAAAATTTATTAAAAATAAAAAAACTGAGAAATCACATGTACATAAGTATTCACAGCCTTTGCTCAATACTTTGTCGATGCATCTTTGGCAGCAATTACATCCTCAAGTCTTTTTTGAATATGATGCCACAAGCTTGGCACACCTATCCTTGGCCAGTTTCGCCCATTCCTCTTTGCAGCACCTCTCAAGCTCCATCAGGTTGGATGGGAAGCGTCGGTGCACAGCCATTTTAAGATCTCTCCAGAGATGTTCAATCGGATGCAAGCCTGGACTCTGGCTGGGCCACTCAACGACATTCACAGAGTTGTCCTGAAGCCACTCCTTTGATATCTTGGCTGTGTGCTTAGGGTCGTTGTCCTGCTGAAAGATGAACTGTCACCCCAGTCTGAGGTCAAGAGCGCTCTGTAGCAGGTTTTAATCCAGGATGTTTCTGTACATTGCTGCAGTCATGTTTCCGTTTATCCTGACTAGTCTCCCAGTCCCTGCTGCTGAAAAACATCCCCACAGCATGATGCTGCCACCACCATGCTTCACTGTAGGGATGGTATTGGCCTGGTGATGAGCGGTGCCTGGTTTCCTCCAAACGTGATGCCTGGCATTCACACCAAAGAGTTCAATCTTTGTCTCATCAGACCAGAGAATTTTCTTTCTCATGGTCTGAGAGTCCTTCAGGTGACTTCTGGCAAACTCCAGGCGGGCTGCCATGTGCCTTTTACTAAGGAGTGGCTTCTGTCTGGCCACTCTACCATACAGGCCTGATTGGTGGATTGCTGCAGAGATGGTTGTCCTTCTGGAAGGTTCTCCTCTCTACACAGAGGACCTCTGGAGCTCTGACAAAGTGACCATCGGGTTCTTGGTCACCTCCCTGACTAAGGCCCTTCTCCCCCGATCGCTCAGTTTAGATGGCCAGCCAGCTCTAGGAAGAGTCCTGGTGGTTTCAAACTTCTTCCACTTACGGATGATGGAGGCCACTGTGCTCATTGGGACCTTTAAAGCAGCAGAAATTTTTCTGTAACCTTCCCCAGATTTGTGCCTCGAGACAATCCTGTCTCGGAGGTCTACAAACAATTCCTTTGACTTCATGCTTGGTTTGTGCTCTGACATGAACTGTCAACTGTGGGACCTTATATAGACAGGTGTGTGCCTTTCCAAATCATGTCCAATCAACTGAATTTACCACAGGTGGACTCCAATTAAGCTGCAGAAACATCTCAAAAATGATCAGGGGAAACAGGATGCACCTGAGCTCAATTTTGAGCTTTATGGCAAAGGCTGTGAATACTTATGTACATGTGCTTTCTCAATTTTTTTTATTTTTAATAAATTTGCAAAAATCGTAAACCTTTTTCACGTTGTTATTATGGGGTGTTGTGTGTAGAATTCTGCGGAAAAAAATGAATTTAATCCATTTTGGAATAAGGCTGTAACATAACAAAATGTGGAAAAAGTGATGCGCTGTGAATACTTTCCGGATGCACTGTATACAGGAAAGAGGTGATAGTTCTTAAAGTGTTTAAGTGGCAGCAACTTGATCTTAAATGTAAAAAAATGTTTTATTCATTCAAACAACAAAGAGAAATGCCATATGCTTAGAATATGCTGTCTTCTTCAGAATCATCATAGAACAACAACCTGTGTTGAAAATAACACCCAGAAGCACCTAAGAAAATCTGCAATTAAAAATATTCTTAAATTTAACACAGAATGTGTACAGATAGGTAGCCACATTATCAACCACATAGTACAAAGTGACTTGATCATCTTACCGTCCTTTTATGAGTAAGTCACTGAATCCAACTGTTCCAATCCAATCCTGTACGGTATGCTCTATCACGGGTAAGCAGCTTGACTGGCTGTTGGCCATTTAGATGAGTGACAGAAATTGCTGCTTATAATTTACATTTATGTTGTCACGAGTAGAGCTGCTGGGATAGGTAGGTGACACTCTTAGAGATCCCTCACCAAAGATGCCACGTGTCACCAAAAGTAAAAGTTACACTTTACCTGCTGTCACAGGTAAGCAGCTAGCTAGGCAGCTGTCTGTTTAGATGTGGGGAGGCAGAACATGCAGCTTATAATTTCCAGCATCCTAAGTATGCTACATATCGTAGATACTCGCATATTAGTCTATCTCGCAGATAAGTCGAGTGTATTGTTTAAGCCGAAAATTACGAAATTTGTTATGACCCGCGTATAAGTCGAAGGTAAAACTTGACAGCTATCAGAGATAGAGGGCGACAATCAGCTGTTAATGGCGACAAAACTCACTGTCACGTCACAGGCATTCCCTCTTTGCTTGGAGAAATGCTAGACTCGTTAACTAATCCTTGCGTGTGCGTGAGTTGTGAAATGTAAACAAAGGCAAGATGGCTTCGATATGTCACAAGGGAGCGAAGCGAGTGCAGAAAAGAAAACACTCTGTAGACGATGTTTTGCACATTATCGCTGAGTCGGACTCTGATTTTTCAGAATCGGATTTTATTGACAGTGGTCAGGAATCGGCTGCCAGCTGAACGCAAGGTTCGCGTGGGAGGAATACCCAGACACTGATCCGTGGGAGCCGAACTGGCTACCGGACTTCACAAGACAGCATGGCTTGCTGTTGGACACCACAGATCACCTGCTGCTGGACTACTTCAGGCTGCTCTCTCCTGATGCTGCTTTTCAGCTACTGTCAGACGAGACAAACAGGTACGCAGAGAAATTTTTTGAATTGCGGGCTGCGCTTGCATCGCATTGATAGTGTGCGTTGCCTTGGTTCTTTTGATTCCAAATCTGGTTGCACGTGGCAGCTAAATGGTAGGTTTGTTATCCAAAACCTGCAAAAGCTAATGCTCAAATTCAAGTATTTCACAGTTTAAAGAATTATTTAATGAAATTAGAAAAAAACTAGCTAATTAGCAATAGTATTGCTGGCTTATAATTATTTCAAAGACCATGGGAAACGGCAGATAACCGGTGACTTAACACCGTGAAGCGTTGAATGTACAGTATAATGTCATTACCCAAATTCTATGGACAATTGTGTTGCCCCGCGGATAAGTCGGTTCTGTTTTTTTGAATGAATTTTAAGGCATAAATTTTTCGACTTATACGCAAGTATCTACGGTAGTCATGCCGTCTCAGGTAGAATAGCTTCTGGCTAGAAGGTAGAAGTGGAACACTTGGAAATCGCTCAACAAACACAACATACTAGGGGATTAACTGCAAGTTAATACTGAGCTGTCAGTAGCAAGTTTTACCATCACCATGCTTAATAAAGAAAGTATCAGTCAGTTCATCTTCACTATTGTTATCTTATAGAACAGGCATGTCAAACACATGGCCCCCGAGCCGCATGCGGCCTGCATGACAGATCCTAGTTAGCACTGAACTTGTACAAAATGATTACTATCGTTTGTGACTGAATCATTCTGCATCTTCGGTGTTATTTATTGACTTTTCTTACTTCTGCCTTCTGACAAAAGCGCGTTTTCCCATGGCATTACGGTACCGGAAACATCATCTGCTAGTATAGCCACGAGCCTTGACCAAAGTTAATGAGCCGCAGCGTCACAACTGAAGTGCTAGGCTGCAGCAGCGGGCAGCAGGGGCGGCCTTAGGCATGTGCAAACTGTGCATCTGCAGTGCCGCCAAATCCCAGGGGCTGCCACGCCAATATATATTGAATATAAAACAGAAAGAGAAAATAATGACACAGCTGACGGCAATGTGGCCGAAAAACATTGTGTTTCTTGTTAATTAGTACGCTGTACATTAATCCCTCACTTATCGCAGGAGATAGGTTCCAAGGCCGACCGCGATAACTGAATTTCCGTGAAGTAGGGACACTATATTTATTTAATTTAACGTGTATTTGGACGTTTTTAAAACCCTCCCTGTATTGTTTACAACCCACCATTTACTCTATTAAAAACAGGGACAACTGCTAAGCAATATGAAATCGGTAGATAAGTTTACACTTACTGTATAGTGAAGTACACGTAGCAACTTGTAGGCGGTCATGACGTCGTCGACCTTGTTGCAAAGATTCCTAAAGCAGATTCCATCCAGACTACTGCCTTATCACGTCCACTTGCAACTCGTTTTGCACCCTTGTTAAAGGACACTACGGACGTAGATCTTATATGCTTTTCCTCCTTTTTAAATAAAAAGAATCGATGTCCTGCAGCGGTGTAGCTGTTCCCTTCCTTCAACATATCCAAAACTTTTACCTTTTCTGCAATCATTTGCATCTTCTGTTGGTGCTTGGACACCGACCCTGAAGCATTAGCAGGTTAATGATGAATGAGTGAGATGAGACTTCCTGGTTAATGCAACACTCCGTCACTGAGCCAATCAGCAGCACACAGGAACTTAACTGCGTGCTCTGATTGGGTAGCTTCTCAGCCATCCGCCAATAGCATCTCTTGTATGAAATCAACTGGGCAAACCAACTGAGGAAGCAAGTAAAAAGACCCATTGCCCGCAGAAACCCGCGAAGCAGTGAAAAATCCGCGTTATGAATTTAGATATGCTTACATATAAAATCCACGAAGTCATGAATCCGCGAAAAGTGAACCGCGAAGTAGCGAGGGATTACTGTATTTACAAATGTCGCTAGAGTCGGAGCAGTAAGCTATATGTAGTATTATAACATTCTGCCGTAATGAGAATATCATGGGTCGCCACTTGGTTTTCAAGTTATGGACACGCGTATATAGAAGCGTGTCATAAGCACGAGGCGGCTATGCAGTGTCCACAACGGACATGGCCATCTGCCGTGCATAAGATACCGTATTGACATTGCTAGGCGAAGGGGCCACCGATTCTTTCTCTGCCCAGGGCCACCACGAGCCTAGAGCCGCCCCTGCTAAGGCTACACTACTGACTGGGCTGCTGAGACTGGCCACTGGGCAGAACTGACCATCACGAGTAGTAATAGCCCACATATTTTCATGTTTTTTTGCTCTAGTTTCATGTAATTTTGTGCTAGTATTGTAACGAACAGTTAGTGCAGACTACAGCTGAAGATCTGAAGTGGACGCGAGAAGTTGGCGAGTTGTTTATTAACATATTTTTGTGATTTTGATTTTGTAAAATTATTGTAGGTCAGGTGGCTTTTTGCATATCGGCTTATTTTACAATATAAACTTTGAAGTAAACTTAGTAAAGTAAAATTTGATTTTTGGAGGATGTTTTCCAGATTGAATTACTGAGCAATGAATTCAGTGAGCATTTTCGTGATTTCAGTTCACACAAACAGGGCATTGTGCTGTTCTCTTACAACGCTGAGAATGCGCCTGAGAATATCCAAATGGAATTGATTGAAGTGCAGTCAGATTCTATTCTGAAGGCAAAATACAACGAAGTTGGTGTGCCAGGCTTGTATGCTTACCTGCCACCCTCGTATGTGCAGATACGTAAGTTGGCATCGAGAGTACTGTCTATGTTCTGAAGCACTTACCTTTGTGAGCAATTGTTTTCGTTAATGAAAGCTACCAAAACCCCACATCGCTCCAGACTTACCGTCGAGCACCTTTCATCCCTCATAAAAGTTGCAGCTGCAGAAGATTTCAAGCCTGATATTGACGAACTGGTTACTAACAAGAGATGCCAAGTGTTGGGACAAAAGAAATAAATCTCACACTGTAAGGCTCCTATATAAGCAATGAATATAATATAATGAATATCTATATATATATATATATATATATATATATATATAATTCACTAAGCCGGGAGACAAGTAGCCACCCATGGAAAGCACGCCGGAAGGGGCGTGGATTCACTAAGCCGCCGACAAGTAAGCCGCTCATGGCGCATACAGGAAGGAGCCACGCCCACCAACTCTAAGACCATTGGATACAACGACAACTCGCAGAGCCACGCCCACCAACTCGGACGCGACGACTGGGGAAAAAACGCCGTCATTTATGTTCGTCTGGGCTAGAGGCCACATGCATCTCTGAGCCACGTTGACTTTTCATTAGTCAACCTCAGTCAAACCTCGGTTCACACAGAGGCAGAGCGAGAGAGAGACAGAGGCACACACACAGGCAGCGCCAGAGAGAGACAGAGGCACACAGTCAGCCCAAGAGAGAGCCGCGCACACACACGGGCAAAGCCAGAGAGAGACAGAGGCACACAGGCAGGCAGTGAGAGAGAGAGCCGCGCACATACACAGGCAGCGCCATGAGAGACACAGACGCAGAGAGAGACAGAGGCACACAGGCATGCAGTGAGAGAGAGCCACGCGCACACACACAGGCAGAGCCAGAGAGAGACAGAGGCACAAAGGCAGCCTGAGAGAGAGAGCCGCGCGCACACACAGGCAGAGCCAGAGAGAGACAGAAGCACACACACACAGGCAGCGCCAGAGAGAGACAGACGCAGAGAGACAGATGCACACAGGCAGCCCGAGAGAGAGAGCCGCGCACACACACAGGCAGAGCCAGAGAGAGACAGAGGCACACAGGCAGCCCGAGAGAGAGAGAGCCGCGCACACACACGGGCAGAGCCAGAGAGAGACAGAGGCACACAGGCAGGCAGTGAGAGAGAGAGCCGTGCGCACACTCGGGCAGAGCCAGAGAGAGACAGAGGCACACAGGCAGGCAGTGAGAGAGAGAGCCGAGCACACACACAGGCAGAGCCAGAGAGAGACAGAGGCACACAGGCAGCCCGAGAGAGAGAGCCGCGCACACACACGGGCAGAGCCAGAGAGAGACAGAGGCACACAGGCAGGCAGTGAGGGAGAGAGCCGCGCGCACACACGGGCAGAGCCAGAGAGAGACAGAGGCACACAGGCAGGCAGTGAGGGAGAGAGCCGCGCGCACACACGGGCAGAGCCAGAGAGAGACAGAGGCACACACACAGACAGATAGATACTTTATTAACCCCAAGGGGAAATTCACATTCTCCAGCAGCAGCATACTGATACTATAAACAATATTAAAGATTGATAATAATGCAGGTAAAAAAAAAAGACAATAACTTTGTATAATGTTAAATGTTAACGTTTACCCCCCCCCCCCCCCGGCGGAATTGAAGAGTCTCATAGTTTGGGGGAGGAACGATCTCCTCAATCTGTCAGTGGAGCTGAACAGTGACAACAGTCTGTCGCTGAAGCTGCTCTTCTGTCTGGAGATGATCCTGTTCAGTGGATGCAGTAGATTCTCCATAATTGACAGGAGCCTGCTCAGCGCCCGTCGCTCTGCCACAGATGTTAAACTGTCCAGCTTCATGCCAACAACAGAGCCTGCCTTCCTCACCAGTTTGTCCAGGCGTGAGGCGTCTTTCTTCTTAATGCTGCCTCCTCAGCACACCACAGCGTAGAAGAGGGCACTCGCCACAACCGTCTGATAGAACATCTGCAGCATCTTATTGCAGATGTTGAAAGACGCCACCCTTCTAAGGAAGTATAACCAGCTCTGTCCTTTCTTGCACAGAGCATCAGTATTGGCGGTCCAGTCTAATTTATCATCCAGCTGCACTCCCAGATATTTATAAGTCTGCACCATCTGCACACAGTCATCTCTGATGATCACGGGGTCCATGAGGGGTCTGGGCCTCCTAAAATCCATCACCAGTTCCTTGGTTTTGCTGGTGTTAGGTGTAGGTGGTTTGAGTCGCACCATTTAACAAAGTCCTTGATTAGGTCCCTATACTCCTCCTCCTGCCCACTCCTGATGCAGCCCACTATAGCAGTGTCATCAGCGGACTTTTGCATGTGGCAGGACTCCGAGTTGTATTGGAAGTCCAATGTATATAGTTACAGTTGGTGGGCGGGTCTCTGTTAGTTGCTTTTGCGAGCAGGCACATGACCAGGCAGTGTGTATACTTCGAGAGCAAAGGTGGACGTGACAGCACCATCTAAGAAGAATCATATTTGTCGTCAATGTGAATCGCTGTATGCAGCGTGTAATAAAACAGTTTGTGAGGGGTATTCCATGGTCTTAGCAGTGTCTGTACTTCGATGTGAATCGATGTATGCAGCGTGTAAAACGCTGTATTGTATGTTGCCCTCTCCAGAGTTACATCTTTTCATTCACCTACAGTCGTATCCTCAAAACCAACCCCATTTGGACAACTGTCTTTCAGGAAGTGTTCACCAATCAATATATAAATTATGCGGTGTATGCTACGCCGCGGGTTGGCTAGTAATATAATAAGGACCTAGCTAAGAGGCTAAGACTAATTCTACACTGTTGTATGGAGACTGTATGGAAATAAATTGCTTTTCTTTAAACTTTAAGTGTTACATTTTTTAAAGTTTTCAGTACTGGAAAGAAAGCTACAGTAACTTTGTATAATAGTATTTGTTACAGTGCGGCCCGCTGATGCATGTATGGCAGTCGAAGCGGCCCACCAATGGTAGTGAGTTTGACATGCCTGTTATAGAACATTAAAAAAAATATGCTTACAAGTTACCATTTTATAAACAAGTTAAAAGCTTTAAAATATTTGTTCAGTTAAAATCATACTACCTGTGTAAACACAATTTTTAATAAGCAATTCAAACCTCCAGCCATTATAATTTTATTTCCTAAGTTCTCATATTGGGAATGGATGCAAAAACATTTTTGAATAAATTGCCTTACTATACACATCAGGCACATATATATTCATCAAAGTTTTCAGATGGGTAATTTATTCACTCATCATGACAAAGCACCTTTCAGTGTCTGATAGTACATCTAGTTCTACAAATGGGATTGCCTTATGTATTAAAATTACCACACCTCTGGTTATTTTTATATATCTCAAAAGAAAAATTTGGTCAATCCAGTCTCTTTGAATGGTCTTTACTTATTAAGAGAGTCCCTGTAAAATACTCTCTTAGCCTTTAGGCTTGTGAGGTGGGAGAATACTTTTTAGATCGATTGAAGTCTTTGACATTCTAGCTGACAAAGTTCAGTGGTTGGTTAAAGGAATACTGCTTCTGAACATCTGGGAACATTTTGTAATCTTAAGTAAAAGCCATGTGTTTTTTCAGAATTTAGCTTTAACACTGAATTCATATAATTATTGCAAGGTGTTACAGCCAGAAATCTTGGATTATTATGAAAACATGCAAGAAAATATCAAACAAAATGAGTAGAAAATAAAAGTACTTGTGGATCATCTAGAAAATACAACTCGCATCAAAGAAGTGGAATGAAAAAATAAAAAGTTTTAGAATCCAATTGCTAATTTCTTTGTGATGGGCTTGTAATGTTTGAGGACAGATACAGAAGGAGCAACATCAGAATTGAAGGACTCTTTGAAAACAATGAAAGTCCTAAAAGTGAATCATAGGGGAGAACTTTAAATTTGACTCTGAGATCTCAACTTCTTATAGCATATGTAGATCGAATGCCTTAAAACATTGAAGCCTGGTTGTTATATTTGATAACTTGATGTCTTGTCTCAGAAATCAGGAAGACTATATTCAAAAACAGCCAAATTAATATCTTGCTGTTTATTTTTCAAACAGTGCCTATACAGAGATAAAATCATGTAGAGCTTCTTGTTCCCAGCTAAACTGATTTATCACCTGAAGGAGCAGAAAAAGCGCTAAAAAGACTGATTACAACATACTTTAAAACATGAACAGGACTCAGATTGTGTCTCTACAAGGCAAAGAAGACTCTGCTTACAACTTGGTCCATCTGTAATATAATACGTTTGCTGCAATTTTACTTTCTTGGACACTTTTCAATCACTATATTGTGGTTTATTTTATTAAATATATGTATATATGTGTAACCATTAAATAATTGTGACAGAACATTTAACACAATGGTAAGATGATTAGACCTGTCCAGATGCATCATAGGTTTACATTTAAATACATTAACATTTGAATACAGCTGTTACAGCTTGCTGTGTCCACAAAAGGAACATACCATTAGATCCATATCTAAACTTAATAACTACAACTGACTTAAGTCTTTTCTATTTTCTCAACTTCTTTTCATTGTGCCTGTGATGATGATTGGTCTGTCTTGGAATGGATGCACATATGATTATCATCTAATATCCAATTAAACCTGTCATTATTTGCTAAGGAAATTGCCCATTTCAAAATGTGGCTGATCAAGAACCGTTAGAATTCAGATTAAAAATCACATTATATGCAGGTAGAGACGAAACTTTTTTTTTTTTTCTTAAACTTGTTACACAATGTTTCTTTGTTTATGTTTTATTTTTAATCACTGCATGATGCACTGGGCTAATAACTGGAAGTGAACTTCATATGAATTTGAATTAAATTCTAACTTCAAACAACAAAATACATAAATTAGTGTACATATATCAGCACTACTAGAAGAAATAAAAAGAAAACTGCACTGTCTTCCATACCATTGTTACACAAGCTTGTATCTTAAGTTTCACCATTGCTTTTCGCAACCGCTATTCAGCCACTGCTAGTTCACTTTCGAAATGCTTAGGAGATAAAAGGGATGATCAGAGAAGGACTTGAACAGAAAATTTCACTATATGCAGATGATATGATACTATATATATCAGATCCACAAAATACTGTGCCTGCAGTCCTAACAGCACTAACAATTTCAAAAGATTTCTGGTCTCAGAATTAATTTGAATCAAAGTGTGCTCTTTCTAGTGAACTCTCAAGCACACAATATTAGATTGGACACCTTCCCTTTCATCAGTTTAAATACCTAGGGGTAAACATCACAAGTAAACATAAAGCTCTTTATCAACAAAATGTTGCTGTCTGCACGGAAAAACTTAAAGCAAGACTTGCATAGATGGTCTACACTTCATCTCACTTTAGCTGGAAGAATTAAAACTGGCAAGATGAATATCCTTCCTAAGCTTCATTTTCTATTTCAAAGCATTCAAATATACATCAATAAATCATTTATTAAAAAGTCAGATTCAATCATAACCTCATTTATTTGGAATTCAAAACATCCACGCATCCAAAGGGCGACGCTACAAAGACCTAAGGCAGAACATGGCATAGCTCTACCCAACTTCTACTTTATTACCATCCATCTTCTACCGCTTATCCGAGGGCGGGTCGCTGGGGCAGCAGCTTGAGCAGTGATGCCCAAACTTCCGTCTCCCCGGCCACTTCTTCTAGCTCTTCCGGGAGAATCCCAAGGCGTTCCCAGGCCAGCCGATAGACAATGTCCCTCCAGCATGTCCTGGGTCTTCCCCGGGGCCTCCTCCCAGCTAGATGTACCCGGAACACCTCACCACTGAGGCATCCAGCAGGCATCCTGATCAGATGCCTGAGCCACCTCATCTGACTCCTCTCGATGCGGAGGAGCTTCGGCTCTACTCTGAGCCCCTCCCGGATGACTGAGCTTCTCACCCTATCTTTAAGGGAAAGCCCAAACACCCTGCGGAAGGAAACTCATTTCAGCCGCTTGTATTCGCGATCTCGTTCTTTCGGTCACTACCCATAGCTCATGACCATAGGCGAGGGTAGGAACATAGATCGACTGGTAAATTGAGAGCTTTGCCTTGCGGCTCAGCTCCTTTCTCACCACGACAGACCGATGCAGAGCCCGCATCACTGCGGATGCCACACCGATCCATTCTTCCCTCACAAGATCCCGAGATACTTGAACTCCTCCACTTGGGGCAGGATCTCGCTCCCAACCCTGAGAGGGCATTCCACCCTTTTCCGGCTGAGGACCATGGTCTCGGATTTGGAGGTGCCGATTCCCATCCCAGCCGCTTTACACTCAGCTGCAAACTGATCCAGAGAGAGCTGAAGATCATGGCCTGATGAAGCAAACAGGACAACCTCATCTGCAAAAAGCAGTGACCCAATCCTGAGTCCACCAAACCGGACCCCCTCAACACTCTTGCTGCGCCCAGAAATTCTGTCCATAAAACTTATGAACAGAATCGGTGACAAAGGGCAGCCCTGGCGGAGTCCAACTCTCACTGGAAACGGGTTCGACTTACTGCCGGCAATGCGGACCAAGCTCTGACACAGATCGTACAGGGACCGGACAGCCCTTATCAGGGGGTCTGGTACCCCATACTCTCGGAGTACCCCCCACAGGATTCCCCGAGGGACACGGTCGAACGCCTTTTCCAAGTCCACAAAACACATGTAGGCTGGTTGGGCAAACTCCCATGCACCCTCTAGGACCCTGCTAAGGGTGTAGAGCTGGTCCACTGTTCCACAACCAGGACAAAAACCACACTGTTCCTCCTCCGAGGTTCGACTATCTGACGGACCCTCCTCTCCAGGACTCCCGAATAGACTTTTCCAGGGAGGCAGAGGAGTGTGATCCCTCTGTAGTTGGAACACACCCTCTGGTCCCCCTTCTTAAAGAAGGGGACCACCACCCCAGTCTGCCAATCCAGAGGTACTGTCCCTGATGTCCATGTAATGTTGAAGAGGCGTGTCAACCAAGACAGTCCTACAACATCCAGAGCCTTGAGGAACTCCGGGCGTATCTTATCCACCCCCGGGGCCCTGCCACCAAGGAGTTTTTTGACCACCTCGGTGACCTCAGTCCCAGAGATGGGGGAGCCCACCTCCGAGTCCCCAGGCTCTGCTTCCTCATTGAAAGGCATGTTAGTGGGATTGAGGAGGTCTTCGAAGTACTCCCCCCCACCGACACACAACGTCCCGAGTCGATGTCAGCAGCGCACCATCCCCACTATATACAGTGTTGACACTGCACTGCTTCCCCCTCCTGAGACACCGGATGGTGGACCAGAATCTCCTCGAAGCCGTCCGAAAGTCATTCTCCATGGCCTCCCCAAACTCCTCCCACGCCCGAGTTTTTACCTCAGCAATCACCGAAGCCACATTCCGCTTGGCCTGCCGGTACCTATTAGCTGCCTCCAGAGTCTCACAGGACAAAAGGGTCCCGTAGGACTCCTTCAGCTTGACGGCATCCCTCACCACCGGTGTCCACCAATGGGATCAGGGATTGCCGCCTTGACAGGCACCGACCACCTTACGGCCACAGCTCTGGTCAGCCGCCTCAACAATAGAGGCATGGAACATGGCCCATTCGGATTCAATGTCCCCCACCTCCCTCAGGATGTGGTCGAAGTTCTGCTGGAGCTGGGAGATGAAGCTATTTCTGACAGGGTACTCTGCCAGACGTTCCCAGCAGACCCTCACAACATGTTTGGGCTTACCAGGCATCCTCCCCCACCATCGAAGCCTACTCACTACCAGGTGCTGATCAGTTGACAGCTCCGCTGTCTTTTATACTCAAGTGTCGCATATTTTTTTTTTTTTTTTTTGCAACTTCAACAGCAATATAATGCACAGCGCTGTATTTGAGCCACAGAGAGAAAAAAAAAAAAATTAAGGACATGTTTATTTTGTGATTAAAGTGGAAATTTCGTCTTTAATCTTGAAATGTCCACTTTAACCTCGTAGTTTATTTTATCATTAAAGCAGACCGTCGTAAACGTCATCCCAGTTTTTAATCGCTACAAGCTTCTTGGATCTGACAGCATTGGCAAGCAGCAATAGATCACCATACAGAACACATTAAGTGTATGATATTCCAACGCTCTGCAAATTTAGAATCTTTAGATTTATACTTGATATCACTTTCATGGTGAAATGCATTAAAGTATGTATGTTACATTTTACAGATAAATCGTTAATTTCGTTTAAATAATGAATACCGTTAATAATTACACACATGGGGGTGACACGGTGGCGGAGCGGTAGCGCTGCTGTCTCGCAGGGAGTCACATCACTGGTATTCCCTGCCTGGATTGTTTCTGCCTTGTGCCCAATGCTTGCTGGAATGGATACATCCCTGGATTGATGGATTTAATCATTAAACATCCTTTTCAGAGATATTGCGGTAAGGGTTCTATTCAATAAGGGCGCGCACAAAAAGGTGAGCTTCAAAAGGGCGACCTCAATTGGGCGCGGCGAAAAAAAGGCACGTGTAAATAAAGGCGAGCTTCAAAAGGGCGACCTCAATTAGGCGCAGCGAATAAAGGCAAACGCAACAAAATTATTATAGAAAATTTATTAGATAAAGGCAATGATTGAACGTATAAAAAGGCGAAGGCAAGAATATTAAAACAACCAATTAATTAATGCATGAAAGTCTAACGAACTATTTCTAAAGCTCTCTATTTCGTTGTTTTCTGCTCTTACTCATTGTTGTGTTACACTTGAAGCTGTAGATTATGTGCAATGCCACGTAGATATTTTATTATTATTATTATTATCTATCTATTATCTAAATTATCTACGAACGCCTTTATTCGCAGCGCTCAATTAAGGGATAAGCAACATTAAAAAAAACAAATACAATTTTTGGCTGGAGTATTCATTTAACATTTTTGTCACTTTAAAATATGAATGTTTTCACATAATGTAATACAATTGAAAATCTAACAGTAAAAAATATTTGTAATATAGTACTTACACATACTCTCCAGTTCGTTCAAGCAAACGAAGCAGCCTCGGATGTTTCTGTCCATCGAGTACCTGCCAGCCACTCACAGAATGAAACCAAAAGTTAAGGAATAAATGGCAGACAAAAGAAAGGAATTAGCAAAAAGTGACTGGAATGTAATGTTTTACATCTTTATCCAATATTTTTTATTTTGATCATTTATCTATGTATGTATGCACTGATTTGCCACACCTTTTAAACTGAACATGCAAATAATTAAAAACAGCAAAAACTCACATTAGTCGATTATGATTCCCAGAAGAAACTTTAAAAAGTCCAACTTTTAATACCCTTTTACTCTTACACCTTTAAAATGAATAGTTCTAATATTCCAATGCAATCCTGCATCACAGCCTAATTAATTTATCTGCAAGATCACTTTAATTTTATAACCATATAAAGTTACAAGTTAAAAATATACACTCAGAGATGGGATATATTTTTATACAATCATTCAACTTTGATACTCCATGAAATTCTTTGAAGTCAAAATAGAAGTTTATTATTTTATGATGTTTTATGACTACTCCACTTACTTATTCTATCCAACAACTGAAAATCAACAAACATGTCTAAAAATCAATGAAATATCAAAATGTCATTTGCTCTTTTGTAGCATATAACTACAGTATCGAGGCCATGTAATGGACTGATGCCCTGTCCAGGGTTGTTTTCACTCTTGCTCCCAGTGATTTCTGGGATAGGCTCTGGCCCCTGGCAACCATAGTTTTGAATTGAGCATGATGGAGTTTGTGAAATTAGTTTCAGTTACATATACATCCATCCATCCATCCATTATCCAACCCGCTGAATCCGAACACAGGGTCACGGGGGTCTGCTGGAGCCATGATTTACTAAGTGATTAATGAGATTTAAAGTATACAGATTTTAGAGTTTACTGTGTACATAAATAATACATCTTTATAAATATCTAGTGTATTTTTGTAGCTTGAGATGATTCCTGTTGAATGTCCTTCTCTTTTCAAACCTGGATAGAGTCTTGTTCCTGAGAAAGCCTAAACAGAACCAGCAGGTAAGTCTATGGAAATTATGCTGACTGCTGTCAATGCCTAAAGGAAATGTTGCCGAGGACTGAACTGACTATAAATGTAATGAATTATTATTATTATTTTGACCTTTGCTCTGTGAGAACTGCAAAGTTTGACTGTTGAGGATGCTAAAGGACAAATCTTTATCACCACCCCCAATTTTGAAGCTGACATAACACACAACATAACAAGGCTCAGTATCTATCTATCTATCTATCTATATTATATTATATATATATATATATATATATATATATATATATATATATATATATATATCTCTAATTCACGAAGTCCATGGCAAGCAAGACAGAGCCACGCCCACCAACAATTCACTAAGCAGCCAACCATGGCACACAAGACAGAGACCATGGGATTAGCAAGACAGAGCCCCGCCCACCAACTCTAACCCTCCCCCCCAAGTCCACCCTCGCTCTCGAGGCACACAACACCTCACCAAACACCGCCTCAGTCGCTTTCATCTCTGCTACAGTCCACATGCACCTCTGAGCCATGTTGACTTTTCATTTTTTTTTTTTTTTGGTTCTGGCTGCTTTTCTATATATAATCCACCAAGTCGCCCGATCATGGGATACGCACGCAAGACAGAGCCCCGCCCGCCCGCCAACTCTAACCCTCCATCCACGTCATGGGATACGCACGACAGAGCCCCATCCACCAACTCTAACACTCCTCCCACGTCCATTACGTTCACATTGTTTTCCTTTTATTTCTGATCCCGTTCAACAACTATATGGCAATATCGACTTCTCAACTGTGACTCCTGAACAACTCAGTACGTGAGCTATATTAAGCGTCACCAATGAAGACTTGCTACACTTTAATGAACAAGTACTGAAACTTATCCCTACCGACGAAGTAACTTTCATCAGTGTTGACTCCATCGTCAGACGATCCTGCAGATCAAGTTTTATTCCCCGAAGAATTTCTTAACAGTCTTATTTCCACTGGCATGCCTCTGCATAAACTCAAAATTAAAATAGGTTCAGTCGTCATGCTTCTCAGAAACGTCATGCCAGCAAGAAGTCTCTGTGATGGCACTAGACTGACTGTTACCAGCATTCACCGCAATGTACTGGAGTGTAAAACTATCGCAGCTCCTACCTCACAAACTGTCCTTATTCCCCGGATATCCCTGACCCCATCAGATTCAAATTTGCCTAGACAATTTCCTGTTAGATTGGCCTTTGCAATGACAATTAATAAGGCACAGGGACAAACTTTCAAAACGATATGCCTGTATCTGCCAAAACCAGTGTTCAGTCACGGACAATTGTATGTTGCTCTCTCCAGAGTTCCACCCTTTCATTCACTCACAGTCGTATCCTCAAACCCACCCCATCTGGACAACTGTGTCATTCAGGAAGTGTTCACCCATCAATAAATAATTATGCAGCGTATGCTACGCCGCGGGTTGGCTAGTAAACTAATAATAACACTACAACAATAACTTTCTCATACATAAACATGAATGAGATCTTTGTACATTATTTATTCAATGTAGTTTTTTGCACATCAAGGCAGGCTTCCACCTTCTAAATATTATATCTAGACTAACTTTTAAATAATCAATAAAAAATATTCCACTTCTGAAGCATCAGAACATATACAATTAAATACTGCACAAGTAGTCAGAGACCTGCAAAGTTGATAGGATCAAATGCTGTAGGATAGGGTATAGGGCCAATTAACTGTGAACTTCAGCAAATTCACTTAACCAAGAGCAAAAAAAAAAAAAAAAAAGTAACCTGCCCGTTTACATGGAAAATAAAAATCAAGCTTTAATTAAGGAAATGTAATTAGCTGCAAGTCATTTCCAATACAAACAATGCATTTATTTCCCACAGAAGAAAATGTAAACAAGGATGTACCACATAAGATGACAGCAAAACGTATTCAGCCACTGGAATATACCACTTTCCAAAAATACAAAGCAAAATACAGCAGTTCACCAGCCATAAGACTAGACTGACCCCAATCACAAAATACCTCAGATTCCATAAAGTAAGTAGGCAAACAGGATAGGAATGATGTTTTTCATGCATCTCTACAAATAAATCTGTAGCGTTCGCCTAAACCTTGAAATAATATCGGACATATAAGGTTTACTAGTAAACCACTGATATCCTGCCCTGTCAAGTTTGCTTCTCCACTACAGCGAATGTGAGCTCCTTTACAAAGCGCCTTACGGCCAGCAATGGAGTTTTAACTGTCAATGTAAATGATAAGCGAGTTCCGTTTATTCTGTGCCTGAATGAATAACACTGTCACACGGATGCTTCGTGTTTTTGACATACCTGCACAGGCTTATGAAATAAAATACAACACAAAAACACCTATTTTCCTATCGCCATGAACGGGTCTACCAGGACTAAATATTATAAAGTTATTATTTTTTGGAACAGCTACGCTAAATCAAGTATGCGTGCATCTATGTGTAAAGGAGTCGTTGCTCTCGGCTGAAATCACCGGGCCACGCCGCACAACCACCCGTACGCTGTCCGTGGTCTCCTCGTTCATCTCCGATCACCCCGGTTTTAACATTTTGTCACACATTGGAAGGATATTAAAATGCACTTGTCCCTTGGGTTCAGTCTATCGTCCAATGCAGGCTCTGCCATGCTGCACTTTAATCCGGTCTTCCGTTGTTGACTTTACGGCCACAACACTCCGAAGGCCCGTCCAATACAGGCTCCACGCCGGCAGCTGGCTAGCTGGCTGGCTGGCTGTCCGTCTGACAGGTTCTACCTCCCGCCCCCACCCCTCCCCCGAAGCTGACTCTACTTTCTCGCGGCGAGGAGCCTACCCAGCTTGTCACTTCACAAGCCAAAAAAGGTGACCGTCCAGCGAGTCGTCGATGTCAACAAACTAAGACGAGGAATACAAAAGCGCGCCCTCTTTGCTTCTCCGAGTCGACGACTTCCCAGACACACTCGGCCTGATGCTCCTAGATCGGCTTGCACAGAGCTACTCCCACTTTGGAGTTTTGCGGGCACACCGCCATCTAACGTAAAGGACGACTAAGGCAAAGGAAAAGCGAGTCCGTCACTCCGTTTTTCGAAGTTCCTGCAAAGGGAGCAATTTTGTTTGAGAAAAAGGGGCGGTGTTTTCCTCCTTTAGATCACAACTACAGGTGATTGTAGCAGAATTGATTTGGTTATATTAGTGGAAATGGAAAAATTAACCCCTGAATTTGAGAAGTGACTTACAAGATCTGGTCGTAATTAAATCAGAACGTAGGACATCTAACAAAAAATTTGCAAAGTATTCTATTGGATCAAACGAGCCTTTAAGTAATAGAGTAGCCTGTGCATTTTACGTTAGAAATGTGAGTATAGAAAAGGCTAGTTCAAGATAAATGATCGGATTTTTCAGCAGAACTGATGGCCATTATTTTTGCTTTAGGAAGGATAAATGAGGTTAAAACTAATAGGTCGTTATCTTAACAGACATATTAACATCTTTGAAGGCCATAGATTCAGAAAACACACACAAAAAAAATTAAAACATGCCTTAGCTGTCTTGTATTTGACTGTGATAATAGTATTTTTTTTGGACTCTTGCTCATAAGGGACTGTTTGGACACAAACTTTGTATAGAACAGAAATAAACTTTAAGGTTCCTTTAGGCAAATGTGAATTTAAATGTATAATTTAGAGCTTTGTGTTTGTTTGTGTGTGTTTATTTATCTGTTTATTAGTTTATTAAATGCACTAACGTAAAAAGCCAATTTTCCCCTTGGGAAGAAATACAGTATCAATCAATCTATCTATCTAAAAAGTCAGTTTTTAGGGAATGGCAGTGATGAAGGAAGGCATATGTTTTGGTCAATACCTCTAATAAGGAGTAAAAATAAAGTGTCTTTGAGATAAAAAAGGAGTAAATTATTTTTACTAGATTAAAGCTTGGGGATGTTGATCTGAATCAATACTATTATTATATTGGCAAGCCTAAAACCGGAAAATGTGATCAATGTGGTATTAAAGAAATATTAGAACACAACATGGCCTTGTTTGAAGTATAGTCGGACAAGGTGAAAGCTAATTGGTAAATTTAAGCAAAAATTACTCCTCCTTAGTAATTTCAAAGAAATAGTTCATAATGTAATCAAAATAGGAGTCTATTTAAAGTATTTACTATGTATCTAAAAGATATTGAAATGTGTAAAACATTATGGAAGAGTAAGTAAATATAAGTAAAATAGGTCAGTAAGTTAGAACCTCCATCCCATAGCTGGCAGTAATGGATCATTACTTATGATCCCAGTTTTGTCATTTTCTGGAAAAAGAAGAAGACCTCATCTGTGGAGTCTGCATGTTCTTTGCTTGTTCAGGTAGTTTGTTTTTTGTTTCCTTCTGCAAAAGATGTGTATATTCATATAAAGACACATCTTAATGGATAGTCACTCTAAATCTCTTTTCAGGTTCTACTAGCTACATCTCTACAAAACAAAAAAGATTTCACAAAGGAAAGTTTGTCAGTTTTGTTAGTTAATAGCTGATTTTCTAGATATTTCATCCAAATATTTTTAAAAGTTGTCAGGGTTTCCAGATCTTGAATGACTGGATTACCACAGCTTTTAAGTATTTCAATCTTGAATGTATATTCCTGTAATTTACATTGGTGTGTAATTCAATATTTCAATATTTAAATCATCTTTATGGGCACCTGGTTTAGCTTCCCATGCAGTCTTTACTCTTCTTGATAAAAGAGGTTTAATTCTCTTAGCCTATCAGAGTGGGTGCTGCTGTATAGGCCAGGGAAACACCTACTTCATCTTCTTGGCCCAGGTTCAAGGGCAGGAGTGTCAAGCTTACTAAGATGTGCTGCAGTAACAGGTTTTTATTCCAGCCACTTTGTTAACCAGTAATAAATCACTATCAATTTTTGAACATACATACAGTATGTCTGTTACCTTCATTTGTATTGACTTGTTCTTTAGCATTCAGAGACATTGTTTCTTTTCTCCTTAACCAGTAGCTAAACAATAATGACATGAAAAGTTAGCCAACAGATGACCAGCTGATACAGTGGTCTCAAACTCAGTTGCCTGAAGGTGACCATTGAAAAACGTTGTTTCTATAGTTTGCTAGTGCTCACATTCTGCCACACAAAGATTTCTGAAACATTTGATTTTTTTTCTTGAGAGCATCACCCAAGAAAGGAGGAAAAGACTAGATAAGTACTAACAATTATACGCATTCACTGTTTCTTTCAAAAAATAAAGGACAGTGAATCTTTATATCTGAATACACTGTGGCCCTCCACAATCTGAGTTTGACACGTCTGTTCTAGAGTAATACAGGCAAAAAGGGTTAATATGTTTAACTATTCCTTGCACTCACAGCCACTCAGAACCTGCCTTTTCATCAGAAGACCCAAGACAGTAGCCATCAAGTCCATAGCTAGACGTGTATTCACATATTCTAACACTGTGGCATTTCCACTTGCCAGATGATATGGAGTATGGTCTCTTCACCCGAAAGAAAGCATAGGTGTCAAAAGTATTTGTTGACCTCACACAGAAAGAACCACTTCCTGGAGTAGGTCTGAAAAAGCAAAACTCTACTGTTTTGTTGCTGTGTCAGACCAGAGGCAGACAACCTACCTACACATCATAAAATCAACAGCACATTTATGACATGTAGCACCTCTCCTTTCTCAGCTAAACCTGCCAGCAGGTTCCTTGCAGTTATATGAAGGTTTTGCTTTGCCTCCCTGCACAGCATACAATCTGTTTTATCTATCAGTTTTCTTGGTCTTCCAGATCTTGCCTTGACCTCTGTGGCTCCCCTTAACTGCCATTTCTTAATGACATTAATTTCAGACTGTGTAAATTGTTAGCTGGAAGTACTTTAGCATCTTTTTATAACCTTCACTGTCAGTCAGTTGCTTAGAAGAGCCCATGGTTGTTGACTGACACAAATGTTTGAAGAGTCAAAGTATTTATGAGGCTCTGGAATTATCAGCTGACAATTCCAAATGGCAGTCCTGATGAGGCTAATACATAACAAGCTAAGCCAGACCTAATGAGTTCTGAGGCCTTACAGATGAAGGGGTGCCCAAATGTTTGCAAATGCCATATTTATTCTTTGATTGTTTACACAAATAGTTAAATCATAACTGTTCATTAACATTTTCATAAAATGCCATTGTTTTAGTTTGTTTACTGTTGAAGTTGTAGTTACTATTTTTACATCAAACATCCAAACCTTTGTATGGAACTGCATATTTAATTGTATTCATGCCATAAGTAAATAGAGAAATTTTACATTTGTAAATATACCATTATGCCATTTTTAACTTTACTTATTATACTAACTACGTAGAGGGTTTAGATGTTAAATCAGTCTTTTGAACTTTCATTTAGCAAGAGTGAAGAATAAATTACTATGCTTTATATTCTTTTTGGCACCTTTTATGTGTCATTCTATCAAAACCATCAAAACTACACTTAAGTCTGATTTTGTGGTTAAAGTATACAATTTACATTAGTGTACAGTATTCAAGAGATACAACATTTTGTTCTTCAGCTTGTTTGTTTATTTGTTGTTTAATGCATTATGATAAACTAAAATTTGTTTTGTGCTGTTTTCCACCCGAAGTCTGATTTCTCTAATTATAAGACGTGAAGGGGACATCTGATTGTTAGTTGCACTCTAATATTTTGAATCATAGGCCTAAAAGAATACCCACTTGTTTTTTCTTATTACTGTATATCCATGATCTTCCAACGCGTTATTTCATTTATACAACATATTTTTAGGTTTTTGCTACATATTTTACATTATAAATGCAAAGAAACATTGCCAATAAATATAGTTATTTACAGATGATCTGAATTTATTTTGTAATTATTCAGATTACATTAAACTAAGTAAAGTAAAACTGTTCCCAGGAAAGAAGATCAAAACCAAAACAAAAAAATAATTCTAACAGTTTCAGGAAACAAACCCCAGGCAGGGCGCCAGCCCACCACAGGGCACCCACACACCAAGCACACACTAGGGACAATTTAGGATCGCCAATGCACCTAACCTGCATGTCTTTGGACTGTGGGAGGAAACCGGAGAACCAAAAGGAAACAAATTAACTTTTATGTTAGATATTAAAGTTCTTAGATACTACTTATCAATTCCAATAACTTATTTCTTAACATATTCTAAATTAAGTATGTACATAAACAAAGTTTCTATTTTAATTTTCTTTTTTCTGAAGCCCTTATAATCACTCTGTTATTGTGTGGCTATTCTGATCTTATGAATGGCATAAGGGCTAGAATTTCTATGCACCCAAATCTCATTCTCAATCTTTTCTTCAGCTCTCTCAATAATCTCTGCTGTCATCTCTGGGGTGAAGACATTTTCTGAAGTATGGTATGACCGGGCCAGTCGACGAAAGGATGACTCAGAAGATGTATCATCATCAGAGTCATCTGTTTCTTCTTGCTTGGGCTCCTCTTCATTCACTGTTTTTACCTTTCCATTCAGATCAGCGCAAAGATTCTTTACATCTTGAACCATAGTCGCCTTCAGTCCAAATATACAGAAAAGGAAGACAAGGCCAGCACAAATCCCAGAAACAAAGTACAATGCCACTGCTTCTGGGAGACCTAAGGATGAGAATGCACAATTAAGTAAGTGTTTAGTCTTAAACAAGTTGATCTAAGTCACTTCTAAAATGCATTCATCATGATAATTTATTCCCAAATAGTTTAACCAGGAAATGTACCTAATATAGTATTTTTAAATCATGAGCACAATGTTGGTTATATAATTTTAAAGTATTATCATGCTTAAGATATGCTAAAACACTAGCAGGGACTTTTAATGAAACTTTTACAAAGTCACACTTAAGAATAATTAAAACTGCACTGAAAACACAGGACTAAAAGTATATACTGTACTGCTAAACTGATGCAAATTATATGCTTGACTGAGTGTTGCTTTACAAATAAAATTTACAGAACATCTTTTGTATTTTAGAAATGCAGTTTTACTTTAATCGGAATTAAAACTGAACTTTTCATTTTAGCAATGTAATCATTTCTGTCTTATAATTTTTTATATATACAGCATGTCTTTTCAGTTATTTCAAACAAAAATATAAATTAGTGTTAAGGTTTCTTTAATGGTATTTGTATCATAATGATACATAGCTACCTTGAGCTAGCAACAATGAGCTTAAGACAAGGATCAGCCCAATACATTCTAAAAGTAATTTACATATTTTAAAATATAAGTCCATTACTGAAATTAATACAGAGCATGCATTAAAATTACACAAAATAACACATTTCACAAAAGCCTTTACTGTGATTTTTTTTTCTTTCATAGTCATAAAAATAACTATGATGACCTAATGTTTCTGAGAGGTAGAACTTTATTTGTCCCCAGGGGGAAATTTATCTTTTTACAGAAGCTCAATATATAAATAAAATGAGTATATTATGACAAACAACAAACCCCTCTCAAATATACTCTAGAATGACTAAAGTGAAAGAAAACTTGAAAAAGAAAGAAACATGTCTGATGGTTTTAAATACAATGAGCATTAAGCCATAGAATGCAGTGTGTTAAAACAGCCACCGATATAACACGCAGGCAGATGGTACTACTTACAACACCATATTTGCACCAGTAATCGTGTCCAACAATAAGCCTGCACAGATGTGAGGCATAAAGGGATAAATTTATGGAAGGTAGACTTCATGCAGTATTTTCACAAGGCTGTTTTAGTTAACCATACTGTAAAGAATTCAGTAAACCAAATTATTGTTTCCTTTCTGCACAAACTGATTAGTCAGCTATCATCTAATTTGTAGTTCTTGAATTGCATTCCTTGGAAACTGTTACTACTTTGTAATAACTCCTGAGACTGAGTTCATGCCCTGGCTCAGTCATAGTCTACATGGAGTTTGCACATTCTTCCCATATCTGTAGGGAGTTTTTCTGCTGGAAAACAATCTTATTTTCACATCCCAAAGATGTGAGTCAGGTTAATTAGCCCAGTATGAATGAGTGTTGACATTTATCTGAGTGTACTTTGCAATGATGAACTGGCTCTCCACCCAGGGATGCCTACTGCTATGTGCTGGATGCTGCTGGGAACTGCTCTCTATCCCTGAAACTCCTAATTTAGAATACTCAGTTTCAGACTGATGTGCTAACATTGTTTGAGAGACTATACTCTATTGTAACTCCCTTGAATATGCATTAACACTCAGGGAAAAACTGCTCAGACAAACATTGGGAGTCTTTTGTTCACTTCAGTTATTACTTTACAAAATTATATAAGTAATATAATGTAAATAAACTGTTGTGTTTAAATAATAAAACCATGTACAAATTAAGACATCCTTCATGATGCTGTGAGTCAGAAAGTCCCAACAAAGCACTTTTAAATCATTCCGATTGTATGTATATATACATTTTTTCCTAAGTAGCTTTGGATAAAGGCATTTGCTTAATAAATAATAATAATAATGTAATACTCTTGTGTGATATCAAGGTGACTCTAAATGCAAAACACAATCTAAAAACTAACTGTAGACTACATACACAAATGTGAGTTGGGTATAGTTCATGTTTGTCCTAAATATGACCACATGTCCAATTTTCTACAGGATTGAAATTCAGAGAAACACAGGAAAGGATGGAGTCTCTCACCAAAGCTTAACACAGTTGTTTGTTCTCTCCCCAGAAAGGTGGAAACCTCAGTCCTTAAGAACTGAACTGTTAAGTCCTGCCTTGCCAATAAGCAAGGTGATAGACAGTCTCCCTAAGCGCCTCATCACTATTGTGGCAACCCTACAAGAAAGATGGGAGAAAACTCTTTCTTCAGGGAAGAGGAAAAGAGCCAAAGAAAAAGGAAGGAAAGGAATGAGGACCAAGGAACGAGTGTCCATTGAGGAGACCAGAAGACTCTCTGCCAGCAGTATTTTCTTATATACACAACAAATCCCAAAACAAGGACGTAACCAGTTCTCTACAACTTTTTACTAATTTGTTAATAATTTCTTCTAAAAATCTACAGTTAGTTCTTGATTCAATGTTAAGTTTTCTAGAAAACATAACATAGTAAATTTGCAGAACTGTGTGTTCCTCAAAATTTGCAGTATGCTGTACAAAGCAGATGCTGCAAGTTTTAAAAATTGATAGTGTGTCTCTACTAATGAAACAGTAATAAATGCATATTTTGAACATCTCTTAACGCTAGCAGCAAAGTTATAACTGTAAAAGCTATTATGTTTTAAAAGAACACAAACTCCTGCTGAAGGATATAATTTTAATGTACTTTCTTTTAACTGAAACAATGCTACCAGATCTGGATGAAACATGGTGACCCCCAGGATTCATTCTAACCGATTTCATGATGAGTAGCCGTGTCAGCTCTTCACTAAAACACCTTGCTTAATTATATCTTCTTTTTTTTTGGTGCCCACATTAGTCATTCCTAAATGACTACAATAAGTCTGTTCAGGCACAAAGCAGAAAACTGTACTGGAAAAGTTCATTCATGACAAGGCATACTCATGTATACATGGCAAATTTTGCAGTAAGATTATGCTGTCTCACATATTTTCATTTTAAACATAAATCAACGTCACATTAAAATAAATTAGAGTTCAAAAGCTTTGAAAAATTTAGTTGTTTATAGATTTTTAGTAAGTCAAATTCCAGGAGGGGCAGCCTCACGCTTATAGACAGCAAACAGAGACGTACCCCACACTCGGTTAATGCTGGCCAAAGTGCTGGTAAATATCACCCAGTTCTGCTGAGGCCTGATTACTCCAGGACCAGTGTACCAGCCACCTGCGGGTAAAGAAGGACTAAACTTAGGACTAGACAGGGAATCATGAATTTTCAAGAACTGGTAATAAAACCAAATTAATATTTTACTTTTGGACTTGGATGTTTACCTTGACTACTAACTCGTATACAGTACAGTACTTTTCTGGTAATCTATTTTTGTTTCCACCCACCCCTCCCCCTTGCAAAAATTTCATATGCAAAAACTAGATTAAAAAACTTTAAATGGGAATTGTTTTGCTTTTATTTAGAAAAAAATCTGCCAAAGTGGTAAGCAAAATGTATTTGACAAGATTTCTTAAAGTAAGCTAAATAATCGTAAATACAATTTTTTCATAAGTCAATAATTCTTAAAATAAGGAAAACAAGATTTAATGTCACACTGTAAAGAATTTTCCACTTGCTTTGATTTCATTTTTTGCAGTGCAGCCAAGCTTAAAAACTAGCACAGTAAGTTCCGAGGTCTCCTTTTCTGTTCTGAAAAAGATCTTGTGCTAACTGACTATACCCTCTTTTAATCCGTCCTTTTTCTGAATGTGCTCTTTTACACTATGTGGTCATACAGAGCAAGAACGCTCAATGCAAGGCATAAAGCAAATGGAGCAACAGTCCATTGCAGCGCGCTCTCATGCATTCGACACTCACAGTCCTTTGCAGCGCACTCTCACACTCGACACTGAATTTCCCATTTGACATAAACCACACATCCTTCTGAGGTAATATGAAACTATAGTAACCTAAGAAAGCTGTACAGACATAAATAGAATGTATAGATGCCACACCAGCAGTGAGCAGATAAAGAATTAAACTCTAGCCACTGAAATAATGGTAAACATTCTCACCATTATAATACATTTATTCAATTCTATTCACGATTATAAAGCACCCTTCTCAGTGCACAGACTCAGAATGTAATTTAAGGGTCAGCACTATCAATTACCGGTATTACACAGTACCAGTAAAACACAGTTTTACTTCTCTTTATTTTATAAAATAACATCATCATTACTCTTCACTACTGTATAATACCCCAAATTAAAAAAAAATCAATTCTGATTTGTGCTAAGGGTGGGTGTATTCAGCTAGCATTATCACCCACGCTCAATTTTCACAACCTCCACATATGCCACTTTTGTTTGTCTAATTGCTCTTTAAAAGCACTGTGTTATAGTTATCCATGCATCTATTCGAAAAACATCTTTATCTAATGGGCCGCATGTGGTGGACACTTATTCCAGCAGCATTAAACACAGGGTAGAATTTCTCCAGAGCACACTCACTCATGCATTTTTCCTGCTTAAGGATTGTGGGAGCTGGAGCCTGTTCTAGTAGTAGCAAGCCAAAGACAGGAAGTAACCCTGGACGCACACACACACTTCCTCATTGGGTTTGTTTTAGAATCTCCTATTTCTGTTACACTTATCTGTTGGTATGTGGATGAAAATACAGAGGGAATGTCAAACTCAACATAGACAGTTTCCAAGCTTTGATTAGAACCAAGAACTCTGGAAGAAACCACCATACCATCCACTCTCACTCATATTGAGTCAGTTCTCCTTAAGCGTGCATACTGTACCTGATGTCTATTAAAATTCGCATCATGTGCAGGGGTTTCCATGACCCATGTCGCTTGAGCTGTGAAGCAACAGCTAATTGCTGCCACCATACTGTTATGGTTTCCAGTTGTTGCACTTAGAGGCCAGTGTCTTTAGTTTTTGGCCACAAAAAGCTCATGAGCACATCTAGGTAACACTGACCTTAAGCCAAAGCAAATCCACTACATTTCACAAAAAGGCTTTCTGTGTCACACAAGTTAGTAGGCAATGTTACTAAAGAGATAATTAAAATACAATGTCATGTCATTTTCTAACCTGCTTAATCCAGACCAGGATTACAGGGGTTGCTGGAGCCTATCCCAGCTAGCAGAGAGCATAAGGCAGGAACCAACCCTGGACAGGGTGCCAGTCCATCGTAGGGCAAACACACACACCTAACACACACTAGGGCCAATTTAGTGTCACCAGTTCACCTAACCTGCATGTCTTTGGACAGTGGGACAAAACCTCCACAGGCATGAGGAAAACATGCAGACTCCACACAGGGAGGGTCCAGGATGCAAAGCCGTGGTCTCCTTACTGTGAGGCAGCAGCGCTACCACTACGCCACTGTGCCACCCTAAAATACAATGTGGATTTTTCAGTTCAGATAACACTCAAAGACTGTGATTATTGAATCAGAGCAACTTTTATCCTTATCAATCAACAAAAAATTCATTGAGATAAATTTTTCTCCCACTGGTTTGTTTCAGCCAAGGAAGAATGCACTGTTACAGCGTTACAATATTTAAGATTCCTTTATTTAATATAAAAGTACAACATCATATCCTGAAAATAACAGAGTAGGATCTCTTCTGGCAGTAAATGGATTTCAACCAGAAACCCTCTAGATACCTACACATATCCCTAGCCTCAGAGCCACCACTCTGCCTAATAAGACAAAGTCCTCTGGGACGCAAAACCAGGGCTCTTTAATGGCAGGTAGCAGCTCTATATGTACTGTATGTGTGCAAACAAGGCAATGCTTAGCATTATATTATTTTAAGGTTTGGCCAGAGTGGATTCAAAAATATAGTACGCTTTTCCACTCTTAAGGTCTAAGGAATGAAATCTTAGGAATTTAACACTTGTAATAAAAGAAATGCAGATATTCTGTTGAACTGAATGTGAGGAAAACTATTTTACCATGGTTGTAATCGGAAATAGAAAAGGGATCTGGTGCCTCTCGTCCAGCTTCATCCAGAAGGCTTCTTGGTACTAAAAAAAATACAATTGATTCTGTTAAATGAGGGAAAAGAAAGCAGAAAAAGGTGCTTAAGATGTGTGGCAAGACCAAATGTCAGGCCCATAGGAAATATGTACAACTCAAAGGTTGATCTTTGATGGCTCATGAGACTTAAAAGAGATTCTCATTTTTGTTTTAAGAATGAACTATGCCACAGATGTTTCTCCTAAAATTCCTTAGGATAAATAGTTTTAGACAGAAAGGAGACATGAGATACAACTGAGGTAAAGGAGTTAAATATTATAATTTGGTTTGAAAAGCATGTGATATTTTGTAAGAGCTCTTCTTAGTCTTGAAGACTCTGTGTCTTTTACTTATTATTAGACTGATGTCTTTATCCAAGGTAACTTTCAACATCTGAGATATGATTGGTTACATTTCTTTTGTTTTACCAGTTCAAGCACAGGCAAATGAAGTGACCTTCTAATGGGCACATGGTATCAGTAGTGGGATCTGAATGCACAACCTCGGGGTTTGAAGTCCAAATTCTTAACCACTATACCAAACTGCAATCTTTTTCTTCTAGAATGAGTGTGCTTTAATTGGAGCACAGCAATATAAATTAGAGCAACTAATAGTATTATTCAGGCACAAGGACTACAAGTTTGTAATCAAAGTTAAGTATTTTATTACCACAAACAACTGTCCATACATTTCACCACATGGTACTGAGAACACAATGCAAATATTTTTAAATTGTTAAACAAAGACACTACTTGGAGAATCTGAACCACTTGTGTGATCTTTGCTGAGATCTCTGCTGAAACTCAAGAGGAGACACTTGTGAGACTATCGGGGTATTTTGTCTGAGGAGAAAAATCAGAGAAGTAGGAGACAAAAGAACATGTCTCCATTTTATTTCTTTCTGATCTCATTGTTGTCCAGTAGAACCAAATAGATATTAAGGAAATCTCTTTTTTGATTTTTTGTTCTTATGAGGGGTCTTTTTGATGTTTTGTTCTTATGAGGGGTCATGTCCCCAAACAGATGCTTTAAAACCATGGATTAAATTGTAGATTATATTCTTTATAAATGTAAAGGGCTTGGAGATGATTTGCATTGTATAACATACAGACTGGACTGTCTGAGCAAATCTCTACACTTCTTCATGCACTAAATGAATCTGAATCACTGGAGGTTCTCTCCTGCTGCTTTTCCTGTGGAAACATTTTGTTAAAGTGAATATTATGAAAGTTTTACCTTTATCTGTGCTTTCCGAGCTGACTTTTTGTTTGCTATAGGATTCCTAGAGGCTGAAACCTATCTCAGCACCATTGGGTGCAAGGTGGGATCCAGCTTTGTAAAGGATGCCAATCCACTGAAAGGCAAAGTCACACATAAACCCACACTCACTCATGTTGGGCCAATTCAGACTCATTATGTGATGAAAGAGGAAAACAACATGTTAGGGGAGCACTCAAATGCACGCCATCAGAACATATAAATTGCAGTCATTATAACAGTCACGACTGTTACTACAGTCAGTTAGGCACTCTCCTAAGTGGAATGCCTATAGGAGAATGGTGAATGAGTTAGAAAAAGGAGGATTCATGGAATTAATTACTTTGAAGATAATAGTAGGCAGCAAGATGGTTATCAGGATCAACTTATCAGGAGACTGTAAGGCTGCCTAGCCCTTATGTTAAGGATGAGGGGGTTTAGAACTGCAGGAACATATGGGACTGCCAGGAGAATTCATCAAGGATAACAATGGAAGTTTGGCAAAGCTTTCCTGGCAATGACAAAAATACCAGGCTGGGAGTATTCTCAACAGTGTTCTCAATTAGGCGTTGAATCCAGGAGCTATGTGGAAATAGCATTAACTATTGTGCCATCTTTGTGCCCACCAGATGCCCATATGTTGTGACAGTAACCCTTAACTAGTTGACCTGCCTAAAATGAGGGAGTAAATATATTTATCACCAATTATTCAAATGATCATAAATGGCAAGCTCACTCATATCTTTTTCAAGCCTTTAATAAGCAAACATATTTCTTCTAAACGCAAGAATTCATATCAGTAAACATTTGCTGAAAAAAACTTTTTTCCAGTTACAAAGAGCAAATGCAAATTACAAGAAGAACCTACCACACGTATAGGATACCCTCAGGTGTTTTCTCAGTCCTGGGTAGCACGGATCACCAAATGTCTGAGTATCAGCAGTCAGGGAGCAGTTAGGTTTGCCATGACACCTCCGTGAGACTTTCTTGAGAGTTGTGTAGGAAAGACAGTCTGGCAAATACAAAATGCAAGATCAAATGGAGCCTAAAAACCCAAAGCCCTCTCTTGTAACTGACTCATCATTAAAAAAAAGTTTCCAAATCAATTTTCAATTATGAGTAGCCCTAAAATTAATATTTAACAATTCTTCATATAAAATTAAATATGCTAGAAGTTTGTTTACTCACGGACATGGCATTGGTACAATAATGCGAGGCCGTAACCTTCCTGTTGTGTGTACTGTAATGCATAATAAGATACTGCACATTGTCGCCACTAGAGGGGGCACGAATCCTCAAATAGAATATAAAACGTCTTTTTTCTGAGCAAAGCGCTGCTACTTGTGAGGGCAGCGTAAAGGAGTTTAAAGTACTAGCCATACAGCTTCAGTGTCGTCCATGGATTTTAAACATGCTACACACACAATATGTTCTTATCAAATCATAAAGGAGCTCACCTATGTCGGGCCCTGCGTTATCTTGTGGGCACTCGGGATTTGGCTGATGGAGATGACCAAATGTAGCAGAATAAATAGCCAGGACTGTCTGATTCCTGCAAACCAGTCTCAGTTTCCCATTCTCACAGACGGTCTTGCTCCGATGGTTTTCTTCAGAAATCATATAAAGAATATGTATTAAGAAGAAATGAAAGAGAAAATATGATTAAAGTGACTATATAACAAGTGTGAACTACAATTGCCAGTCAACACTTTAACTTTGAAGAAAGCTTCCAGATATTGTCCCAGTATTCTCTGGCAGAATACAGCTATATTGAAGGAAATCCTCAGGATGTTTTCATGGTAGTCTTTTCTTTGTTTGAGCCTTTCCTTCCAACACTTACTTTGTGAACTCCGTGTTAAGTTTGCAACAAAGTGCGTTAAGCTAATGGACTTAAAAAATAACATAAGCAAAGCTTTGGAATCTTTCTTTATGTCCAAGAGTTCAGACTTAGATGCTCTTATAAGCAGGGAAATTATTCTTCTAATATAATACATGCGTAGTAACATAAAGAGGCAGTGGCTTGCAGGTCCCGGATTGTGGGTTCAAATCCCATGCTCAGTCAACGTACTGTATATATGAATGTTAATCTACATGCCGAGTCTTCCTCCCACCATCCCTAAAAGACATGAGTGTCAGCTTGATTGGCTACTCTAAACTGTGTCCAGTGGGTGTGTACACGTGTGCGAGTACTGTATTGCAGGGACAGGCCACGCCTACCTGTAAGCCCCGATGTGATTGGTTATAGAAAGATGTGACGGATGCATCAAGTAAATGCACCTGTGCAGATGAGTACTGCAGTTATATTGAAAAGCGGAGCGCCTCAGTCAAACTGAATGCTTCTCGAAATCTCCAGATGGAAAGATTTCAACACATTCTTTATTTTTATTTGCTGCACTAAATACGATCAAATTTAGTAACTATATGGAACTTTAAAAATGGTACACACCAAAAAATGAAACATTGGATCAATTTTAAAAAAATGCACGTCTATTTTTTTAAGTTGGGCAAAAATGCTTTTCAAATTAGTTGAATTTAAATATATTTTCTTAAATCTGTCCCAAACAAAATCTTAATTTAATTCAACAAAAATATATAATTATATATCAATATTTAAATGTTTATTTCTTTATATGCAAAAAAAAGAAAAAGATGAATTGAATTATATTGGGTGTAACCAATATTCACATAGACATTTACACTTCATCAGCACAATCAGCTAAAAATACAGAAGAGTATTTAAATTCACTTTGGATGAGTGCAGAATTTGTGTAAACTTAACATTAGTAATTCTGTTATATACTGTAGGAGGCAAAGAAAAAATCATTTTGTGATTTTTTTTGTCTTAAAAATGAAGGTGCCAGAGTGGTTCTTCAGAGTGATGCTACTGGGGAACTATTTTAGATTCCCAAAAGACCCATCCACATAAAGGTCCCAGAAAGAGCCTTTATTTAGATCTGTAACAGACTCCATACAGTAAATAATCACGACTAGATGGTAACAGACATGTGAAATACCAGTAAGTCATGATTTTAAAAGGACTCTCATGCATACAATAATGCAGGCCAAGTTCAGGTTTTCTTAATCTTTTAGTGTCCTGCTAGGTTGCCTACCATACATTGAAGGTTTTAATTTTTTTCTACAAATTATTTTTTTTCAAAGCACAAAGAACAAACTTCATATGCAAACAACCCATCCCAGAATGAAATGGAGATTGGTCAAGTGAAGATTCAACAAGGAACCACACAACCCAGTAAAGAACCATAAAGTGCCATTAAAGAACCAGTATTCTTAAGGATGCAGAGTGGGTAACAAATTTGCCAATATGAAAAAAAGTATTATAAATCACCTTCCACAAACACACAAAATCTGCGGCATTCAGAAAAAAATAATTGCTAACAGTCTTTAAATTTGTTTTCAGCTGTACAAATATGTGGAGGTCCCTTGGAACACAATGCAATGAAAGGAGTGGATCTTTATGCAAATGTAGCTTATTAATCACTTACATAAAACTTGTTAATTTTGAGTTAAATCAATTTATTTTAACTGCATATAGTGAAAATGGGCATACCATGTTTTGAGTATTAAAAAAAAATAATTCTGAGTAACACTAACTTGCTCTCTATGGGTGACAGGGCTTTTATAGCGCCCAGACTTTGGAATGACCTCCCTAAATTAAGGAGATCAGCTGACACCATTCATTCTCTTAAAAACAACTTGAAACTCATCTGTTCAGGAAGGTGTTAAATTTAACCTGACATTCTGCCTCTTCTTTCAGTTTACCCCTCTGTCCAGATTTTCAGGATAATTTGTGTGTGTGTGTGTGTGTGAGTGTGTGTTATATCACAAATGATGTCATTTGTTCAGGCTTTTTCTTTTAGTATTGAGTTTAGTATTTTACTCTGATTTCCACTGTGGCAATCCTTAATGGGAGCAGCCAAAATAAGAAGAAGAAGACTCTGGTTTATTGTCTTTTATTCAATTTAATGCTTTGTATATTCTGTATTTATCTGTTTTAATGTTCCATGCAGGAGATATTAGTATCAAATGTTGCATATACATATCAAATGATCTTTCTGAGACTCTGTGAAGCACATTGAGCATTGGAAAGGCATTACACAAATTAAATGTATTATTATTATTATTATTATTATTATTAATAAAATAAAGTAAAGGAAGCAATCCCTGATGGTGAGTAAGCTTTTGTTAAAAGAAAAAATACTTAATGGGTTTGTTTGAATGTAATTTAATTGTGTTAATGTGACATCTAACAGAATTAACAAAATAACAAGAAAAACCTATGCAATTTCAACAGATACAATTATTTTAAGTTATTTTAAATTAAACTAGGGGGCTCTGCCCCCTGTTTGCTTTGCTCGCCAACCCCACGCCCTGCACTACACGTCAGCCACTTCACGTCTCTGCCGCTCGCGTATGTGGCTTTCACTTTCACCAAACAACAAATCTTTTAATTCTCGTGGATACGCCTCTTCATTGGGAAGCAACACTACTTCTCCCTGATGGCAACATGAATTAGATAATCTACAAGTCTCAGACTTAAAGTTTAAATCCAAACAATATCTACATACTTCTGTTATATCACCTATGTCCATATATTCAATCTCTTTTCGCTGTTCCGTTATTTCTCCAAGTAATAATTTCTGTTTGTTTGTGCTAATGCGATCTTTACTATCATTTTTTTGAGACTTTCGAATTTTAGTACTTTCATTATTTCAAACCTGCTCTGCATGTGTATCACGTCAACGTTTTTGAACCTCTTCACAAAGTCCTACTTTGTCATCTACTCTTTGTCTTTTATTTCCGACCCCGGGTGGGGTTAAATCTTTTGCACAAAGTCTCATCTCGTGGGACATGAAATTATCTCTCTGAAAAAGTCTTGTCTCGTCCAAGGCTAAAAAGTCATGTCTCACCCCAGGATTTGTTTTATATAATAAAGAGATTAGATATATAAAGTGAACCATTAGGTCATTTTTGCATTACCTAATTTTAAATTTTACTACTGGATCAGAAAAAAATATCATGTCAAGAAGGAAGAAAAGGAAGAAATAAAAACAATGAGTAGGCAGTCAAAGATTCGTTAAAGTCTGAAATGTTTGAGGTTATTAATTTATTCCTCTTTTCTCCAGTTGCCAGTCCCAAAAGTATTGAATGCATACCATAAATATTGTTGTTCAGTGGTGTACTTTCATTTTGTATGCATTGCCACTCCTTATTTTAAAATAAGGTTTTCTAATAACGACCCTTCACATTTAAAAGTTTGGAAAACTAAGATTAATACATGACAGCTTATTTCCATGAAGCAACTGATTTTAATGACATAATTTGCACCTTTCTCACAATTAAACTTAAAGTTATAGGTGAAAAGTGCAACATGGTGATACTACGTTTAGCCTATCCATCATTCAAAGCCCTCAGTTGGTCATTGTGAGAGTGTAGCTTGCACATCAATCTATCCAAAGATGGAGTGTTGAGCTAATTGCCAGTCCTAAACTGGTCTCCATTGTGGTATGTGCCTAAGTGAACCCTGTGATTGAGTGGTGCCTGGTCCAGTTTGGGTTCCTGCCTTTCACCTGGTGGCCTCGTGTGAGTCTGAATTGGATTAAGCAGTCTTCAAAATGTTCTATTAGATTATAGAGACTATACACATATTTGCAAAACTTCCAGGTGTCCTTGCGCACATGCAGGATATATTGTCCTCAGTGACACTCTTGTCATTACCTTAGTATATGTTTGACACATCTTGTGTTGATGATTTTCATTGCCCTCATCTGTATCCTCTTTTCTCACAGTCAGAGCATTTTAAGTCCCTGCCACTGCTTCATGTACTCTTTACCTGACCAAGCCCTCCTCTCCACTTGAGAAACAGACAGAATTCAGGCCCTTAATGATAAGGTGGGAGGGGAACCTAAGAAAGACTAAATTTTATACTTTAAAAAATACATTAAACTTGAACTTCCCAGAATATTTCAGTTTGTTTGTGAGAGAATGGATAAAACATAATTTTTGACAATCAGACTTTTGTTTCCTACTCACCGGGTTTGCATTTAAATGAAACAATAAGATATTTGCTGGTGGACGGACAAGGGTCACTGCCAAAAACACGACTGTTGACAAGCAGATGACAAGAACGCTGATCCTGGCACTCATCGTGCACTTTCTTTAAAAAAAGAAATCAAAACCAGAAAAGTACTTTAGAGGGCTTTTATAAGATAAACTTAATATAGAAAGAAATATGTTAAAATGTTCCTTCCTTGTTCATTTTATGAATTTGTTTATTATAATATAGAGAACATAATATGAAATAATGGACACAAAGCAGGACAGGCAAGTGAGCCATGACACAGCCAGGTCATCGCAGGGCCCAGTCACACTCAGGACTCGTGTACAGATCTCAGTAAAACTAAGACACATTTTCATGAGATGTGAAAGAAAAGGGGCAGCCCTGAGAAGAGTTATGGTGAGACTCTGTAACCCTCTTTAATTTACCTACAGTAAAAGACCATTTTTAATTCACAAAAGACATAATAGTGTAAATGCAGGGGGTTCCCTCCTTCTTCATCAAACACTTACTGCCATACTTCTTGCTCTGATTGATTCTTCACATCATTTCACCCACCAAATCCAGACTCCGATATCTCAGATGCTGGTTATCTTTATTCTTCGTCCAGGAGCTGCTTTCTGGTCCATGCATACTTCACATATGCCTTAGGCAGTTAAGTGCAAATTACGTCACTGCAGCCCAAGAAAAAATAAACTCCTACTGCTGTCCCTTGAGAAAAACAACAAGTACTATTCTGGTCTGCTTCACCCTGACGCTATGCAAAGGGCACAATGACATCAAGTGGGGCTAACACAATGTTCTCCACTTCTGTTTCCAGCCTGCTAAATGTGGCTATTAACCTACCTCTGCTATTGCATGTCATTTATTCTCAGCACTTGAAAAAAAGTGTTAATTTAGTGGCATACAGTAGTTAAAGAAATAGTTTTCAGGATTCACACTGCAAAAAATGTCCACAAAACAGATCTGCCCAATGTATCACTAAACAAGCCCTGTATCAATTTTCTTATAAATCCTTCGAAGGGAAACATAAGCACCATTCTTAGAGCATTAATTTGAATGAAAACCATTATACCCTCAAAAAATTGTCATAACATTCCACCCATTCATTTACAAAAAGTTCAATGAAGCTTCCCTAAAAATGTATATATTGATGTGTTACAATTCATGATTTGGACTTTCCTAAAATTTGAGTCTAGCTACATATACTCTTTACTATATAAAAATGTGAACATTTGCATATATACAGTATGTAACTTATTAAGGGATATGCAGCATTACTTTTTCTAAATAAAAATATATCTCTAAAGGCCTCTTGTCCTAACCTTGTGTCATGTTACAAAAGCAACATAGTCTTAGCAAGTGAAAACACACTAGCAGAATATTTAGAAACTCCACAGCTCTCTACCTGGATAGCTATCAATGATGAGCAGTTGCGGCTTTCCGTGCTGACATCCCCATTGGTAGGACACAGATAGTCGCTGGGGATTTTTCGTCCATAGAAGGCAGACAGGACACTTATGCTGGTTTTGTGTGGACACGTCACAGAGAGAAGTTCACCATCACATGCATGGGCAGTCTGATTCTTCAGAATTTTCTGTAAATAAACTAAATAGAGAGGTGTCTGTTCATAGGGCAGTAGTGACATCAACCTTCCAGATAAGATAGCCCAGGGAACATGTGCAAAAAAATAACACCCATTTAAGAGAATTCATTCAGTTCATTCATATAATGATACTAGCAAAATACCCGCGCTTCGCAGCGGAGAAGTAGTGTGTTAAAGAGGTTATGAAAAAGTAAAGGAAACATTTTAAAAATAACGTAACATGATTGTCAATGTAATTGTGTTGTCATTGTTATGAGTGTTGCTGTCATATATATATACATATACACACACATATACAGATATATTATATATACATATACACATATATTTTATATATATATATATATATATATATATATATATATATATATATATATATATATATATATATACACATACATACATACATACATACATACATATACACACATAGATGCACTTACAATAACATAGAAATCAATATAAACAACATTAACATCATTATCATATGAGAATATGAAGTAATATATAAGAAGCACATTTCATATAAATATAAATTATTAAACAGTAAAATCTTCTTCTATAATTTGCTACCGTGGCTTTTCGTTGGTCTGTCCAGGATTTTAAATCACATGTAGCTTGCAAACCGTTTCACCTATTGACTTGAAATCTGGTACACATATAATACGTCACGTCTGCTATCCGCTTTATGGGTGATGATTGTATTACTCTTTTTATGTTTATTTTATTTTAGAATCAACTCCTATCTGCGCACACCAGGGCGGCCGTGGGCAGATGCGTATGGTGTATTCACTCCATGTTATTGTGCATTGCGCTGTCACTGGTATTTTGATAAAAGAATTTGAACAATATATAAGAAGCGTATAAATTATTAAACAGTAAAACATTAACATTTAAGAAGTAAAGTTACATTGAGTACTACTGCAGTGCCTTCGGGTATACCTCATTTTTTCTTTGCCCATTACATGCTTAAATGTATAAATTTTTTGGTGTACCTACCCGAGAACACGTGACATATAACCGACCGTGGGAGAAGCATGGATTTTAAACACGCGTTGAGTTCATCTGCTGGTCTCCCTCGTGGAATAACTGGTAATGTTTGAGTAAAATCTACAGTGAGTAAAACGACATTACCTCCTTTTTTTTTTTTTACGATCTCTGAGATCTTGCTTTTTTCGGTTCAAGGCTTCATAAGCTCTTTTATGTTCCATGGTGTACTTAATAAGTACTAATTATCCCAAACCATCATCTTTGAATGTTGCAAGACTTTCGCCTTGTATGTAGATCGGGGTAATTACATTCATTGCATTCCTAGTCTGAATTACAATCTGATTGTATGGGTGGTTACCTGGCACTGCAGGGTTGCCACCCATCGTTTAAAATACGGAATCGTGCCACGTTTGAGAATGAAATTGCGCGTCCCGTTTTGAATCAATACTGGACGGGATTTATCCCGTATTTTTTTTATCATTTTTTTTTTAAAGCAGCGTGTCATGCAAATCATCCCACACGCATTTTATGAAGATGCGTCCTTTCCTACTTTTGATTGGGTAATACTTGATGTCATCGTTAGTTTGATTGGTCTTTTTAACTGTCCAGTGAGGAGGGCGTGTCTTTTAAGTAGAGTCTGCAAAGTGTTGGCACTGAGATGTGGCGTCAGCGCCATAGTTGAAGCCCCTAACGTTGCGGTCAGCAAGTCGGCTAACATCCGCCATGTGCCATCTTTCAGTTGCGAGAAGCAGATCATAGAATGGTTGAAACTGTTGCCCCTAACGTTGTGCCACGGCGTGTGGTTCGTTTATACCTCGTGTCTTCTCATTAAACTTTTATCTCGCGAATATGTTATTGCAATCCGCAGCGGGAGCGTTTCTATAAACTTAATTTAAACTTACGTTTTACACCGTGCTTTGTTTCCCTTATGAACATGCTTGTATGCTTCACTCGCTCCCTTCTCAATTGTTTAATTAATTTTTTGCTCTTCGCTGTTTGCGGCTCTCCCTCCATTTCCCCCTACTTCGTTCTTTTATCTCGCGAATATGTTATTGCAATCCTTAACGGGAGCGTTTCAATAAACTGATTGAAAATAGTTTTGCATTTTCCTTTTTAGTAAAAGGCGAGCTTTTAAGCCTGAGAAATCACCCCGTAAATGCACACGTTTAATTGGACATGTGTTAATATGTATGGTTACACAGTATTAAAAGACAGTGAACAACGTCAGTTACCTTTGTTCCCGCGTTTGATAAAAGGTGAGCTTTTAAGCCTGAGAAATCACCCCGTAAATGCACACGTTTAATTGCACATGTGTTAATATGTATGCTTACACAGTATTAAAAGACAGTCAAAAATTTACGTCATTTACCTTCGTTCCCGCGTGTGACTTGTGCTGTAAATCTCTTCCTTGTTTTTAGTTCACGTGATTACGTAGGAGGCGTGATGACGCGATACGTGACTCCGCCTCCTCCATTACAGTGTATGGACAAAAAATATGTTCCAGTTATGACCATTACGCTTTGAATTTCGAAATGAAACCTGCCTAACTTTTGTAAGTAAGCTGTAAGGAATGAGCCTGCCAAATTTCAGCCTTCCACCTACACGGGAAGTTGGAGAATTAGTGATGAGTGAGTCAGTCAGTCAGTGAGTGAGTCAGTGAGGGCTTTGCCTTTTATTAGTATAGATAATTGAACAAAATCACCAGAAAATTGTAAATGCTATGTTTTCAGATGAATCACTTTTTAAGCACAGCATGTTCTAATAACACAACGTAGCATTGTCATAACTGCCTAACCCAATTTGTGGTCATGATGCCCAGAACGTCTCCTGAGGCAATGGGCACAATACAGGAAACAGCCACAGACATGGTGCTAGCTAGTCCATTAAACCTCCATGCATTACATGTATTATGTAGGACTGTACCATTTTCAGTATTTTGCATTATTGTGTGGATTAAGTGGTGTTTGCAAATGCATGGATGAATTATTGCTATCTCTTCTTTGGAGATATAAAAGGATGTTTCTGGAAGCTGAAGATCTGTTTCACATTATCTCTCAATTTGTTCCTTTACTGCATTGATTGATTGATGAATTCAAGATCTCACACTAAGGAAAGGGTGGCATGGTGGCGTAGTGGTAGACCTCACAGTAAGGAGACCAGGGTTTGCGTCCCAGGTCCTAGCTGTGTGGAGTTTGCACGTTCTCCCTGTGTCTGTGGGGGTTTCCTCTGGTTGCTCTTATTTCATACCACAGTCCAAAGACATGCAGGCTAGGTGGATAGGTGACATTAAATTGGCTTGGGTGTGTGTGTGTTTGTTCGCCCTGCAATGGACTGGCACCCTGTCCAGGATTTGTTGCTGCCTTGTGTCCTGTGCTAGTTGGGATAGGCTCCAGTAGACCCATGTGACCCTGAAAATGACATGGCATGACACTAAGGGAATATTTACATGATAACTTTTAAATCTGGGCAAAGTTGACACTGCTACCTGACTCCCACTACCATACCCTGAACTGGATTATGCAATGAATATCAATATTATCATTTTTTTTTTAAATGCATTTCTGTAATTTACCATATTGCAAATAAACAGAAAATAATAAATGTGTGAAAGCAGCATCTAATGCTTAATGAGTTTTTACTGTTTAAATACTGTATTATATTTGAGAAAAATAGTTTAACATCTTTATATTCTGCGTACAGATGTATAAATGCACTCATAAAATTTGTATTTCCAATTCAAATCATGTTCCGGATTTGTTTTACTGTGTGTCAGTGTCTCCTCTCTAAGAATGGTCAATAAACAAAATCTTAGCGATAGAGATAAATGCCTTTGTCTTGAGCTTCATACATACGTAAAGAGGATCCTTTTTGCGTGCTTTGAAAACACATGATACGCAAACTTTCTTTGTTATAAGAATACAAAGAAAACCATGGCTTTAACTGCCCAGAGGGAAACAATCATTCACATTCAGTTCCAGGTTTTATCTCCAAATATGCTGTACAATAACAAGAGCTAGGAACGTCTGTTATCTCAGTTGACCGACAGATGTTACAAATGACTGTTCCTCCTAAGGTATAAATGTGTGATATTTATATAATTTAATGAGCTGCTAACCTGCAGCTATAAAGAAACTATAACAAGCTTTCTATTGTTTTTTTCAAAGCAAGAATTGTTCCCCTTTATAAATTGCAACAACTGTGTAAGACTTATAGCGGCCAGTTCTAATCATATTTTTACAGTTAAATAGTATCTGTGACCTTCATTGTAAAAAAATGAATATTACAATTTAAATCCATTCAGGTCGGCACAGTGGCACAGTGGGTAGCGCTGCTGCCTCGCAGTTAGGAGACCCGGGTTCGTTTCCCGGGTCCTCCCTGTGTGGAGTTTGCATGTTCCTCCCATGTCCAAAGACATGCAGGTTAGGTGCATTGGCGATCCTAAATTGTCCCTAGTGTGTGCTTGGTGTGTGTATGTGTGCCCTGCGGTGGACTGGTGCCCTGCCCAGGGTTTGTTTCCTGCCTTGAGCCCTGTGTTGGCTGAGATTGGCTCCAGCGGACCCCCGTGACCCTGTAGTTAGGATATAGCAGGTTGGATGATGGATGGATGGACATTCCAATCATCCATCCAATGGCACAAAAATGGAATTTATAAGTCAATGAAGTGAGAAATGCTTCTTTATACCCATCCAGTCTCCCAAGCTGATCTCCACTCATCAGCACAAACTGTTATCTCACTACTGTTACCGTGTTCAAAAGTTCACTTTTTAAGTAACAAAGAATAGGTTAAAAACAAGTGAACAATCATTGTTTTATCCTTAGCTTACATCTGTCATATTATGAGGACCACCGACTTTTGAGCATAACCCCTTCTCCGTTACCCCCACACCCTTACACAACAGCTACTACAAGAGAGAAGAAAGCACTTTGGTTATTTTAGTATCCGGCGTGTTTTTTAAAAATATTTATCAATTGTCACACTAGAAACAAATTCAAAATGAATACGTATTTATTAGTGTTAAATCATTTAATCCACACATGAATTCTTTATATACCGTATTTAAAAGGCTAAATTTGTTGCTTTGTAGAACAGTAAGATTATGTCACATGTGAATTCCCTTCTTTGAGAGCTACTTTCTACATGGATGACATTAGCATGGAAGGAATTAAATAAATGTTAGCTAAATCAGATAAATAAAAAGTAATGTACAATATACTTTTATATCTCATTATAATAAAACCTCAGATGTCCAAAAGCAATGGTGTTAACCAATACTGATTTGAGATCTTTTCAGGAGCTGACAAATTATTCAAGAAAAAATGTGCTAAAGCCTTTTTTAACAACTACACAGAACAATGGCTTTCATAAGGCAATGACTTCACCTTCTTTATCACTCTCTGCAGCCATACTACATGAGGCTGCCTTCATCACGTTCAGATAAAGAAGTCACTTTCTTCATACTAGTGTTGAATGCTGGACTTTCTTAACATTTTGCTAACAAACTAGTCTTTCTTTTATGCATTTTATCAAATTTCAAATTAAACGTGTTGACAATTTATGCTGTTTTTACTTGCCTCTCCCATAGTATTAATGGACTTTGGGGGAAGCATGAGTCAGTTTGCTTCTCCTTACACGCCTATATGAAATGTCATTTGTTTTCTGATGACAGACCAATAGATGAACTGCATTATGGAGCAATGTAGGGCGTTGTTTCACAAGGCTGATGGGTCAGACACACACACGCACCTGGGAGCATAATGGTGAAATGGAACATGTAATTTTGAGAGGATGATGCACCATTACACATACTGGAGGTGGCTGTGGAAGAAGATGGTGAGACACAAGGTACATTGGCTCAAACGCTGACACACTCTGAGCTTTTATAATTATCTATCAAATGACCTTTGGTGGTGATCACAGTTCAAGATATGCTTACATGTTTAATGGATATGTGTGCATTTCTAGTCAGAGCAAAGGCAGTGTAAGTAACTTACTAGGGTTTACAAAATAAGTCAGTACATCAGACTGATCTGGCAGCATTATGGTTTCCACGTTTACTCATCAACCATCACTCCAAGGTATGGCAATGTCATTATACATTACACGCTCAGATAAACTCCTTATTAGTCTTTTTTTTATGGACAGCTAGCATGTTTTTTAAATGCCTTCCTTTGCCATGTGGTAGCATCACTTTTTTAATTATCTTCTTTGTTTTGTTATCTTTTTTTTTTACTTTCAGTACCAGGCAATGAAAACAATAAAGCCCTGTAATGTCAGTTGTCTGAGGACTATTCATTGTGAGCAAAGGCAATGCATCCAAGGCAAGTTTATAACAACAGCTAAGCTTGTTTCTGGTTTTTAAGCATTTATGTGAAATTACAGACATGAGCTTTAAGCTAAAAATCAACACATGTAATGTCACTTTTTTGTAGAATTGTCATATAAAGTCTTGAAAGTGTAACCGTCCCATTTCTACCTGAAACCATATACTGAGCAACAGCCAAGCACAGAGGAGAAGTTGAAAGAGGAATAGGATAGTTAGCAGTTGCTCATCTAAAAACGATCAAGCAGCAGTGTCGGCAACACAATGAAACTTTATGCAAGGAAATGCGCAGTCAGTCTTATAAATATTGACAAGTGTTTATGTCCAAAATACAAGAACTTACCTGAAAACTGGGGAGCAGTGAGAATTCTAGATGAGAAGAACAAGAAGGAGATTGGCCACCACACCACAGTACGTAAAATTGCCATTGTGTAAAGCAATGCTTACAAATGCAACAAAATATAACAAATATTTGACAACCTTCTCTTCCAAAGCAGCATCCAGCAGCTGCTAATAGCCAATGACACTCTGGTCTGAAACACTAGACAAAGACTTTTTTGTATTCTGCCTTACAGAATACCAGTAATGTGTTATGATTTTAACTCTTGGTTCTCCACTCCTGATATTGAAAACATTGCTATGTAAATATTATTACTTAATACACAAGTAATGCATCTCTGTATCCATGCTAATGAGAGATGGGGCAACTGTTCTGCTTACTCCTTGTGCCCCCAGTCTCCTCGACTCACAGGTATTTTTTTTTCTCCTCACTTTTCTGCTTAAAAGCTACAAGAATACCAGATCACAGAACTGCCAGTTGCCAATTAGTTTCTGTGTAACTCCGAGTGAAGGTATTTATTTAAAGAGCAAATGGTGATGTTTGTGCTACCTGCCCACGCCAAAAAGCTTTAGGGCCTCGGTAGCCTCATCCAAGGAATTTCTGTTGCTGTCTATTTATTCAGATGTTTGAAAGTTTCCAACCTGCCACAAATAGGAACTGCACCCCAGCCACTGGGTTAGTTGCCTAGATGTGTATACCACCAATGGAACTACATATGCAAAACCTTCCCTGATACTAGAGATCTCTCTTCACTGGCCTCAAACACACCAACACAGAGTGTGTCCTGTTTTAGCACTGTGCTTCTCAAGTCAGTTATGTGGACCCTTTCCTGACCTTCTGGCTGAAAATTCACCTCTTTGGTTCTGACCTCGCCACTGGAGTGAGTTACCCTGTGACATACACTTGCACCTTTATTAAATCAAATTCAAGGGATGCTTTTAGGGGAGTACATGAGAACAAAAGGCTCAGAAGAGCACCTATAGAATGGATGTCACAGCTTTTGTCCCCTTGTGTGGTAACTTATCTACATAATAACTTCAAGTAGCCATCCATTCTCACTCACTCTCACTCACTGTCTTCTTTTTGCCTTCCGTCACACTTCCTTGCTGCCAGATAAACAGTTGCTCCAGCTTTCCTCTTGACTTGTAAACTCAACATGACTCTTGCAGATACTGTAATTTTAAGCATTCAAGTTTCCCTAAAAACATTCTTTGGAATTATTTACTTACAAGGAAACCCATAGGAAGTTCTGGAGCCATGTTAAGCTCTCTCTGGTGGCCCTAGGAGTTCCTTCCTTCAGATGACCAATGTTGGTCTTAAAAAAGTTCACATAACCATGGAAGCATCCAGACTGTCCCTCCTATAAAGCAAGCAAAGGAGGTCCCATTTCTCCCATTATGAGCACTCCCCTGCCACCTGAGAGTCTTCTGGTTCTCAGCCAATACTACACAACCTACCATATCACTTTACTGTCCTGAAGTATTCTGAATAGGGCGCACTACATCTGCTCAGTCAGAGTGTGTATGTTTTTTTAACATGTACGTTTTTTACATGAATACCCATAAATTAACTATATTAATAAGCCATTAAAATAATCCCAAATGTCCTCTCCCTTTTTCAGGGCTTTTTGTATCTTTTTCACTTTTTGTCATATAGCTTTGTTACAGCTCGAGTGGAATTTATACTGGTCAGGAAGGGGCAAGCACAGTTCCTGGAAAGTATTACATGCATAGTTTGAATGCTGTCTCTTGAAGGATGCAACTGAGCACTGCAGCTCTCAGAAGAATGTAGTAATTTATCTTGTGCAAACATCTGTTTCTTTATGTATTTCTTTCAAGCTTGCTGCAGTTTTGCTGTCCTCCTGGATCTGTAGTTAATAATCATATCTACTGTCAATCAGCCATTTTGACAGACTAATAGCCTTCATCTTAAGACTCTGAAGAGCAAAATACAAAAAACAAACAAGTTAGAAAATGTACACATGGCATAACATTCGGGGGCTTAGTGTGTGTTTGAAAGTTGGGGCATTTTGATTTTTTTTTCATTATTTACTTCTTCAAACAGACAGATACCACATTTTGTATTAAACGTTTTTGTAACAGTTAGTCATATCCAAAACTAACAGTCAAAGTATAATTGTCATTATAATGTCACACACATGTGAACAGGGGAAAGTTTAAATGCTCTAGAATTCTCCATCTTTCCAAGGATTGACACTATGTGATAACACCTTCTTTTTTCCCTACCTCAGCAGACTGCAAGATTGGAAGCTTTTCCATCTCCGACATCACATCCAGTGTGCATCCTCCCGACTATGCCACTGTAAAAACAAGAGGACACAGATAAAGGGTTGAAGCACCCATGGTCATACCTCATATAATTGAATTTCAGGGCAAACCTCATATAACTGAATTTCAGAAAATAAACAAAACACAATGTAAAGTGTTAAAGAAATGTCTTTTCAGACGGGAGTCTGGTTCTGACTGAATCAAAGATGGCTTCCAGATATGTGTACTCCTGACAGGAAGAGGCAAAGTCCAGGCACCATCACCAGAACCCTTAATCTGTCTTCTATGTGCACATGCATAATAATTACTAGAGTTCATAAAATACATGTTTGCTAATAAAATTTTACAATATTGCAGTTAAAAACCAAGCTTAAATAGGCTGCTGATGGCTCAATTGCTTTTCACAGAGAGCAAGTGATATCGGAATTGCATCAATTGATGTCCTATTGTTTTTTTTTAACATTTTATTGAATTTATTAAAATCAAATAATATTCCATACAAGCAAGTCAAGTTTTACTAGGTTGTTAATTGTTGGTTGTCAATGCTTTTTGGCCAAGTGTAGTTTATATTTCTTAAGCTTAACGTTTTTGAAAGACGTACCCACTGAAAAGTTAAATTTATGTTGAAGTCTCTACCTAAAATTGATGGCCACAGCAGAACAGGATGGACAGCAGATCCTTGTGGTGCTTTGCTGATTAATTATAGCGTCAATGAAATTCTCACTTATTACAATCTGCAAATAATGCAGCAGTGAGGTTGTTTTCAATGTAATGTAAATGCTGAGTACACATTTGTTCCTTCTGTGCTAGCAGAGCCACATTTACATAGATTTTTCCTTAATTTATCATTTTTGAGACAAGTGTAAAGATTTTTTGGTTTCCCTGTTTTTATATTTTACTTTTATGATGACAGAGTTACAGTTTAACTGACCTGGGATAGCGAGACTTCAAATAGCAGAAGTATAATCAGGTGGCAGAGGTTCGCACAAGCTGCTTGTACATGCAGCAGCAGAAATTACATGAATAAAGGAGGCAATATACAAAATATACAAGCTGAAGTAACCGTTCTCAAGGCAAATTTGAAACCATAAACTTATCCATAACTGAAGTCTCACAGAATGTTTCTGTGTTTTAGGACAGGTGAGTTCAAAAATTTGTCCATGCCTTTCAATGTAAACATTTAAAATGTTTAAACGTTATACAGCACACCCTATTTGTGATATATCAGCAAACATTTTACTTCTCTTACAACTTTCATCGAAGAATAATTGTTGTTTCATGCGGATTGACAGACAGACAAGATGGTGATAATCGACGATTTTTTCACATAACAGGTGAAAGCACCTAAAAAGACCAAAAACTAAAATATATATATATACTGTATAATTTTTGTAGACAATCCAGAGGTCAACCCAATCAAAGTATTGTGTGCTGTCAAAAATGTGCTAATTTGGGCCTGTGTACAGGGACTAAAACTAAGGGAGCATTTGGTTCTAGGACATGACATATCTGTTTGCTCCAGAGCTGTGAAGTTGCCAACCCAGAAGAAGAAGCCCTCTGACCTGACCCGACAGCCCACTAGCACACTCTCAATAGCATCATCAACTTCTCGGCTTCTTTGTCTTTTGACCAGATGGAAGCAACTCCACTGCACAGGAACAGTCACCATGCACAAAACCTGCTCAGAGTCATGTCTTTACCCAAGAACTATTCTGTTTCAACCTGGGACAACACCTTTTTTCCTTCTTTTCAATTTCTATTTACAGATTATATAAATACAGTGGTTTTGAGACATAAAATGTACAGGGGATTAGACTGCCATGTCTCACCTGTAATATCTAAAGGTCATACCACTTTGTTTATCTCATTTGTTTTATATCAGGCCTCGAGCATGTAAAGACTTTGTGGTGACAGGATTAATAGCCAATTTGGAGTTAGATGTTTGACAAATCCAAGTATCAGCTAAGGTGATTCCTGAAATCATTTAATTAACATGATTGTTAAAAACATCCAGCACAGGTTTGCTCTAGTGGCACAAACCACTTGGGTTAGACTGCATCTGTCATGTCACTTGTAACATCAGAGTATATTCAATAATGACTCAGTTTAGTAGACAAATTAATCTAATTCAGTTATTTTCAGTGAATCATGCTAATTCCTTTCATTTACTTTTTAATTTTGTTTAACTGAGTTATTCTGTATATAAGCAAAATAACTTAAGCCTAATAGCATCACTAGGGCAAATGTCTCTTGGGTAAATCAGCATTTTAATGTTGTAGTCCAGGCCACAAGATTGTAGAGGAGGACCACTCTGTGCTCTCTTATGGCACAGTCTCTTCATTCCTGTCTGTCTTTCCCTCTTTCCTTACAAACATTTTAAATCTTCACAGTTTCTCTCCATTTTTCTGTCATACAAACAATTATGATTTCCCTCGCACATGGAGTAATATTTCTTTTTCAACTCATTTCTTGAAATTTATAAGCAATCCTCCCTTACACTGGAAGTTTTTTTGAATTAATGTCATGTCCTATATTGATATTAACAAGCTGAACCCCTCTCCGTCTTCACTTGCTGTAAGTCAGCATTCTCTCGTATTTATACTCACTTCCAATAAAACTGTCTCAGCGTTCCCTCCCTCAGGTCATTTTGATCAAACTGCTGGCTTCTTCAACCGTTTACTCCCACTGAAATTTTTGGCATGTTTCTGAAGAACACAAACTCATAAAAGTAAGTTCTTGCAGCTTATTTTAAAATGCTGTGCTACGTCTTTAAAAGGCTTTTGCTCTTGGGAGGGGGAGGCCTGCAAATCTGAATGAGAGTTGCCCATATAAATGAACTCTTCTCTGCATGTATGCATACAGGCTTTCAGGAGTTTGAATTATTAATACATACATACATTTTCTGAAACTAATTATTACAATAGAGGGTCCCTGGGGGCCAGAGCCTATGCAGGCAGCATTGTGTATTGTATAATCAACTATGGATGGGAAGCTGATCTGTTACAAAACCCACTCACACACACACACACACATACATCCACAAAGAAACTATTTACAAACACCAATTAAAACTTTAGCTGTGTGGCATGTGGACAGAAATATGAAGTCCTTGAAAAAATTCAAGAGAACAGGTGGAAAAAAGTCACAATTGCAAGAATTTGCCAATAATCTCTATTTTGTATAGAACTCTGATTTCCAAGAGCAGCATCAGGCACTAGAGGCTTAGATGTGTGTTGAAAAATAATGACCTATACTTCTTCTTGAGGAATTCAGCATGGAATTGAAGGCATTTAGAATTTGTTGCATAACAATATGTATTTTAGCTTGTTTCATTTATCAACTATCAAGAATTTCTTTTTTGTGTTTATTTTTAGTTTTGTTTGTATATGGCAACCTTTTGAATTCCATCATGGCTTTGTAACTTGACATGAGGGCCTACAACAGCAATTAATTAAAGTGAAGTTTTTTGCCCCAGTGATAGCAGTAGGTCAGGTCTGGTTGGGGAGCATGCACTGGTACAGCGTGTTACCGCACCAACCATACAAAGCAGCTCATGATCCCAGTTGGCACCCCCCAGGCAGACACACCATCCTGTCCTACCCTCCAGAAATGGCCATCTATCTGCTGCAGCCAGGTGTTTTGTTGCCTGGTCCAGCGGCTCAGGTCCTTAACAATGAGGATCCTGTGAGCTGGATCACCCTTGGGGAATTCCGCTACGTGGCCATATTGCCGTAACTGACACTCCCTCACAATGCAGGTAATGTGCCTCATTCAGGACTCCATGAACAACCGCTTGTTCAACACAAACTCAAACCAGTGGTACCCAAGGATTCTCTGAAGAGACACTGTACCAAAGGAGTCCAGTCTTCATCTCAGATCACTGGATAGCGTCCATGTCTCACAACCATATAGCAAGACAGGAAGCACTAAGACTGTAAAGACTTGGACCTTCATCTTTTTCCAAAGATATCAGGAGCACCACAGACCCCTTTCCAGCGACTTCATGAACCCCCATGCTCTCCCAATCTATCTACTGACTTCGTAGAAAGAGTCACCAGAGACAAGAATGTCACTGTCAAGGTAAGTAAACCTCTCAATAAGGTCGACACTCTCTCTGCAAACAGACGCACTGCTGATGGCTGTGCCCAAGAGGTCATTAAAGGCCTGGATCTTAGTTTTTATCCAAGAGGCTCATGAAAGTAGCCATCTTTGCTAATTATATCATATGCAAAATGCTGAACTTTCATTTAATCATCATTTGATTTTACATCCAAGATGATTCAAAACAAGATAAGTTATTTCACTTAGATTTTTAAATTTTGTACTACCCGAGTTACATGTCTGAATACAAAAAAAATTATCTTTGAATAACCTTAACCTGTGCAACAATGAATACCATAAATCTACAAAGATTCTATCTGTGGAGTCTCAAAAAGGAAATATAAATATTTTCATAGTTACTAAAAAAAAACGTATGAATCTTTTTGGCTTCTGTGTCCAAAACAGAATAAGAGCATCTAAGAACAACAACAATCCTGTGCATTCTCAAAGCAGCATTTTAAAGAGATAAAGATTAAATGACACAAGAAAAACTACTGAAAACCCAACCAGCGATGGGCCATCTCAAAAAGTACCCAGTTTCCTATCATTCCTATCATAAGTCATCTGTCTGGCCATTTATCATTCAATAACCTTACAAAAAAATCATATTTTTCTGGTAAGAGGTGGCTATTCATTGAGGTATTCAAAGTTAGGGATACCTTTAGACATTAGAGAAATACACCAATGTTATGCCCTATGGAGTGGGGATTGGCTCCATCCTACACTTTGGGCATCATGTAGTTAATGAATTTCATATAAAAATTACAATAAAATGGAAAAAACTGTGTTTTTAAATTTACAGGTAAAAGAAATAACAAGAGCAACATTAAAACTCAAAAAGTAAAATCCTATAACAAGTTGTCAAAGAATAAAATGCAGTCCAGACGACACATAGAAGAAGGTAAAATTAATCAGAAGAAAAATACCCACAAAGAAAATCCAGCCCTTCTCCTTTTCTCTTACTCCACACTAAAATCAAGAAAAAATTAAAAAGGAGGTAGTTTCATTATTTACATAAATTAAATTCATAAATCTTGGATTGCAGTATGTCTGGCTGAATAACAACTCCCAGGATAATAATTACATTTGTGAAGCAGAGCACAAAGCCATTCTTACCCACCCATCAAGGTGGAAAGGAATTTATTAATAAGACACGGAGATGACTTAGGAGGATACGAAATAATTAGTGACTCAGGAAGGCCCACGGGATCCAAAGCTGTAAAGTTATGAGCAGCAGCCACACCTTTAAACAAATTTAGGAACACTCCAAGTCATGTCAGCAGGTATATCTGAAGGCTTAACATTTTACAGGAAAGAGAAGCCAATTCTCCGTTGGTAGCCAGAGCATTATAATACTCAACCTGCACCAAAATCACCTCTGTGACTAGACAACTGGAAGAATCCTAGCCCATACCTCTGAAAGTGAAAAGCTAAGTCTCATATTAGCTAAGACTAGAAAAATGAAATTTCTTTATAAGGAATGCAATCTTCAGAATTTGTCATTAATTCATTAATACTAACCCGAAACATGCTTGTCATGCCTCTGCTTATAAATATTTTTATTGATTTTGATTTCAAAAAATTATTTCAGAGTAATGAGGGTCTGGTTCATGTAGGCTAGGGATCAGAGGTCCACTCTGAATCCTCTCTGTTGGGCTCTTAAGCAAGGCGCTTAACCTACAATTGCTCCATCCTGGGTATGATTTTAACTTGCATCCAGCCCACCAAGTAGGTCCTCTTACTTGCAGGGAAACCTTGGGGGTTGGTGGCAGGATTGGCACTCCAGTCACTGTAAAACAAAAACTCACACTGATCCATTTTATTCAAACTAATGTGATGCTGAGGTGTCACCCGTTGCACGGCTGCACTTGATCCTAATTTGGGATCCCGAAGCAGTTCATCGTGTGATGGGTGTAGCAAGGCACTGTATCAGTGTACGCTCCCACTCTCTCTCTCTCTCTCTTCTTCATCTTGGGTTATCTGTTTACAAAGCTCTCTACACTCAGGAACTGAAGGCTTAGTTGAGTATAACATAATTTAATTTAGTTTTAAACATTAATGCTTTCAATGTTGTACTGATTATACTTTTGGTTGAACTGTATTTTACTTTTAGGGTGAGCTATAAGATATTTTGTCATGAGTCTCAAAATATGTATTTTTTTAATAAAATCATCCCTGCAAGAATGATTCCCACAAAATTGGAATATTGGTTTAGAAAAGGGACAAAGCTTTTTATGGTAACAGCTGAGGAATTGAATCCTGCTTTGTTGTAAGAATGGGTTGTGGTGAAAGGCAAGATGGGGCTGGCATGCTAGCCCAAGATGAATGAGCAGTTACCCAGATGAGAGGTCATTTTAATGGATGGAGAATGTTGGTAGACCAAGATGGTTGATGTTCCCTTTCTTGGTTTTGATGACATAATCAAAATACAGTAGAAGACTGCCTTACATGGCCATTTTCTCCCACAGTATGCCAGGTGGCAGCATCCTTCTGCTACAGCACAGCCTGGGAGTTGTAGTCCTGATCGACAGCTCTGCTGGGTTCCTAGGGTTGCTCCTCCAATTTAAGGAGTGACACAGAAGTACTCCAAGGTCTGGCATAACAGGAACCACTCCGCCACACCCAGTGAGTTAGAACTGGGAGAGGAGAAGGACAACACTTGTCTGGCAAGGAGTGGCAGAGAAAAGAAGGAAAAAGAAAAGAAAACAAGAGCAGATTTTTGGTTAAATTAAAAAAGCTGTAATAAGGTGATTGTTTCAGTAAAAAAAAAAATTTTCAACCTGGGACTTGTGTTGTGTAGCTGTGTTTGGAGCTTGCCTGAGACACCCCGTACAGGGTCTAACAAGAAACAATTTAAACCATGGAAAAGCTCCATCCAGCAAATCAGTATGGTTTAGGAAGAACAGAAGTACTCTTAATACAGTATAACACAGCTACCGGAGAACACCTATGAGGAAGACAATGATCTATATTGACTTTATTGATTGAACTATGGCCATTTGTCAGATGTTTAATGGTCTTTGGTGTTAACTCCCTATTCAAAGACAACTCCATGATCGTATCCAGGCCCATCTGCATTGTTGTTAGTTAAAACCTCATTTTCAGTTAATTTCTGGAATAAGCAAGTACAGTATATGCTCTGATATTTGTGTTATTCAATATTTTTGAAATTCTGTTCAAATAAAAATAATAATTAATTAAATATATAGCCCTTTTTTCACCACTCCAAGCGCTACCACACAGGGAGGACCCGGGATGCAAACCCACGATCTCTTTACTGGAAGGCAGTAGCGCTACCCATTGGAGTCCATGACAAAACTCAACTCCAATTTCATCTTGATTGAAGCTTGCTGAACAATAACACATTCATTTTATGTTAGATTTACATCTTTTCTACAGATCCACCAAAGTTGCATTAGAAAAAAAAAACAAAGCATAGAAATGAGCCTTAAAATACCATCATTTAAAAATCAGAGAGATTTTGAACTCATTGCTGTCAGTCATCAATTCTGAAGGTGGCTCTTTGGCAACTTGAGACTCAGCTTTTCAACAAGAGGAGAATGAAAAGGCAGCAGAGGCAACATCACATGCAACAAACACCTCAGTTAGCTTTTACTTATGCAATGTGATAGGCCAAGTGGATCTCGGATTGGACATTATGGATACTAACAGAAATGGCCATGTCACTTTAACAAAACCCCAAAAAAGATGTTCTCTTCAGAAATAATATATTGCCTGTACAAACAGGTTCTGCTCCAGTCCATGTGAAACTCTTATGTACATTCCATTTTGTCAAAGGCCTAGATGATTGATAATAATACTGAGCTGATGCCTCTATAATGGCTTTCCCAAGCAAGAGTGGCACAGGTAGAAGCATAAGGATCCTAAAACTGTCAGCACTCGCTGCCTGCACTTGGGCCCTTTCTCATAGCAAGAAAATGAGGGAGACCTGCTCTTATATTAATGACGTAACTTCTTCAAGTTGCTCCCTATTCCCCATGTAAACTTAAGTCAGGAAATGGAGCTGAACACTCTCCTTTAGGGACTTCTACATGTCTTGGCTCTCTTTGAGCGTATACCAGAGACTAATTTCCTTTTACAACAGTCAAATTTCTCATTAGGCCTCACCCTATAATAAGATGTGTCACTATGGAAAATAAACAGATAATTTTGTGATTATTATTTTACATAGTTTTGGAATGATTAATGTTGTTGCCTCACAGACAACAAGAAATATTTAGGTTGGAATCCAGAGCCATTCTGTTTTGTGATTTCTCCATTTGCTCAGTGTTCACACACATCTCAAAAAAAGTTAGATTTATTTGCTATGATTTTAAATATGACATGTCTCTTACTGACTTAGTAGGCTCCAGCTTCCGAGGAGTGGACTCAGATAAAACTTTATATGCATTAAGGAAAACACTCTTTGCCAACTATAGGCTCTCAATATATACTGTTGGTTGCTGGTTACTACTGCTGAATATTTAAGCTGTTACTTTAAGAGTTAATGACCTTCATGAAACTTCATCTAAACAAGCCTTTGGTGCTCCCAATGAGGACTGTTCAAGAAGAGTTCACCTCCAATGAAAACAGGTACATGAGGGGTTAAGTCTGTGGCTGACAGAGTGCTTTGCTTATCAATGAAGCTCATTATCTAGAATTCTTCCCAAGCCTTTAAGGTTTTTATACAGAAGTATATCATGGAGGACAGCAGACATTAGAAATCAATGCCATTTCTCCTTTCATTAATACTCAATTATGTTATTAAACCATCCTGATCACCAAACTATGATACTGTCTACAAACTTGCATCATTTTCCCTCTGTGTCTGAACTCTCCTGCCATAAGATCCAACCTTAATTCCAAAACTGCTCAGATGGAAGGACTAGGATTATTCCAGGCAAGTTTAACAACTTAGTTGACTGTGTTCATCTGTTCTAACATTGTGCAGGGAGGGAGAGCAGCGTCCAAGTTCTGTCTTGGCTCATTTCCTTGCCAGTAATTTGTTATTCTTTTAGTTTCCTGGATTTAATTGGGAGTTTCCATTTTCACAACATGTTTTTTATCCTCCTCCCATTCCAGAATGGAATTTCCCGGCCAGTCTACTGAGCCCTAGAAGCAGAGCTCTGAAATGACCTAAACATGTGTGTGCGTGAATATGATTGTGTTTAGGTGAGCATGTGCCCCACTTGCTGCTGTGTGAGTGTAAACATCATTATTATTATTTACTGATCTGAATAAAGTCTTTATCTAAAGCGACTTACAACATTTGAGCTACAATTGGTTACATTTCTTTATTTTATTTTTCGAATTGGATCACAGGCAGGTGAAGAGATTTGCTCATGGTCACACAGTCTCAGTAGCAGGATCTGAGTCCACAGCATCAGGGTTTGAAGTCCAAAGCCTTCACTACTACATCACACTGTCTGCATCACATGTGTGATGGGGTAGTTCAGTGCTTCAAGGAATGCAAATTGTGAACTCTGTGATCGTGGCTACTTATTATTATGGAGATGATTTAGCAGTGTCAAATACATGAAGGCCATACCCACCTGCAGAAGATGCTCACGGTGATACTGAATACTCCAGGAGACGGAGAACCTAAGCTGCTTCTGCAATGCTAAAAGTCAGCTTCTCTCACAGCTTGGAATAATTCTTTACTTTGGTCTGAGCACTCATTTTAAAATACATACAGTTCTTGGGCACTTGACAACTTTTCTTGCACTTAAAAAATGGATCAATCTGAAGATTATACTGCAATTAGGCATAGTTAAGTGACAAATATACTGTAAATAACAATGGAAATGCCATAGAGAGCAAAACAAAATACAGGAGCCATCAAGTGAGGACAGCCAAATAACGACACAAAACTGACATGACAAACAATGCTGAGTTTGAAGCATTAAATAAAGATTGTTTATTTCAAGAAAATGATTGTTGTTATGATGTAGGCAAAATTTTTAAATTTATTCTGCTTTCAATACATTTTTAATGGAATGTTCATTATTTAATTAGGGAGCACCAGAAATCATTTCGGCATAATTATTTGGTCCAGTGTAGCTTCTGTACATGTATAAGTATTGTTTTATTATATTATTGTTTTACCTCAGTGCCATTTTTTTTGTGGGCAACAAAATTTTGTGGACTCATTGTGATTATGAGGATTTTGGTTCCAGAAGGGATGCTTTAAATAGCCAATGTGCATTCCTGATTCCACCAAGACTGGGGATACTTTTCAAAATTAAATTTCATAGGCAACTAAGGAGTGTTTCTGGTTGTTCATCTCTTGCAATCCTTCTTCGACTATGATTTAAGCCTAGTGTTTTGGTTCTGACAACAGATACTGTAAAGAACTGGTTTGTCATGCTTCAGCGCACCAAAATGGCATGGACCTGTTATGACGACAAAAAGAGCCCCAAATAACCTCAAAGATGCCCACTAGAACAACAACAACATTTATTTATATAGCACATTTTCATACAAAAAGTAGCTCAAAGTGCTTTACATAATGAAGAAAAGAAAAATAAAAGACAAAGTAAGAAATTAAAATAAGACAACATTAGTTAACATAGAAAAGGAGTAAGGTCCGATGGCCAGGGTGGACAGAAAAAACAAAAAAAAACTCCAGAAGGCTGGAGAAAAAAATAAAATCTGTAGGGGTTCCAGGCCACGAGACCGCCCAGTCCCCCCTGGGCATTCTACCTAACATAAATGAAATAGTCCTCTTTGTAGTTAGGGTTCTCACGGAGTCACTTGATGCTGATGGTCATACAGACTTCTGGCTTTTAATCCATCCATCATTGTTGGAACATCATGGTGCTTTCGGTAGATGGTGGTGGCGCAAGCCACCACCAACAGGACACCGGAAAAGGAAACAGAAGAGAGAGTAGGGGTTAGTACAGATTTTAGAGCCACCATGAATAGTTATTATAATGAATTGGATATACAGAGTATCAGGATTTAAATTACAGTGAAGTTATGAGAAGGCCATGTTAAAATAATGTGTTTTCAGCAGTTTTTTAAAGTGCTCCACTGTATTAGCCTGGCAAATTCCTACTGGCAGGCTATTCCAGATTTTAGGTGCATAACAGCAGAAGGCAGAAGAACAGAACAGAAGAGTAAAACTGTCAAAAGCCAGCTAGTAATAAGGCAAATACAGGATAGATAGATAGATAGATAGATAGATAGATAGATAGATAGATAGATAGATAGATAGATAGATAGATAGATAGATAGATAGATAGATAGATAGATAGATAGATAGATAGATAGATAGATAGATAGATAGATAGATAGATAGCACTCATTTTTGTTTTAATTATCTCCATTGCTACTACCACCAGGGGTCCAGAGTGTGTCCTATAGCTGAGCTTGCCCTTTAAATTGGCTTGTGGAGTTGGTGGGCCTATCTTGAATGACAAATTAACAAATCCGACCTAAAACATGAATTTTAATCATAGCTGGGGTAGGACCCTGGCTGAAACACAACAAATGCTAATATGTCCAAGGATTATTGCATGCAATGGTGAGACCATAAGATGAAAATGGAGCTGAAAGTTGCAGTCAAGGAAAGTGGATGGTCAAAACCAGAAGAGCAAACAGAAACAAAATCAAAACAAAAATACAAAACCCTAACACAAAGGCCTGCTTGGGAAATCAGCCAACTTCTCTTACAGAAAGTCTTTTGGGATGTTTCTATATCCAAAAAAGACCACGTGCAATCGCCATCAATACAAGAACCTGCTCTCTTACAGCCACAGTTTATTCCCAGACTTCTGTGTTTTCTGTGTTATTGCTGTTTTTGTCACTTTTAAAAGATTACAGGTATTTTCATTTTTTTGTTGTTTTAATGTAATTTTTGCTAATATTGTTATATTTTATTTTGCATTAGGTTATTGTCTTTGTAAGTTTGGATACGTTCCCTGTTTTCTGTGGGTGAGAATCTAAGAGACATGGCCACCATTATGTCACTGCTGAGGGACCACCTTCAGCCTATATATTTCATGCTGTAGAATGGGTCCCTCAAGGGTTCATTGAGTTTCTTATTGTTGTACAATATATTGTATTGATATTTTCTAGTTTATTTTGCATCTTTCATGGTTTTTGGTTTCTGATTCTTGTATTACAGACTGAACTTGTTTGCCTTGTGTCACTTTTTAGGTATTACTTCTTTGGATTTATTTCTGGGTTTTTTCTGTTTTTGCTCTTTTTGTATTCTTTTTGTTTTTTCAAATATATTTTTTATTTATAAAGATTTGGCTTTGGCCTTGTTCGTCAAAGCTACAGACTCTACAGTTTCTTCTCCCTTGAAGGGATTTTTGTTACTTTTTTTTGCTTTTTTTACATTTAAAACATATTTATGAACTTTTAAAGCCATACTCCATTTCAGGACTGTGAAAGCCAAAGCCTGTTTGTTGAATTTGGGGTCAGGCCCTCTGTGGTGAAGGATATCCCTAGGTAAGCAAGTGAAGGTCCTGGTCTAGTTTTTGGATCTTTTTAGAGGCTTTTCTCCCTTTTTTGCTATGTTTGTGTCACTTATTTACAACAAAATTAACCTCTGAGGGACTCTCGAGCCAAAATACATATTTTGAAGGTGCCCCCCCACCGAAGTGGTGTGAAGGTGGCCCCACCTCTTGGGGTTCCACCACAGAACACAAGGAATGTATTTAAACTTACATGCATAATATATAAATGATACATAAAGCATAACAATGTTAACAAAAATTAGATAAAAACAATAAATACATGGAAAATAATTAAAAAAGACAAAACAAAAATAAAACAGAAACTATATATAAGCCTGGGAACTTACAAATGCAAGTGTCAAAAACAATAGATACAGTTTGACTTCTTACAGGGCTAAATGTTCATGTCTCATATCCTGGTTCTTCTTTTACCCTGACTGACCTGATTGACAATCAGAACGTATAGACATGGCTTGACTTTTAAATATGGTGCACCTCAAAATCTTGGCAGAACATCTACCAACAAAAAATAAAATGTACAAGGGCTACCAGCCTTGTGGAAAGGCTCTTAGAGAAAACTAAGTGTTCTACTAATATCTAGCAATGCAAGGTAGCCTGGTAAAGTAACAGTAAGCCTGTCTGCACTGCATACTCTTTGAGATTATGACATCTTGAAAAAACTCCATCATGAGAGTCATATGTGTTTTAAATCCATTTTGTTTTTAATTTTCCATAGCATTCACCTTTTTGCAACTAGAGTTTTCGGACTGTGAGGATTCCATTTATCTGGTTTGTTTTTATATTTGATCCTTATTTTATCTCATTAAAAATATTTTGTGATGTTGCTGACACCATTTTGTTTTTCTCTATGGGTGACAACATGTTGTGGATCCCATTGTCATGATGCAGATTGCCAGGGGTGAGTCTTCAAAGATCACAACTGTGAGGGGTCAATTCGGTGAGGAGTTAAAAGGTAATCTTTGTGGCCATTTTGTGGACATTCCTCGCCATTTCTTTGCTATTACTGTATACTATTTTTGGCCATGCTTCTCATGTTTTGCTTTAGTTTGATGAAAGAATGACTTCCTTGTTTTGACTTTAGTGCATTTGTTTTCCATGTCTGATTTCCGGGTCTTACTCCCTAAAATACTACCTCTCCCAACTGAGATACAACATGAAAGGGTGAAGATAATGACCACATAAGAGAGTATGTGCAACAGTGGTTAACTCTGCTGCCTCACAGCTCTAGCAGGTTTAAATTTAATGCAAACATTTCTGTCAGTGTTTGTGAAGTCTTCATGTTCCCCCTTTGTTTGTGTTGATTTTTCCCTGGGTACATTTGCATCTCAAAGGTGTGAAGATATGCAGGCTGGGTTCATTGGCATGTCAACTGGCTCCTTTTGGGCGTGTGCATGAGAGTGTCTTGTGATGGACTGAGGCCCTGCCTAGTGGTATCCCTTTTTTTTTCACCTGATGCCCATCCAATAAAAATGTTTGGATGTAAGAGGCCAGTGGATCAGGAGTCAAGGAATAATGTAACATGAGGACAGAAGGTGTCAATGGTGGATAGCTGATATTGGTGCAACAAATTTTAGATAGACATGTGTTTTTAGCTTATAAGGGTGAATCGAGTGAATCATCTCATCCTAGGAAGGAAGTCTTCTTGTCAGACTATAAAAGCATTAGAAATACAATCCTTCTGAGAAGAGTATTAAACATTATAAGAATAGTTTTAAACAACAGCTTTGTAGGGCTGTTATTGTTATTTGTACAGAGTACAGTGATATTCCTTCTTGCATGTGCTAGTGAACATGCAACATGTCAGCACTGTCCAGCACCATGGTTAAGCAGTACAGTATGACTACCTCACCTTGAAACCCTTGTCTTCTTACCTGGAAAATAAAGACAAAATTACTAATAGTTTTTTTCCATATTTGGAGTGTAAATTTATTAATCTAACATGAAAAATATAACTAACGTAAACATATATAATCTAATAGCAATCATATATTTTAAGTAGTTGTTTTTATATTTGCATATCTTTTAATATGTTTCATTCTTCTCTGAATGCATCCCAGTATCCCCTCTCTATTATCATCTTATAAGTCATCATCGTGTGTTTGCTCCTCCAAACGTTCAAACTCAAAAGGGCACTTCCATGTTAAACTCCTGTTTAAATACACACAATCAAAAATAATGTCCCCTTTTGAGCTTTACAATAGTTTTGTTTATGCCATTTTATTAAGTTAAAAGCTGCATCTTATGTAAATAATCATATAATAATACTAATATACACACAAGTTAAATATTTAAAGTCTTATTTAGCAAATGCCCCTCCTTTAACCGCCACCTTATCGTGGTGGAGGGGTTTGCGTGTCCCAATGATCCTAGGAGCTCTGTTGTCCGGGGCTTTATGCCCCTGGTAGGGCCATCCAAGGCAAACTGGTCCTAGGTGAGGGATGAGACAAAGAGCGGTTAAATAAACCTCCTATGAAGAAAAACAATTTTGGACGGCGTTTTCCCTTGCCCGGACGCGGGTCACCGGGGCCCCACTCTGGAGCCAGGCCTGGAGGTGGGGCTCGATGGCGAGCGCCTGGTGGCCGGGCCTGCACCCATGGGGCTCGGCCGGGCACAGCCCGAAGAGGCAACGTGGGTCCCCCTTCCCATGGGCTCACCACCTATAGGAGGGGCCAAGGAGGTCGGGTGCAGTGTGAGTTGGGTTGTGGCCGAAGGCGGGGACCTTGGCGGTCCGATCCTCGGCTACAGAAGCTGGCTCTTGGGACGTGGAATGTCACCTCTCTGAAGGGGAAGGAGCCTGAGCTAGTGCGCAAAGTTGAGAGGTTCCGGCTAGATATAGTCGGACTCACCTCGACGCACAGCTTGGACTCTGGAACCAATCTCCTTGAGAGGGGCTGGACTCTGTACCACTCTGGAGTTGCCCCCGGTGAGAGGCGCCGAGCAGATGTGGGTATACTTATTGCCCCCCAACTTGGAGCCTGTACATTGGGGTTTACCCCGGTGGACGAGAGGGTAGCCTCCCTTCGCCTTCGGGTGGGGGGACGGGTCCTAACTGTTGTTTGTGCGTATGCACCGAACAGCAGTTCGGAGTACCCACCCTTTTTGGAGTCCCTGGAGGGTGTGCTAGAGGGCATACCTTCTGGGGACTCCCTCGTTCTGCTGGGAGACTTCAATGCTCACGTGGGCAATGACAGTGAGACCTGAAAGGGCGTGATTGGGAGGAATGGCCCCCCCGATCTGAACCCGAGCGGTGTTTTGTTATTGGACTTCTGTGCTCATCACGGATTGTCCATAACGAACACCATGTTCAAGCATAGGGGTGTTCATATGTGCACTTGGCACCAGGAAACCCTAGGCCTCAGTTCGATGATCGACTTTGTGGTCGTGTCGTCGGACTTGCGGCCACATGTCTTGGACACTCGGGTGAAGAGAGGGGTGGAGCTGTCAACTGATCACCACCTGGTGGTGAGTTGGCTTCGATGGTGGGGGAGGATGCCGGTCAGGCGTGGTAGGCCCAAACGTGTTGTGAGGGTCTGCTGGGAACGTCTGGCAGAGCCCCCTGTCAGAAGTAGCTTCAACTCCCACCTCCGGCAGAACTTCGACCACATCCCGAGGGAGGTGGGGGACATTGAGTCCGAATGGGCCATGTTCCGTGCCTCTATTGTTGAGGCAGCTGACCGGAGCTGTGGCCATAAGGTGGTCGGTGCCTGTCGTGGCGGCAATCCCCGAACCCGTTGGTGGACACCGGCGGTGAAGGATGCCGTCAAGCTGAAGAAGGAGTCCTACCGGTCCCTTTTGTCCTGTGGGACCCTGGAGGCAGCTGATAGGTACCGGCAGGCCAAGCGGAATGCGGCTTTGGTGGTTGCTGAGGCAAAAACTCGGGCGTGGGAGGAGTTTGGGGAGGCCATGGAGAACGACTTTCGGACGGCTTCGAGGAGATTCTGGTCCACCATCCAGCGTCTCAGGAAGGGGAAGCAGTGCAGTGTCAACACTGTATATGGTGGGGATGGTGCGCTGCTGACCTCGACTCAGGACGTTGTGGGTCGGTGGGGGGGAGTACTTCGAAGACCTCCTCAATCCCATTAACATGCCTTCCAATGAGGAAGCAGAGCCTGGGGACTCAGAGGTGGGCTCCCCCATCTCTGGGACTGAGGTCACCGAGGTGGTCAAAAAACTCCTTGGTGGCAGGGCCCCGGGGGTGGATGAGATACGCCCGGAGTTCCTCAAGGTTCTGGATGTTGTAGGACTGTCTTGGCTGACACGCCTCTGCAACATCGCATGGACATCAAGGACAGTGCCTCTGGATTGGCAGACCGGGGTGGTGGTCCCCCTCTTTAAGAAGGGGGATCGGAGGGTGTGTTCCAACTACAGAGGGATCACACTCCTCAGCCTCCCTGGAAAAGTCTATTCAGGGGTCCTGGAGAGGAGGGTCCGTCGGATAGTCGAGCCTCGGATTCAGGAGGAACAGTGTGGTTTTCGTCCTGGTCGCGGAACAGTGGACCAGCTCTATACCCTTAGCAGGGTCCTGGAGGGTGCATGGGAGTTTGCCCAACCAGTCTACATGTGTTTTGTGGACTTGGAAAAGGCATTTGACCGTGTCCCTCGGGGAATCCTGTGGGGGGTACTCCGAGAGTATGGGGTACCGGCCCCCCTGATAAGGGCTGTTCGGTCCCTGTACGATCGGTGCCAGAGCTTGGTCCGCATTGCCGGCAGTAAGTCGAACCCGTTTCCAGTGAGACTTGGACTCCGCCAGGGCTGCCCTTTGTCACCGATTCTGTTCATAACTTTTATGGACAGAATTTCTAGGTGCAGCCAGGGCGTTGAGGGGGTCCGGTTTGGTGGGCTCAGGATTGGGTCACTGCTTTTTGCAGATGATGTTGTCCTGTTTGCTTCATCAGGCCGTGATCTTCAGCTCTCTCTGGATCGGTTCGCAGCCGAGTGTGAAGCAGCTGGGATGAGAATCAGCACCTCCAAATCCGAGACCATGGTCCTCAGCCAGAAAAGGGTGGAGTGCCCTCTCAGGGTTGGTAGCGAGATCCTGCCCCAAGTGGAGGAGTTCAAGTATCTCGGGGTCTTGTTCACGAGTGAGGGAAGAATGGAGCGTGAGATCGACAGGCGGATCGGTGCGGCATCCGCAGTAATGCGGGCTCTGCATCGGTCTGTCGTGGTGAAAAAGGAGCTGAGCCGCAAGGCGAAGCTCTCAATTTACCATTCGATCTATGTTCCTACCCTCACCTATGGTCATGAGCTATGGGTAGTGACCGAAAGAACGAGATCGCGAATACAAGCGGCTGAAATGAGTTTCCTCCGCAGGGTGTCTGGGCTTTCCCTTAAAGATAGGGTGAGAAGCTCAGTCATCCGGGAGGGGCTCAGAGTAGAGCCGCTGCTCCTCCGCATCGAGAGGAGTCAGATGAGGTGGCTTGGGCATCTGATCAGGATGCCTCCTGGACGCCTCCCTGGTGAGGTGATCCGGGCACGTCTAACCGGGAGGAGGCCCCGGGGAAGACCCAGGACATGCTGGAGGGACTATGTCTCTCGACTGGCCTGGGAACACCTTGGGATTCTCCCGGAAGAGCTAGAAGAAGTGGCCGGGGAGAGGGAAGTCTGGGCATCTCTGCTCAAGCTGCTGCCCCCGCGACCCGACCTCGGATAAGCGGGAGACAATGGATGGATGGATGGATGGATGGATATTTAGCAAATGTTTAAAAAGCACTATTTTTTCACCCCAACATGGGGCCCCTGCTCTTTTAATAATAAAGAAGGAATTCATGGCCACTTACCCTAAGTGTCCGTTGTAAATCTGCTTCGGAATGCCCAGATGAATGCACTAAGATGTTGCTGTTGCCATTTGTTTGGTGTTCACCTCACTGGCTCTCCATTCCCACAACTGCTTCTGTAGGTCTGCCTTACCTGGCCACAGACAATGCTTTCTTATGAGATCCTCTTGTAATTTTCAGTCAGCATGGATAACCCAACGACATCAATATTCATTCACTAAGAAAATTAAATTTATATTTACATTTATTTACTTTAATCCAAAGCAACTTACACAAGTATTAAACATGGTCTAGTAACATTAGCCTAGGGCCTTTTTGTTCAGTAAGTGTAGTAGGACAGGTAACAAAAGTAGACTGCCACCAGTGAAAAGATGTAATAACTAGTCACTGGTCAACAAGCATTTTGCTACTTGGATTCTTTCATCTGTACTTTAACAAATTTCACTTGCTGACTCCAAATCTGAAAACCGTTTTTGTCCAGCACGTCCCATTTTTTAGTTATGATGTTCCAGGTCTTGGACAACTAGGGTGACTAGACAGTAAAGGCAATGCGTTTTAGCATTTAAGAAATAAGTTTGGTCTTGAGAAAAGTGAAGCCAAAATTAAGGAAGGTGTTTTTGTTGGCCCTGAAATCCATGAACTGATGCTTGACGATGAGTTCAAAAGGAAACTAAAGCCAACTGAATCAGCGCCCTCATTTGTGCAGGTTGTCCAGAATTTTCTTGAGAGTCACAGAACAGAGAATAATGTTGAGCTTGTGGAGAATATGCTGAAAGTATATTAGTTTACGCTAACAATGTCACTGAAGACGCATTTTTTACATTCTCATCTCGACTTTTTTCCACCAAATCTAAGCGATGTCAGAGATAAACATGGGAAAAGACTTCATCAAGATATAAAGGTGATGGAAAACTGATATTAGGAAAAATTCACTTCGAGCATGATGGGTGACTAATGTTGTTTCTTGCAAAGAGAGATGGATGTGCAGTACAAGCGCAAAAGCGAGTGCTTCCAATATTTTTGGGCACGCTGACCTCACTTTTATACTGAGGTAAATTGACATAAATATGCTTTAACATGTCTCTGGTATCGTCTTCTAGTTTGTTTTCAGAATAAACACATCAAAACAATTTTGGTTGGACAGAATCCAAACTCCAGATATCGTGTTGATATATTATATTGATATTCAAAAGTGTCAAAATGTCAGTGTTGTGTATTTCAAAAAATTGACGTGCTGGCTTAATTCCGATTTCATATATGAAATCAGTGTAAAAAACTTAATAAAGAGCTGCTCTGAAGTTCCCAGAAGCAAACTAAAAATATTTTTTGTAGACCAGTGTAATTTACAATCATAGATTATAACTGATAAAGCAATTAAACCTAAACAACAAATTAACCAACAATATAAAATAGGCTTTCTTTTCCATCAATTAGACATATATTAATAGAACGGATGAGTTTGCAGTTGCTTCTTAAATACATTGAGGGAGTCAGCAGTATGGATGAAGGTGAGCAGCTCGTTCCACCAACTAGGAACTACGCAGGAAAAGAGTCTGGATAGAGTCTTGATACCAAGCAGAGGGCAGCATCTGTTCCCAGCCAGACCTGAGTGGGAGAGAAGTGTCCCAATATACACAAGTGATGACCCATAGACTACTCTGTAGGCAAGCATCAGGGATCTGAACTCAATGCTTGCTGCTACAGGGAGCTTATGTTGCTACCTGAAGAGAGGAGTGACATGTGCCTGTCTCGGCTGCTTAAATACAAGATGGGTCACTGTATTCTGGTCTATTTGAAGCACATGCAGGTACTCCTGCCAGAAGTGAGTTGCAGCAATCCATACGTGACAAGACCAAAGCCTGGACCAGAAATGTGGTCAAAAAAAGGTGCTCATCAGTCAATCGAATCAAATCAATCAAATTCTTATCTCCACTATACTAATACTGAGTAGGGGCCTCATTTTACCCTCAAATCAGCTTTATTCTTTGTGGTGTGATTTCCACAAAATATTGGGAATATTCCTTTGAGATTCTGCTCCATCTTGAAATGATTCTATTACACCCTTTCCCAAAGGCATTCTACTGACTAGGAACACTACTGAAGAACACTGAACTCATTGTCATGTTCATTAAATCAGTTTGTGAAAACCTTTGCTTTGTGACCTGGTGGTTTATCATGCTGGAAATAGCCATTAGATGATGGGTAAATTGTGGCAATGAGAGGATGTACATGGTCAACAACCATACTCAATTAGGCAATGGCATTCAAGTGATGATTGATTGGTATTACCGGGCCCAAAGTGAGCCAAGAAGAAATTCCCTAAACCATTACATCACTACCAGCCTGTACTGTTCACACACAGCAGGTCAGGTGTATGGATTCATGCTGTTGGCACCAAATTCTGACTCAACCCTCTGCTGCCTCAGTAGAAATTGAGATTCCTCAGAACAGACTACATTTTTCCATTCTTTAACTTTCCAGTTTTTGTAAGTTTGTGCGCAGACTCAGTTTTCTGTTCTTGGCTCACAGTAGAGGAACCCAACATATAGTCTTCTGCGGTGGAAGCCCATCTGCCTCAAGGTTGGTGTGTATTCTCGGATGCTTTTCTGCTCACCACAGTTGTACAGAGTGGTTATCTGAGCTGCTGTAGCCTTTCTGTCAATTCAAACCAGTCTGGCCATTCTTCTGCAGAACTGAACTGTCACTTACTAGACATTTTCTTTTTTTCGTACCATTTTAAAATAACTCTATAGATGAGAATACATGGAGATCAGCAATTACAGAAATACTCAATCTAGCCTGTCTAGCCATGGTAGGAATCACTGAGTTCACATTTTTCCCAATTCTCATGCCTCACAAGAAAATTAACTGGAGCTCTTGGTCAGAATCTGCATGGTTTTGATGCATGACACTGCTGCCATGTGACTGGCTGATAAATAATTCAATGGATAAGCAGGTGTACAGGTCTTCCTAGTAATTTGCACAGTGAGTATATAATGCAGGGATGATGACTTTTTCCAGATGTAATGCAAAAGAGGATCATTTCTGGAAATTACAGAGAATCAAGTTACTATAAACTAGCAATTTATATGATCAAGTCAGTTAAATTGCTGATTCTTTATTTGAAACACGAAATATTCCCGGTAGGCTGTATATTGCACTTTTCATGTAAAATGCTTGAACAGGCAGGAGTTTGCAATGAAAAGTGCTATACAGGGACACGCTCTGGACAACTTGGAGGTAGTAGCAAAAGTGAGAATTAAAACAAAACTGAGTGTCATTATGAACAATGCTGCACATCCTTTCAATGACACACTAACACTGAGGACTTTCAGCCAACAAAATTCCACAAAAGTGTGTCAAAAAACAGTGAAGAAAATGACCACGTAAGAGAGTAGGCTTTGTGCCAACAGCAATACACCAGTATAACGCCTCACTGTGACTAGGACTGCCAAGTCAGAAGTTTTTTTTTCATTTTATTGTTGGTGTATATTCAGCCTATAGTGTGTAGGTATAACCATTTATTAATTTATTTATCTATTTATGCATTTATTTAATTAAAGAACTTCTGTGAAAAGTCAAATTTTGCCCTGGAGTCAAATAAACTTCTATCTATCTATTACGATGGATGGCACACATGGGTGGGTATCCCAGCTGGGATGGGGTGAGGCTTATTACCTGGACGGGTGGCCAGCCCATCAGAGACATAAGAAGAAAGACAAGGAACATCCTGTGTCAGCCAGGAGGCAGACAGAAGATGCCCTTGTGAAAGTGGGTTCACTGGCGTCCTGGCTGGGATGGACTGGAGATCATTACCCAGCTGGGAGGCCAGTATTATGGAGAGACAGGGGGAGGCAATCAGCTTGGATTATCTGCCTTCCCAATACATTAGATAGCAGCATCCTTGGGCTTCAGCATCCATATAGGTATGTTGGGAAATGCAGTGCTGTGGAGCAGGCCTGTTGGGCTCCATGGGTGCTGCTAGGGGGTGCTACAGGCTCTCTCACAGACTTTTTCTTGATCCAGCAGTGCTTCCAACAGGCTATACCGTGGCACAGGACGTACTTCCAGGTCTGTTTTAAAAAGAGCTGCTCTGCCTTACCTGGGGTGTCAGTGTCTGGTGGCAGAAGACAAAGCTCATTAAGGAGGAGTGGATCTATCTATCTATCTATCTATCTATCTATCTATCTATCTATCTATCTATCTATCTATCTATCTATCTATCTATCTATCTATCTATCTATCTATCTATCTATCTATCTATCTATCTATCTATCTATCGTGAAAAATAGCCCTTATCCTTTAAAAATGGATAGCAATTGAATGAAAGGAAAAATTACTTATTTTTGCAATTCAGTGTGTAAGATAAATATCACCATGGCCTCTGCACTGAAGTGTATTTCTCCAGCACAACCCAAAGACTTCGTCCTCACTTGTCATCTTCCATTCCATCTTCAGAACCAGGACTAATGCATGGTGTTTTGCCATTGCCACAGTTTTGCACAGGATCTTCAGTTGTATTTACATACTGGTGTTATTAATGAAATTATAAGAAGAACAGTAAGAAAATCATTGTCATAGTAATGTATAAAAAAGGAAGTAAAAAGCAAACTACTAAAATATATCATAATTTACATACAGGCTCAGTTATGGCACACACTCTAGACAACCTGGAGGAAGTAGCAAAAGACAAAATTAAAAGAAAACTGAGTGCCATCATGAACAATGCTGCACACCCTCTCTCTGACACCCTAACACTGAGGACTTTCAGCTAACGAATTATTCAGCAGAAGTGTGTCAAGAAACACTGCTGGGGCTCCATCATACTAATGGCCATACACCTTTATAATATCTCACTGTCACTGTGACTGCGACAACCAAGTCAGAACTTGTCTTTCTTTTAAGTTCTCGCTTGTTAGTCATTCTGGTGTGTTTACTGTACTGTATATCTACCTGTGTCTACCTGGGGACAAATCTTTCTATCTATCTATCTATCTATCTATCTATCTATCTATCTATCTATCTATCTATCTATCTATCTATCTATCTATCTATCTATCGATGTGTTTTTGCATCTCCTCTCTGACATTTGAATAAAGAATGGTTTTCTAGAAGACTGATGGGAGAATTGCAGGAACATTATAATTCTGCTGCCTTTTATGATTACTCATTATCCAAACTTATATAGTTTATAACCCTCATGATCAGAATTTTTGGCTTTTGCAATATTATAAACAGTAACTATCTGACAATCTCAGAAGTTTCCTGTGGAATTGTTCCAAGGTCACCCATTGTCCCAGTGCTGACCCCTCTTTTCTATCGGTTAGAAGTTCCAAATCATTGTGCAGAAAAATATAAAAGAAATGTAGAGCTGTGACACGGTGAAACAGAAATCAAGGTTGTAAAATAAATGTACTGTATATTTTGTCTGTTTTGCACATTTTTATTTGTGGGTTTTGTTACAAACAGAAAGACCGTGAAGACAAAAAGTGCTTACCTCTCAAATTCTTATTTATAAAACGCTGTTCTTTAGTAGGGTGTGTTAGTTTGTTTAATATTTAATTATTATTTGTCACTAACTATTGTGATGATCTGTGTTATTATGTAATAAATAATGCATGTTCTCCACCTCACCCACATTCTGATCTAACTCTGTTGCTTTCCTCAGTGGGGCTTGGTCAGTCTGTCAGTCAGCTCTGTGCCAGAAATAGTCTTCACTTGAGACTCCATTCGGCTACTTCTGATGAAGGGTGCTCTGCAAGATAATTAACTGGACTGAGGAGGAGAGTCACACTGCAGTTCCAGGAATCCCTCCCCTGCTGTCACTGACACACACACACTCACACACACACACATCACTACCACCCTTCTGTCATTCTCCCCTCCCTTGCTTACTTAACTCTCCCTTTCTGTTTTGTTGCTGTCAGAGGGAGCTGCACACTTCTTTTACAACTCCTTTCGTTTTCTGACACTCCGGAGCTAGAAGAGGAAAGAAGAAGCGAAGCAGCATAAAGAGGACTTTTGGACACTCCCAAAAAGAGGCTTTAAGGCATTAACCATCACTGCCTGGAGGAAAAAATGTCTTACAGACGGTCTGATCCAAATAAAGAACCGAGAATCGAGCTCTTCATTAAGGTAGGTGTTTTACTGTTTTAAGAGTAAACTGTTAGAAATAACACACTGCACTACCTTCAGTTCCTATAGTGCCATTCAGGCAAGATTATAGTTTGTTACATATCTATGTTACAAATGTTGCCGCATAACAAATTTGTTGTAGTATATTTATTGATAGTGCTAATGATCATATTATTCACAAAATTTGTATTTGGTAAGTGCAACGAATTATACTCATCTTTTTGATGCCTGAATATTCTGTGTATGACTGACTACTTCATTTTGAGTTCTCTGATCACTTAGCTCTCCAAATCTGTCAGAAAAAGGTTAATAAGATTTGATATGAAACATACATATACCAGATGTACCGTAGTATGTACAGTATCTTTGATTCATCAGTGTCTCGTTCATTATAATGTGATTTGTGTTATTATATAGATAACTCTAAAAGGGACAGTAGGGCAATAAATGATACGGAGTACAAAGCAACAGCATCGACATTGAGGTGGAAAACAAAAGCATAGGAACATCTTTTCTCATTTCTTTGTGCATCACTGGGGTGGGGCTGATGCTGGATTTAGAAAAGGCCACAGTTTAACAAATGTTTTTTGTATCTTTTGGCTTAACTGTTGGTGGATTTCAGTCTAGCCACTTTATTCCCTCATATTTATACGGCTTAGGCAGATGATTCATGTAATCAGGAAACGAAGGGGGTTTCAGCACTAAAGAGTCTCTGCAGTAAAAAAATACCATAAAACAAAAGTAGCACTTCTAAAATCCTACATATCCATAATAAACGTATGTTAGTGGTGTGGTGTAATAGATCTAAGGAGCTGGTCTTTAAACTCCAAGGTGGCTGGTTCATTTCCCACCACTGATCCACTTTGTATCCCTAATTAAGTTGCTGAACCTGTCTGTTTTCCATTTGCATAAAACACATCAGCATAGTTAGCCTAAGTATTTGTTCTTGTAAAATGCCTTGGGGTGCTGTTTGCTACTTAAAACATGGCAAACATACATTACATATCTTCATCTTTGTGTGCGATCTTTAATGCACTTACTTGCATTCGTGTACAGAAGATTTATATGAGAAAGTGCTTTTCTGGGGAAAGGTTTTAAAGTTTTGTTTCACTTCTTTTCCCCTTTCTAAGCAATTTTAACGTTAGAAGCACATTGAACATTTTCACCCAGACCTTCTTCTTTTGTGAATGAACCGACAAAGACTCATTTTAGAAACAGACGGAGGTAACACTGTTGATGGTGACTACTGAATTAGACTTGTATTAAGAAGGACTCATTACCTCCTCAACACCGCTTTTTAGTGTCGCACCAGAAGGTGCCGTTGTGTGATATTGTTGTTTCAACACTGGCTATCATCATGAAATGATTTATTATGATGTATTAATTGGTACTGAGCCACAAATAAAGACATACCAAATTCCTTACCAATACACTAATTATTCCAAAGCACTGCCAGTGAAGACTCAGCACTTAGTTTGTCCCAGTGCTGACAGAACAGGGCAAGTCCACATCTTAGCACGACTTCTCTATCAGGTAGTAAGCAAGTCAGCATGCCTGGTGCAGCTCATGATGGACGGAGCTGTGCATTGCACTGACTTGAAAATGTGGTAAGTGATGAGCATCTTGAAAGGTGATATTTGATTACCCTCATCTGCTAGCTTCTTGATTAGAGCTTTGATTAAAGGTTTTCTTTAACAAATGTGCTGTTCATACCACATACACAGGGAGAGTAAATTTCAGGTATTGGAAAAATCACAAATGTAATGATATCCCATTTGCCCACCGTGTCTACCTATGCAGACTTTGCTTCTTTTTAAGAATTGTGATGTCCAGTCTCATCCCCACCTTCCAAAAACCAAGAAACTGTTTGTTTAACCCTGCTCTGGCACCTTGAAAAAAGTTACATTGACCATACCATGGGGTCAATTTGACCCCATAGTAAAAAACATACTATATTACCAGAATAAAAACACTGCTTATTACAATATTTGGTTTTTCTCCAAATAATTTTATACAGCAAACGTTTGTACTCAAATATCAACAAAATTTGAGGCATATTTGTCTTAGGAACTTTCAAATAGTCAATATCAGGGGAGCCCAACTTCAGTCCCAGAGGGCTGCAGTGGCTGCAGGTTTTCATTCTAACCCTTTTCTTAATTAGTGATCTGTTTTTTCTGCTAATTAACTTCTTTTGCATTAATTTTAACTAACTTGGTTTTTAAGAATTGTTTCCTTGAATTTCTTCATCGTTCCTCTGAATTGCTTCATTTCTTTCCTTAAATGGCACCCAAACAGAAGTGAAATGTGAGGCTAGTGAGCCAACAGAAGACCAAGTGAGGGCCTCAAACTCCAACTAATTTCACTCCAACCAGTTGGTTAATTAGGTGCTGTTTCTTGGTGTTAATTAAACCCGTTCTTTAATTCCATGGCTTGTTGCTGCTCTCATTGTGCAAAAGCAGACATTTCCGAAGTTGTGGATTTTCTCTTTTCTAAGAGCAGATCATCATTCCTGAGACCTTCACCTTTCTTTATTTTCAGATATTGTATGATGGTCACAGTTTGCTGGTCCTGATTTGGCTCATTTTGTGTCTCATTATTGTTTGGCTGCTAATTAAGGAAAAAGAAGCAATTGAGGGGTCTGAGTCTTCAAGAGCAAGTCAATTAAAATGAATTCAAAAGAAGTTAATTAGCAGCAAAAACAGATCATTAATTAAGAAAAGGGCTAGAATGAAAACCTGCAGCCACTGCGGCCCTCCAGAACTGGAGTTGGGCACCTCTGGCCTATATAGAAGCAGATTCAGAAAATGTATTACAAAATCCAAATAATATTGCACAACACTTCACATGTGAGTTTCTGATTATTTTACATTACTGTAGGCCTAACTTTTATTGCTGGCATTGTGTTATGCTGTGCACATCACAGAACCTCGAAATAAGAGAAAAATTTGGACATTTGTTGCCTATTTCATACCCCCACTCCCCCCGAAACAACAGACTGAATATCACTCTTCAAAACAGAGATGAGAGGTGAATGTGGCCACTCTTTCAGGGCACAACTGAAAATGAGAAGAGAGAAGATGGTTCGTTGGTAACAAAACCAGGCCCATCTCGCCAAAAGGATGCATTCTCTTGTAGCTATTACAGGCATTTAGCTTTTCACCAACTTTGAGATTAATGGGCAGTTTATTATTTGAAAGGCACCATATGAAATAACAGTCAACCAGAAAATAGGATTATTAGACTTTACAGTTTTATTTAGAATGAAACCTTCCACTGTCCCACTGTGTATCCCACTGTGTATCCCATTGTGTGTCCCACTTTTATCACTGGCAGGCCTTCAGTTTGTTGTTTTTTTTTTGCTTTTTTTTTAGCTAGAGCTTTGCGTGTAAATGTTTCTTGTTATCTCGACACACAGAGCTGCCTCTGAAACGTTCAGTCTGCTTTAAGCTCCTTATCAAGAGGCCTAGTTGCTCGGCCACATGGCCACAAGCTTCTCCCTTGGCACCCTGATAATCTTACCACCATCTCTGGCTTGGGATTCTCGGAGCCTGTGTAACACAAATTTAGAAATTGAAAACAACAAACTGGGGAAATTCTGAAACTGAACTGAAAGTTGTGTCCAGCATATCACAGATGCCTTTATAGCAAGTTGTCTCTTGAGAATGTTACAGAGACAAGTTATAAAAGAGTGAGACTGTTCTCTCTCCACCAAGGGCTACAGAACAAAAAGCCATCACAGCTGTAGATCCTCTGTCTTTACCTACTAAATATTCCATTTGCCTATTAAACTGAATCCATTCCATATGTTTCTGTCTTGTTTGGGAAAGCTAAGCAGAAGAAAATTTAAATGAGTTACTAGAAGGGATGGTTTTGGATTAACAGAAATCAGCATTCTGTTTAACATAAAAGGACATTTTGAAACCTGCGTAATCCAAGGTGGAGTGGGGCCAGAACCTACCCTGGCAGCACCAGGAGCGAGGCCTAGATGGGAATGCAGGGCAGACATAATGTGCTAACTCCTCTCATTCCATGCCTTTGAACTCAGGAGCTTTAAATGACGACACAAAAGACAACAGAAACAGGTCTTAGCCTCTGCCAAAAGTACTGCAGTTTTACATTCATGCTCAACAACCTTTAATATGGAAAAGAAGCCTGCTTTGTAGTTTTTTTTTGTTTCTAAACCCACTTTCACTTACATGATGATGGGCAGAGGCTGCTCATCTACAGAGGACACTAAAGTGCTCCTCCAACCTGCATAGAAATTAATAATTACGAGGTCTTTCAATAACAGTTCCTTATGCAGTACTAGCTATGCTAACCAACTAAGACAGGTTCAAAGCTAAACAACCAACACAGAACTCAGCGTTAACATTAGCAGTGCACTATCTATTTGAATATATTTTGATATCTATATCTATACTAATTAATAAAAGGCAAAGCCCTCACTGACTGACTGACTCACTTACTGACTGACTCACTCATCACTAATTGTCCAACTTCCCGTGTAGGTAGAAGGCTGAAATTTGGCAGGCTCATTCCTTACAGCTTACTTACAAAAGTTAGGCAGGTTTCATTTCGAAATTCTACGCGTAATGGTCATAACTGGAACCTGTTTTTTGTCCATATACTCTAATGGAGGAGGCGGAGTCACGTATCGCGTCATCACGTATTACGCCACCTACGTAATCACGTGAAGTGAAAACAAGGAGGAGATTTACAGCACAAGTCAAACGCGGGAACGAAGGTACATGACGTTAATTGTTGAGTGTCTTTTAATACATATTAACAGATGTGCAATTAAACGTGTGCATTTACGGGGTGATTTCTCAGGCTTAAAGCTCGAAGTGATCACTCGAGTGAAGGCAGCTTCACAAAAAAAACAGATCCTTAACAAACTGTTATTGGTATATTTTCCCTCAATTTTAAAAGGTTTTCTTTTCTTCTTAATACCATAGTTCACTTGCAGTTTCGATGTATTTATGCAAATCCAACAGAGTGCCTGTGGGCTCAGAGCATGGGGGCGGGACCTTCCTCATTCACTCGCCAGCCTCTGTTCCAGTTACTCCATGTCTCGCCACGTGTTGCAGTGCACCTTGCCTCCGCTTAGCTGGCGATACCTGTGTGTTCAACAGACATTATCATCTACAGATTGTTAAGGAGTAACGTTTAACGTTTTTGAGAGAGAGATCAGAGCTACGTGTGTTTTAGAGGGTAGCTGCTGATTGCCACAGATATCACGGGCATGTGCTTTTCTCCCCACCTGGGGAACGCTTTCCCGTAAGAACTGAACACGATCAGATACAGTGCCAACATCTATTATCCTGTTTCATACATACAAGACCGCAAGACAAACACATTAGTTAGTCTTCATTGTTTGTTAATTTATTTTTATTTTTAAAGTTGTGTTTTTGTTTTTATTACCGTATATACCGTCAGGACTGGATTTTACTGTATAATTTATGGTATTTTATACTGTCTGTTGTCCAAGTCGAAAGCGGAAAACTCTCGCTATTGATCTAACAGATTATGATATGCTAATGCCCACCTCAGAGAGTAACCACAGAACACACTGCCTTTTTTTGTAGGTGAGGCAATGCGCTGTATCAGCGCGTACTCCTAACCTCTCTCTCTCTTTCTCTATTATGCCTACGTGACCACATGCTAATACCCGAACTATTCCGAAGCAACATTTGCACTGTTTTGTGTTTTTGTATCTCACACCCTCATACACTTTTATCGTAAGACCATCCCTTATCTACAATGGAGCGTTCGATCAGAAGAAAATATGAAGCTGATTTTAAATTAAATGTCTTTGAAGTGGCAAAAGAAATTGGTAACTGCACTGCTGCCACACAATTCAATGCATCTGAGAAATTGATGCAAGATTAGAGGAGGCAAAAAATTTAAGTGTTGCATTTTTGAACGGGCGTATAAGTTGGGGTCTGATATTATGATTGCTTTTTTGGGTTTCAACAACCGACTCATATTTATTTTTATTTTTAAACTTGTGTTTTTTCTAATTATATTTTTCTCAAAAAATTAAAAAAAAAACACTTTATTTTCCTCCCAGGCAACGCTGGGTATTTCAGCTGGTATATATATATATATATATATATATATGTGAATGTATGTATGTATGTATGTATGTCTATATATATATATATATATATATATATATATGTAGATATGTATATATATATGTAGATATGTATATATATGTAGATATGTATATATATATATATGTGTAGATATGTATATATATATATATATGTGTAGATATGTATATATATATATATATGTAGATATATGTGTCTGTGTGTGTATATATATATATATATATATATATATATATATATATATATATATATGTATGTGTATGTATGTATGTGTATATGTATATATGTATATATATGTGGATGTGTATATGTATATATATATATGTTTATATGTATATATGTGTATATGTAGATATGTGTATATGTAGATATGTATATATATATGTATATATATGTTTATGTGTGTGTGTGTGTGTATATATATATATATGACAGCAACACTCATAACAATGACAATACAATTACATTGACAATCATGTTACGTTATTTTTAAAATGTTTCCTTCTCTTTTTCATAACCTCTTTAACACACTACTTCTCCACTGCGAAGCGCGGGTATTTTGCTAGTGTATTAATAAAATACATTGCACTTGCCAATACAACAGAGGGAATAAAATGCATTAATATAAATGTTTGTCAAAGCACTTTGACTATAGGAGAGGTGCTATATAAATAAAATGTTTTATTATTTTTATTATTATTAACACGATATGCAATGCATATCTCTGTTATATGATATTTGGTATGGGTTTCATAAAAGCGGCATTAATGTTTGTGATGTGCCGTCTGTTGGAATGACAGAGACACAGCAACTAGATAAGCACACAGATGCTTGTTGGTTTATTATGGTAAAAGCTTTCCAGTATCACAGATTCAAAATAGATGTAAACTTATTATTTCCTTCAAATGAAATAAGTTTTTGTCTTATTAATCATAATAGATAGCTGGAAGATGCAGCACCAATGCAAATTAGGTTGCCATTGACCACAAAACAAAAATTTTCTTTAATAAAGCACTCTTCTCAATGGACGGCCATCCTGTGGCACCTTACAAGTGCAGTGCTATGGATTTATTTATTTATTACAACTGAGGCACAGGCAGATTGAGTGAATAGGAGGTGGGTACTGAACCAATGTCTTAGTCACTGGGCCACACTGCCTTTTAGCGAAGGGTATCTCGTTGCTAATCAGCCATGTTCATTCTCTACAAAGACGAGGCTGGGACTTATCGCTCCTGAGATAACATGTTGTCATGACTCTGGCTGAAAACAAGGCAAAACAAAACCGAAGAAACACTGAGTTAATTAAAAGGCATTGTGTCATTGGAAAGGATAGCATTCTTGTACATTATCCATTTTCCAAACCCATATTCTCCAGTATGATGTTCCTCTCAGGTAGAGTCCAGATTACCGGCTCAAAATAGGATCCAATGTCTACAGCATACCAATCCATAACAGAGCACACACACTCTCAAGACTATGCCCACACAGGGCCAATTTAATGTCAATAATCAACCCTACTTGCACATATTTAGGATGGGGTGGAAATATGTGATTTTCCAGTACACCTACAAAGGGAGGAAATGCAAACTGCACACAAATAGACCTGGTAGGGATTCAATAATAAGCCTTCTGGAGGTAGGCAGCATCATTGCGAACCACAATGTGTTCACTTTTATGTAAAAACACTTTTTAGGGAAGTCTGATGGGATACATAGTGGCACAAATTTGTATGCTTTTAGAGCAAGTAAAAACCCTTTGGTGCTGTAGTTCTCATTATAATAAAAGTCTGTGCCTTTGGACTGTCCATGCAGACATGAAAAACATGGTCAGGTTCCACACCATGATTAGAACTCAAGGTTCTGAACTACAAAGCAGCAGTACTAAACACTGAGCCACCAGAATGTCAGCTTTAGCCTTCTTTTAAATCCACTGCTGCTACTACTGCACTATTTATTCTTTATTATTATTTATTTATCCTGCACTAGAATCCTCTTGCTATTTTCACTCTATTCCATGTTCTAATAATGCAAGTAACAATACTTGTAATGTTCCAGTAGTAGAGTAATTAAGCTATTTATCCAAAAATTTTATTTTATTTTACTATTATTCAGTTACACATTTCAAAACATTTGACTCAATAATGGAGTCTATGTTTTTACAGTATTAAAATACATTGCAAAGTGTTTAGGAAGTAATGAAGTTGGATAATCTGTTATTTATGCCAGTTGGTAAATAAGACAAATATGAACAAATATTTCATTAAAAAACTATAATGTTTCACATGAACATTAAATTACAAAATAAAAGAAAAGTCTGTAAGTAGTGCATATCAATCCATTTCCTAAACAACACCTGTTACTAACTGCCACAGAAGTCACAGATGTGTGGCGGGGCTTTACTTCATTTTAAGAAGGCACAATTACTAACATGCCAACATGAAGGCAAACAAGACAGCCTCATCACCTGGCAGAATGCTTTGGAAGGCTAAAGAAAGCTACAATTCTGTAGGAATAACTGCAAAAATGCCAGAGACCTCAGACCCCAAACAAAAGGGATTCTGGTTTACAAAGAAAATCAGAGTCTAAGGCCTTATACTACTGTATGTGAAATAGCATCCAAAGAGAATGTTGATACGTTAACAGGAATTAATCTAAATTATGCACTTATAAAAATGAGCGATGTAATGTACAGTGTATGTAGATAGATAGATAGATAGATAGATAGATAGATAGATAGATAGATAGATAGATAGATAGATAGATAGATAGATAGATAGATAGATAGATAGATAGATAGATAGATAGAATATGGCCCTAAATTAGGTGTGGAAGATGGATGGATAGAGCTGGATTAAGTAAGTAAGGATAGATAGATAGATAGATAGATAGATAGATAGATAGATAGATAGATAGATAGATAGATAGATAGATAGATAGATAGATAGATAGATAGATAGATAGATAGATAGATAGATAGATAGATAGATAGATAGAGGTCTGATTAGTGAGCCCCCATAGTTTTAGATGCACCTTGATATTTTTCTCCAGAGATTTATTTATTACTGGGTTTAAGAATGTTATGTTATACTTTATTGATTATTCTTTACATAATGCACTCCATGATCGCAGACAGAAATGACTTGAGGTACCATGTGAAGAAGTGACAGGCTTTTGTGCACAACACGCTTGATCAAGAGTCGACTGGGAGTCACTTAATTACAGGATTTGTTTGGTATTGTACAAAATGAAATAAATTTATAAATGATTTAACATTTGCACCTAAAACACTTCCAAAAGAAGGAGCATGGTCACACCTACTGTAGATTGTTAATAAGCCATGCACACTATCAGAAATAGTCCCCCAAATGAATGAAGAGTTTGGGTATTCTTTTGAGTGTAGTGCCATACTAATGTATACAAATCGATCGTCCCTACTGTTTACAGCTTCCAGGCCCGTGGCTTTAATCACAGATCTCTGCCGCACTCCCAAACCCAACTTTCGCTGTGGTGTATAAGATAAAGGAGGAGCCACCATGAGAATACAAGTGTCCTGCTTATGCTTAGCAATTATTACTCTCCAGTGTTGCTTTTTACCTTCCTTTAACAGAGTTGTCAGATTACAATAAGTAAAATAAGTAGCAAAATCCATGAAAATGAAGCCAAAACAAGCAGCGAGCCACCATTTGCGTGCAAGTGGAAGCCCCACAGAATGAGGGAAATGTCATGCGCTGGGGCACTGAACTGACAGCCAGGGAATATCTCAGAAATAAAATGTAAGAAGAATGGAAACAAAACAGATCAATGTGGTCCCCTTTTTACATTGTTAACCTCTCAGCAAGCTCTACAACAGACTGCTACTGGAGGGCACATGTCATGTCCAAGCTGTGGATTCTATGGCTAAGGCAGCACTGACAGAAGGCATCCTCATGATTCACTTTAAGATGAATCAAAGCATTCTCATTCATGAAAAGTTTAAAAATAAAATATAAAATGACCTCTACTCTGTAAGAAAGTTGAAAATGATTAAACATTGTGATTTTTTTCTACTGCATTTTCAAATCTTTTTCTTGAAATTGCCTCATATGGAATTTTTCTGGCAGATAAACCATTAGAGGCCAGTTATTATTATTATTATTACGTGAATAACCTAAATGTACACAACGTAATTTATGTAGCGGGTTTGATCATAAGCACACTCAGAAACTTCTAAAAATGACTATGCAGTCATACCAGTAACAACAGACACCACTTTATCTTTCCTGTCTACAGCACATTAGTTAGTGGGTTTATTTTAACAGCGACTGTGAAAGGGCTTCGATTTTCTGACACTGGTTAGCTGTTATAAGTTTAGCAATACCACAACCACAAAAAAGGCAAACAGTGGGGCAATGAAGAGGTGGCAAAGCTGATGTGATCCAAAATTGTACCACAACAGACTTCCAAGGAGTCAAACATATATACATATTTATTAATTTAGTGTAAAATCAATCAGGCCTAGAAATAATGTGCGACAGTGCCCATCTCCCACCATACCCCCAATGGTCACAGAGAGAGAGATAGCCAGGGTAATATGGGTTATCTGTTTAGATGTCTTCCTCTGACCATTGGAAGCTCAATGGAAGATCACCCTTTAATAATAATAATTCATTACATTTATATAGCGCTTTTCTCAGTACTCAAAGCGCTAAGTGTAGGCTGTGATCCTGCTGCAAATTATGTGAGGCATTGCAATCCACTGGCCAATTCATGAAGATGCAGAAATCTGTTGAACTTTTTTTCAAATCTTTAATGGAAGTGAAAAAAAATACCAAAACTTTTCTGTTGTCATGGTTTACAGAACATGAAACAATGTGGAAATCCCCTTCTTCAATTTATAGTAACAAAAAAAAATGGTTATGATAAATGAAAAGGGGTCAGGCAGCTGTGCCAGATGGTGCGTGTACAGAGGAGACGCTATGCTAGGGCCTCTGATTTCTCTTGCTTCTCTCTGAAAAAGCATCATAAACTTTGATTCATTTGGTGCATTAACATATCTAACCTTTGCCATAAAAAAAATCAGCTTTCAAGGGAGGCATCCCTCTATACTTTTTTAGATTAAAGTTACTAAGCACGTTAAGGGATTTATAGATAAATTTCCAAGACAAAATTACACAATTGGTCACAAGCATGTGTGGGATATCCCCATCACGGTGTTTGGCTCATAGACCCAAATTAGATAATAATGTAGGTGTGTCAGAGTTAAAGAAAAAATGATGGTGACTTCATTTTAAAAGTTCATACAAGAATTTAAAAAATGAAAGCAGTAGCACTGAAAATTTCAGTAAATACTTTGTCACAAGAGAAATTAAACCTTAAATAATACAATGCTCCCCCCCCCCCCAAATTCTAATAATCAACATAGTATAATGAACTTTTCTTTGCTTGTTTATTTGTCCATAATCTAATAAGAGTTTTGTAAGCAGTTAGGTTTTTACTTTATAAATCCTTAGACCTTGACAACACCTACCCACCCAAACCGTCCCCCTAATCCACCCATAGATTTCTCACTCAGTTAATCCTGTTTAGGGTCTCGGTGGACCAAAGGCTACTGAAGCAGCATCAGGGTTGAACATAAGAGCCAGCCAGTCTATCATGGCGCACATCCACTCACAACTAGAGAGCTTAGAGTAACTGGTTAACTTGACACTCCTGTGTGTGTGTGTGTGTGACATGGAAGGAAGACTCAAGTCCTGGGAGAAAATACGAGAAGAACATGCAGACCACACACAGATCGTGTCTGGGCAGATACGTATCTGCATTTAGAAAACTTCTGTTAAAGACAGGAAAAGTCTTAAAAAAGAGATAAAAGAAGCAAATGCTAAGAAACTAAGAAAGTGCTTGGAATATTGCTATTATTTTGTAAGTAAAGAGATTAATAGTATCATATACCTTTTAAAAAGACTTCAGGTTCCTCTGAATAACACGTTTGGTTGCCTGCTGCTTTCTAAATCTTTATCCACCAGCCCTCTCTGTGTGTCTCACAAAACTAATCAATTATACCTTAGAAAAAACAAAAAAGCATACAAAATATACAAATAAGAAGACTAGACTGGCATTTAAACTGAATTTAAAGCAAACAAGATAGCATCAAATACATTTTATCTTCAGTTTCTTGTAATCTTGATCCCTTAAAGTTATAATGGTAATAAAATAATCACATTTTTGTAAGGCCCCAATCAAATCTGCTTGCATCTTTCTAGTTTCAGAACTGGCTGTGGTCAGGCATGACTAGCTAGGGGCAGCAGGCTTTTGTGAATTATCACTGATTTTCATCAAATGAAGGCTTTGTAAATATACACAACTGACCAGCCCTCAATGAGAATTGTATTAGTATTAGTGTAGAACAAAAGCTTGCTAAGAAATGGCTGGTGAAAGTTGGAAATACTGGCCACCGGTAAGAGGGAGAATGTACTGTACAAGGACTTTGTAATGACTGCACTGGGCGGCAGCAGTTTAATCAGGAGATCCAATATGATAGAAATAGTGAGCTAAGCCAAAACGCAAGATGAAATTATAATCAAAGAACAAAAAATAATTTGTGGCCGGAGAGATGACATTAAAGGTTCAAGTATTGCATTAGTCACAAACTCGGGTAGTACAGGAGTGTATGATGCTCATCTTTATACCACCACATGTTGTACACTCCTGAAGTCTTGTATAGCAACAGTCTGGCAATCCTACATTACAAACTAAAAACAAATGTAGCAAAACAAAATGGCGCCCTGAGAATACATATTTCAAAATTACTGTCTTTAAAAAATTCCCAAATCAAAAAACAGGCTAGACCTTTGAATTCCTTTACTTCTAAATCCCACAAAATGCTGCCTTCATTTATTTATTTATTTTTTTGTTCTTTATTTCGCCTTATACAATTTCTTGTATTAGGAATTTGGTAGTTTTCGCATACCCCTTGGGGTCAGAGCACAGGGTCAGCCATTGTACAGCACCCCTGGAGCAATTACAGGTTAAGGGCCTTGCTCAAGGGCCCAGCAGAGCAGTGGCGGGGATTTGAACCGGCACCTTTGGGATACCAGCGCAGCTCCTTAGCCTCAGAGCCACCACTCCACCCACGAGGCTATAAAAATAATATACACCACTATAGTTATTATTTAATAAATTAATGAAGTCTGGGTACATGAAAAGCCTGTTCTTCTGGCTAGGATTCTTCTTCTTTCCAGAAATATCAGAAATAACCTAAAAAAAATCATATGTTAAATAGGGTTCTGCGGATTATGTCCTCTTTCTTGGTAGTTTGCCTTTTTCTATTTTTATTTTATTGATGTCCAAAATTAATTATACCAAATAAAGCACAGAGTACAAGCAGTACAACATCTGACACATTTCTGTTTCATATTAGTCTCATTTAAACACACCCCTTAGTTAGCCACACCCCTGCCTTTGAATTGTTGCCGCCCACTTCCACACACCATAGACAGCGTGAATGCTCTCTTCTATGCATGCAGCCTCTTTGCACTTCTCGGCCACCATAGTATCAACTATACAGTAGATATTGGTGGGAGATTTGAATGTTTTCGCAAAGTCTGCAGCCTTGACAAAGTAATAAAGCAGTTTCTGGAAGATTGTGCTTGAAACATAAGTGCTCAAAGGATGTAAACGCATTGTGAGTATAGAGGTCTTTAAAACTCAGTGAATTAAATAATGTATAGGAGGGCTGAAATAAATGCATTTGATTTCTTGACCTTAAAGAGTTTCCTACGCTGATACCATGTTTTAAGTCAGTGATAAAAGATAATGAGTTAATAGCCAATAACTAAAAATGGCAGGTGAAAAGAGCAAAGCATATAGGGAACAGTTTAGTTATGCAGGATTTGCTTTCAATGGTTCACACAATCATGTACAGTTTCAGTTCTTTCTGTTCTTTTTATAATTTTAAAGTAAACATATTTGCAATCCAGCACTGAAAAGAGGGTGTTAAATCTTTCAAAATTCTCTTTTTTTAAATAATTTGTTTCCTTCCCAATAAGTAAAGTTACAATTGTTTAGACATTTTTAAAAAGGGATTATAATTTTATATAATATCTAATTATATCTGCATATATGTAGATATGTATGTATGTATGTATATACAGTATATGTATGTCCATCTGTCACACAAAAACTCCCTAACAACTAGGCCTTTAACCTTGATCTAGGTCTTAATCGAGAGCTTATGATGCGATACGTGTAACATGGGCCAAGAATCAGAGGAGTGAGCTACCACAATTGGGCTTAAGGTCCTTCTCACAGCAAGGGGCAATGCGGCTTCACACCCTAACTGGCAGGAAAAGAAAAACTGCACAGTACACCAGTGATGCCATGTTACTACACAGGCACATGGAATTTCTCACAGGAAAAGAACAGCAACAACCTCTGCACAAACCTCTGAAGCACATTGCACAAGCTGACTGACTGTTTTCATTGTAAATGCAAGCCATTCACTCTGAGTGCAACAGAAAGGTTTACATAATCAAAGAATTAAAGGTGTGGGCTTCCTCCACCATGTTCTTGGTCTTTAGGTCCTTTGCATATCAAGTGATGGCACAGTAAGTGATGCGGCTGCCAAGAAAAGAATGAACACCTAAGCATGAAGCAAGTCTGTCTGGAAAAGAGCTGCGGCAACATCTGCTGTCAGTGAAGGACATTGTAGCAACCTCTGTAGAGTGGAAGTATCTTAGTTTAGATAAATGTCAATCCACCAACTAGTGAGAAATGAAAAGATGACCATATTCTAAATTCTAAAATCTTTTTTATTTTCCATCAAGTGGTTAAAATTGAATAAGAATTTAAATTATTTTTTTTAAGTTGCTTTTTGTATCTTAGCAGTTTTCATCATTATCTTTTGTAAATATTATACTTTTGACCCAAACTTTTATTTACTTGAGTTAAAGCTCTTTTTAAATGACCACTTCAATATAGTATTGAAACAAGAAGCGTTGTCACTGTTTGTTAGCTATTTCAGAAAAGACATTGTAGGCCAATCTAACAAAAGACCAAACAATATCTTAATTACAATGTAATCAAACAATATCCAATAAACAGTGGAGGTAGTAGGACTCAAACAAAGATAAAATATTCAGTTGAAAATAAATCTAAAAGCATTTTATGACAAAATTATGGCAAAACCCTCACATATCCATGCATCCATTTCTGAACCCATTCATTGAATTCAGGACTGCAAGGAGCAGAAATCTTCCACAGTAGCTCAAGGCATAAAGGGATGATAGGTCATAGCAGAATGGACATATTCTCTGGCAGTGTGACAATTTACTGGGCAAATTATGATTATTGTAGATTATGAAGATGTGGAAAAAGAACTAGAGTGCCCATAAAAAGCCCGTGCAAAGATAGGAGGGAATGTGTAAATAACACACAGATAGGTGGATGAGTTTAGAAACCAGTATTGTGGGGATGAAGCAGTGCTTGTTAAAGTAGATAGATAGATAGATAGATAGATAGATAGATAGATAGATAGATAGATAGATAGATAGATAGATAGATAGATAGATAGATAGATAGATAGATAGATAGATAGATAGATAGATAGATAGGCACTATATAAATAAATGTACAGTAATCCTTCCTCCATCACGGGGGTTGCGTTCCAGAGCCACCCGCGAAATAAGAAAATCTGCGAAGTAGAAACCATATGTTTATATGGTTATTTTTATATTGTCATGCTTGGGTCACAGATTTGTGCAGAAACACAGGAGGTTGTAGAGAGACAGGAACTTTATTCAAACACTGCAAACAAACATTTGTCTCTTTTTCAAAAGTTTAAACTGTGCTCCATGACAAGACAGAGATGACAGTTCTGTCTCACAATTAAAAGAATGCAAACATATTTTCCTCTTCAAAGGAGTGTGCGTCAGGAGCAGAGTCTGTCAGAAAGACAGAGGAAAGCAAACAAATCAATAGGGCTGTTTTCTTTTAAGTATGCGAAGCACCGCGGCACAAAGCTGTTGAAGGCGGCAGCTCACACCCCCTCCGTCAGGAGCAGGGAGAGAGAGAGAGAGAGAGACAGTTTGTTTTTCAATCAAAAATCAATACATGCCCTTCGAGCTTTTAAGTATGCGAAGCACCGTGCAGCATGTCATTTCAGGAAGCAGCTGCACAAAAGATAGCAACGTGAAGATAATCTTTCAGCATTTTTAGACGAGCGTCCTTATCGTCTAGGTGTGCGCACAGCCCCCCTGCTCAATCCCCGTACGTCAGGATCAGAGAAAGTCAGCGCAAGAGAGACAGAAAAGTAAGCCGGGTAGCTTCTCAGCCATCTGCCAATAGCGTCCCTTGTATGAAATCAACTGGGCAAACCAACTGAGGAAGCATGTACCAGAAATTAAAAGACCCATTGTCCGCAGAAATCCGCGAACCAGCAAAAAATCCGCGATATATATTTAAATATGCTTACATATAAAATCCGCGATGGAGTGAAGCCGCGAAAGGCGAAGCGCGATATAGCGAGGGATTATTATTATTGTAATAGATAGATAGATAGATAGATAGATAGATAGATAGATAGATAGATAGATAGATAGATAGATAGATAGATAGATAGATAGATAGATAGATAGGCACTCTATAAATACATGTATTATTATTATTACTATTATTATTTTCATTATTATTATTGTAATAGATAGATAGATAGATAGATAGATAGATAGATAGATAGATAGATAGATAGATAGATAGATAGATAGATAGATAGGCACTCTATAAATACATGTATTATTATTATTACTATTATTATTTTCATTATTATTATTGTAATAGATAGATAGATAGATAGATAGATAGATAGATAGATAGATAGATAGATAGATAGATAGAACTTTTTTGTCCCCATGGGGAAATTTGGCTTTTTACAGAAGCTCTTCAAATAAATACATAAATATGTAGATAAGTAAGGTATCTAAATAAATAATAATTAAATATACACACACATTTTGCTCTGAACACACACCAGAATTGCGCTAAATAAAGAAAATTGAAAAGAAAGACAAGTTCTAACTTGGCTGTCCAGTCCCAGTGAGGCACTATGCAGACATATTGTTGTTGGTATAAAGGAGCTCCAGTCACGTTTCTTTAAACACTTCTGCTGAATAATTTGTTGGCTGAAAGTCCTCAGTGTTAGTGAGGCAGAGAGAGAATGTATAGCATTGTTCACAATGGCTCTCAGTTTTGTATTCATTCTCTCCTCCTCTTATACCTCCAGGGGGTCCAGAGTGCGTTCCATAGCTGAACTTACCCTTTTAATTCTTTTAATGCTTGAATAGCATTGACATAGCAACCTGTCGGACACGCGTACACTTGTCCTTTTATTAAGGTGGATTCTACCTCACTACAAAGTCTTTCCATGGCATTATTAAAATTTGAATTCTGATATGTACTTTGGGATATCACCAGAAAAAAAAGAAGTACTGTACAGTTGTTTGCTACACTTTGCTGCTTGAATTTGCCCTGACTGCACAAAATCCCCAGTCTGCAGCTAATTCTCAAATGCAATTGTGGATTGTGCTTTATCTCACTTTTCTTTAGTAGTGAGGTGTTAAAATATTGTTAAAATAAGTCCAACAAGTACAATATGTTGGAATGCAGCCTGCAGCTATTCAGGATAACTTGTATGTAACTGTTCTTTTCAGATTCATTGCTCAAATATGAGGACTTCTAAGTGGGATGCATACATCTTGACATATCATCACACCATTCAATATGCAGTACGGTGACACCTTTTCTCTCATCTCCTCTCCATGTATACTGTATCCTAGTTCAAAATTTTAAAAATCTTCTGTCTAAGCCTCCATATTAAGAGCTTATTCAGTGTTGTTTGCCAGAAAAAAACTAAAAAGGAAATATCTGATTGACTGACAGGTGGAATTATACGTCGGAACAAAGCTGTACTGTATGCACCATTTTTCTTTTAGACCCTGCAAGCCTAACAGAGAAACTGGGTTTAGATAAGGGGGGACGGGTTTATAGTTATTTCTTTCAAAACACAGATCAATAAAACAATGGTCTGTGCATAGACAAGGCTATAGCTGCATCAGAAGTTTAGAAAATGGTTTAAAACATTTTAAAAGAAGTCGGTTTCTTCATGGGAGGTCGAATGTCTTCTGCCAAATGGGATTACTATTCTTGTTGCAAAGGAAACAGGGAAGTTAAGAGTGACTTCAACCCAATTAAGAATTCAAGATATGATGTGCTAAATGGCTAAAAAAGGAATGGATTTAACATTATTGGTACTTATTTTGTAAACCAAGCCATGAAAATCAAATTAGTTTAATAATATTTAAAACAATATTCATTTTTGAGAAAAGTAAAGCAGTCTTTTCAGTTTAGAGTATTTCATACAACAGCAACAGCCAGCCCACCGCAGGATTTAGGATGTTCAAAATGTAAATAAGGTTGAGAGCAGTGAACAAAGCAAACAGACATTTCCATGTATAAAGATGTGTGACGATAAACCTTATTACTTTCTTGTCTTCTGTTTCTTACATCTCACAGAAATGAACGCTCATGTATTGTTAATTGATCCATCTCCATGCCATGTAAGAAGAGGATCTGGAAATGTCTGCTTATATAGCTGATTGGTGACTCATTTCTTTTACAGGCTGGACATGATGGTGAAAACATTGGCAACTGTCCCTTCTGTCAACGGCTGTTCATGGTTCTATGGCTAAAAGGTGTAAAATTTACTGTAACCACAGTGGACATGAAAAAGTAAGATTTTGAATAAAATAGTTAAAATAGTAATCCTGTTTAAACTTTCATCTTAAGACATTTTCTTTCATCACCGATTTGTGCATACAGAAATGCTGTTGAAGTATTTACATCAACCGTTATTCCTTGCTCGCTTAATCCAAACTCACTGCACTGCAGGGTCCCATTCGTTTCTCTTGGGGACTGTGTGTTGCCACCTGAGATGCAGGAAAGAAAACTCCTCATCTCTGTCAACCAGAAGATATTTTGGTCTTCTACCAACTGTCCAAGGTCTTACTCTATCCCTCTCTCTCTGCCTCCAAGCCACATTAGGGATCCCTGGAACATGATGGTTTACCTTACCTCTCATGTTCCAGGAAAACATTTCTCAGCTCACCATGGTTTCTCTGGTGTACTGTTGTTGCACACAGTAAACTTAAAGGGCATAGTACCTCCTGGCCGTGTTCTTCTTGCTGCACTGGTGTAGGATGCATGTAGTTAGCCTCACAGGCCCGAATATATTAGTTGGTGTGTAACAGGTTTCCAGTTTGTCAAAGGTGGTGTCAATGCTAAGTGGGATTGGACATGCAGAACCCAGAAGACAAGTCGCGATCTATACTTCTTTAAGAGGTCCTACAATAGTGCAGATCTGCGTCAGCAGCCTCTCGAGGACAGTTGTACTCTAGGAACCCAAAATGAGGGCAGGCAGTTGTAATATGGCTGACTCTTCTGCATGCACTAGGTTAATGCTAAGAGCCTAGAAGAGTTTACCAAAACTGCCAGATGGTAGCACAGGGCTCACATATGGTAAGGTGGAGCCCATGCCATGTTATAAAGAGCAGATATTAAAAGATATTAATTATGTGTGGCACCCACAGGGGAAGCTCTGAGGAGGCAACTGCAGAACCTTCAGAGCCTAGATACAGGAGAATAGGTGCTAAGCCTGGTGCACCCTCATTACTGGAGGACATAGTATGTGGCAGTTATGATCAGTAATGTTATAAGGGCAATTGATAATGGTTCTAAGATGTCATAAAACTACTTCCACTTTGTATTAATGAATGCCTGAGATTATCTGCCTTAATAGAATCTTAGAGTAATTGCCAACCTTGACTCTCTAATGGCATCATGGCACAGAAGAAGTTCAGCCTCATCACATAATGGACATGCAAAATCAACTACTGGCCAGAAGTTTATTTCAGAATGTTTTACAAATGATTTATGATTTATCAAGTTTTTGGGATTGTAGAGGCCCAAGCCTTTCCCAGAAGCACTGGGAGCAGGGACTTTACCCAGGAAACAAATTATATCAGGTACTAACACAGAAAATCTCAATGTCAGCCCCAACAATAAGAAGGTATTTTACCATCTTTATAGAAGCCAGTAATGGTTATTTTTTGCCACATTACAAACCAGTGGAGCTCACCCCACTTCAAGTCTTTTTAATTTTCAGATTTTCCTGAAAGTTATAGATGCCACATAGACCTCTAAGACACCTGTTACATGTTTGTTCTGGGAGTCCATTTTTAGGCGAGTGAAATCTTAACTATTAAGACAAAAATATTTTGTAATTCAGTTTTAATTTTTTTACAGTATCATGTTTGAGGCATTTCTCTAACTTGTCAATTATGATGTAATACTATCACAAATTTACTTTATGTCGGGAGCAATCCCTCCTTCAGTCATCTTCCAATGTCTTTATTTTAGATTGTCTACCTGACCACATAAATAAGTTTATCAAAAGGTTATCATGTGTGTAGCAACAGGACGAGGTGTAAAGTTGCTAAATATAGTCGGCAGGTGAACGTCTGTAAGGTGTTGTGGCCAGAAAGATGGGAAGAAAGAAGAGAGATAAAGAGAGAATCAGAGTTTTTGGAATTGATTGGTAAGAAGGGGCTCTGTATTATATGGATGGTGAACAGGCCACACCAGCCTTATAAACAAAAATTCGCAAACCTGTGTAGAAAAGTTTTCTTTTTAGTAAGTTGTGACTTTCTGTGCTTCCAGAATGTATTCCTCCCCAGTATTTATTATTACTTTTGAGTGGTGAAGGGTTAAGTTTTGATAGCATTTATTGAGAGTTAGGGTGGCATAAAGAGGTGCCCACGTCATTATACACACAATGCATAAAGCAAATACAGATCATTTGAACTTCCCAGCGCACTCACATGCTCTTAAGTTTTTCCTGCTTAATGATTTCTACTTCACTTCATCAATCTTCACCTTCTACCCATGAATTACAGATTAAATCCCCCGTGACCTTGTGTTAGGATATAGAGGGTTGGATAATGGATGGATAGATGGATCTCATACTCAGTTTTTTTATTTTTTGATAAATTTGCAAACGTTTATAAAATTCTGTTTTCACTTTGTAATCTATTGGCTGTTAATGGGAAAATATAATTTAACTTATTTTAGCTAAAGTGGAGAGGTCTGAATACTTTCTGAAGGCTCTCCATGTAGGCAACTATAAGGATCATGTGTTATTATCATCGTAAAATAACTTGGGTCAGTCTTCTTCTTGTCAATCGGGTGTTTGCCTTCAACTCTTTTAACACCTCTACAAGCACAGGGCTTCTTACTAGGAGCCATCTTTAAACCCATTCCCAGAATCTGCCTAAACCCAGAATCAATCCTAGAGTCAGTTATAACCCTATATTTTCCCCAAAGATACCAGGCTAGAGCCCCTTGTCCAAGGCCCTGGTGTCTTTATACCCTGGATCCTCCTGTATGACTTAATGGGTCAGGCACCACAAGCACTAGATGCTCTCTCAGATGGCCACCTATGTCACTTCTTCCTTGGCCTTGTTTCTTGATCATCGCCTTCCAGCTGTGACAACTGCTAGGCTGTCTGCCCCCTAGCATTCTGTTGGAACAAAACGTGTTTCCTCGTAGGTGGCACTTCGCTGTTGTCCTTCATGTAATCCTTCTGGGGTAGCCTGTACACATATAAGGTACACCACCCTTGGTGGAACCCTTGCTGTTGCACTGGCTTGGTGATGTGCATTGCCACTGCTGGTCTCTTTACATCATACAGCCCACTATATAACTTTAAATATTTTAGTTATTGTGTATATTTAATAAATGGCAGTGTAATCTCGATGCTAGGCAGATTTTAATGTCAAGGTCCCTTGCTCATCTCTTACTTTCATCTTGCAACAATGCCTTGAACCAGGCACTTAGTACATATTTGATTTAACAGTAAATGGTAATTTGCCTTTTCCTGCTCTAAAGAAATGATTTTTGGGATAGTGTTCACCACAGAAGACACCATAACTAATCTCTCTATTATAAAAAAAATCTTGCGACACAAGACTTTTTCCCTGTGACAAGACGTGATCTTTTGAAAAGAGACACTTTCACGTCCCGTGAGATGGTCAAGTCACGTCATACTTACAACCTTTGGAAGCAAAAGACAAAAGAAAAGACAAGGGAAAACAGCTGCTGTACAGGCTTTTAAACGTTTGAAGTGCCACATGAAATGCAGATCGCGTGACACAGCAGCAGCAGCAAGCCAGCAGCTGATCGAGCAAAGAGGAGGTAAAAAAAACAACTGTTATTTGTTTCCCATTGTATCACCATTTAAGAGGGATTTCGGAGGAGCGACCGCGTCTCCTTGGGGTGCGTTCAGCCCCCCTCTTCACAACAGCACGTAGCGCTGGCGGGGGGCAGGGAAGGGTAGGCGAGCAAAGTGCAGATCACACAGCATGGCAGCAGCAGCAAGCCAGCAGCTGACCGAGCAAAGAGGAGGTAAAAAAAACAACTGTTATTTGTTTCCCATTGTATCACCATTTAAGAGGGATTTCAGAGGAGTGGCCGCGTCTGCTTGAGGTGTGTTCAGCTCCCCTCTTCACAATGGCACGTAGCACTGGCGGGGGGGAGGGGTTGGTGAGCGACGCGAGCAGGGGGTGAAGCCCCCTAGTATAAATAAAAATTAAATGTAAATATCCTTGTAGACATCGATCCATTTCCTGAACCTGTCTTTCTCCATGAAACATTCTCTGTGAGCCAGACTGCAACCATGCAGCACTGGAGTGCAAGACATTAAGCACCACTGATCATGGCACTGATCCCTCAAAGGACACCAACACATTCACATGCTCACTCACACCGGGCTACATCAGTCACTGAGTTTAGCTTGTGTGACTAAAGAGAGATGACCTTCTCCAACTTGTAGGCCAGCTTTCAAAACCAGGCCCCTAAAGTTTTCAGGCAGTATATCTAACTACTGTGTTCCACTTCTACTCATCAATGACAATATAAATGTGAAAATAACTCTAAAATATGTCTTTTTTTTCAAATCATTTATATATTTGTATGGGCAAGAACCTACACTGCCTAAGGACTGCTGTAGAAGCTGATTTCTACTGTCGGTGACTTACTTATTTTAAATATACTTACTTGTCTTCTGTGTCTTTGAACTACAGGAAACCAGACGAGCTCAAAGACCTGGCACCAGGGACAAACCCGCCTTTCCTCCTGTACAATGGAGAGCTAAAAACAGATTTCCTGAAGATTGAAGAGTTTTTGGAGCAGACCTTGGCACCTCCCAGGTAGAACTCTAATTGCCAAGAGATAACATGTAATTCATTTACATTATAACAAAATGGTCATTGCTGCTCTAGTAAATCTAGGACCACTGATCTGTATGGAATGAAAACTACACTCCCAGCCTTAAAGTGAAAAAGAATAAAAAATGAGTATGGAACGACAAAAAAAAAATAACTCAAAGGCATTTCTCGGGTCTCCAGTGACTTTTACCACATACATATTTGTGTGGAATATTTCATTTAATTTTTCACCATTAAGTGAAGTATTTTATAAGTAGTATTGTCAACATTTTATTCCGGTATTCACTACAGCTCTTTAAATCCTCTTCAATCATCAAGATGGCCTCAAACATTTAAACTGGAAGAACATGAGACGGCACAACTGAGCCAAAAGCAGACTATTAGGAAATTGGCTAATATGCTGAGGCTTTATGTATTTAGTCATGCCTTTTGACTACTATATCTAGGAAGGATACTGGTTAATATGTAAAATCCCATCAATCAACAGTTGTGTTGTAACCATAACCCCCTCTAAACAGAATTTTATCCTCTTCGTACGATATATTCTGGTGAATTAGGTGAATCTGTGATTTGACTGCAAAACAGTTCTCTTACAAAGTGTGACATTTTCTTACTTCTGTTTCCATACCAGGCATTTGCTATCTCCTTATTTGGGCGGTGGGGCACCAGCAGCTAACACAAACACTTAATCTTTCAAACTGGCAGTTACAATGTCACGCTTTACTAATGCTGCGCATCAAACCTAGATAACGTGAAATAAAACTGGTAGTGCTGCCCTCACAGCTGACAAGTAACCAGACAATTTCTAAATCTTGTAGTCTCCTTTACATTCAGTTTAACAGCACGTTTTGCATTGTTTTATCTCTTTCTTTAGGGTAGACTAGCAGTATTTTAGTGAAAGAGATACCTGTCCCAGTCAAATGAAGGTTAGAGGCAGCTCAGCACTGAAGCTAATCTTGCTGTTTTGGATCTTACATAATACCAGGGGTACACACAGCAACCCTAGGATCAGAGTAAAGAATCAATTGGCTGCATACATCTTATCAGTAGCAGCCTTCGTATATAGTCTCCCTATTTGTTCTTATTTGTTAATGTGACACCATATGGAAATAGCAATTGTCCTCATCCATCCATCCGTCCGTCCATCCATCCATCCATCCATCCATCTTCCACATTCAGTTCCATCTATTATTAGCACACTTCCTCATCGCCCAGTAGAGTGTCAACATGTTGCATGTTTGTTGAACATGAAAGTAAGAAATTCATTGTACTCTCTACTTGTGACTATATTATTATTATTATCCATCCATCCATCCATCCATTATCCAACCCGCTATATCCTAACACAGGGTCACGGGGGTCTGCTGGAGCCAATCCCAGCCAACACAGGGCGCAAGGCAGGAACAAATCCCAGACAGGGTGCCAGCCGACCGCAGGGCACACACACACCCACACACCAAGCACAGACTAGGGTCAATTTAGGATTGCCAATGCACCTATCCTGCAGTTTTTGGACTGTGGGAGGAAACCCATGCAGACACGGAGAGAACATGCAAACTCCACGTAGGGAGGACCCGGGAAATGAACCCAGGTCTCCTTACTGTGAGGCAGCAGCGCTACCACTGTGCCACCATGCCACCCCTAGTATATTATTATTATTATTATTATTATTATTATTATTATATTACAATATGTATTAAAAGTACAACTACTGTAGCTTATGAGCCAGATGTGCTATACAAAAAAAAACACAAATATGAAAAATACATATAAAAAATTATATAATGTGGTAACACTGCAAAATGTCCTAGGTTAGCCACATTCTATAAAGGGCCATTCGACAGGCAAACACTTAAAATTACATTTAGATGGTAGACATCTGAAAATAAGTCCATCACAAGAGATGATTCATCCACTCCAGAGCACCAGAGATTGAGAAGAGATGGAAGATGGAAAATACTTAGGAAAGGCAAACCAAGAACATTTGCTACATTTAATAGGAACATTCACAACATTTATTTCATTAAAAAAAACAGTGTAAGAGAGTAATGTGAAGCAACCTGAGCAGCCACTCTAAAAATAGGATGGTATTCCAAAATAAGCAGACTTGAACCTTGATTGAAAAGCTGAGACCAATGGGAATTCTTTAATATTGGTAGGCAGACTGTGGCAGAGTTTGGATTCCTTGAGGTAAAGGCTCTGCCTCCTACAGTAGTTTTCTTCATCCTTGAAATAAATGAATAAATGAAGCAAAACACATCGTAAAAGGGAGAAAAAATGTGGTATGTTACATTCAAGTGGAAACTAGTGAAGTGATTTTAGAACCGATTTAAGTTGTTATGTTATTATAGTTAGCTGAATAGAGCAAAAATGTGGCATTCGTTGGTTGAAAACAAAAGTGAGTAAAAGAAGTAAAATAAAAAGAAAACAGGATAAGGGCCAGGGCCCTAAAAGGATACTCCATTTAATACTGAGTTTTCTTTGATAACTCAATGTGCTTTGAAGCACTGCCAGCCGTCACTATGGCAGGATCTTTTCAGTTTTCTAGTGAGTCTTTTTCTTCACCTAGTCTGGTCATCAGACAATAGAAGAAGAATAAGTACTCTTTCCATTGAGATGTAATAAATGAGGGCGTAGTCAGGTCTCCACTATTGTCCCTCTTCCTTGTTTCCTGACTTAAAGACTACATACACAGTAGGCGAAAGTCAAACATGTTAGATCACCACTATTCTAATGCCTGTGAGAGCAGCAGATGATTTACACTCTTCATGAGTAATAAGTTTAAAAATACAGACACAGGGTGAGTAATGGATATTGGGGGGAGAACCAAAAGACTTCTGTACTGTAGCTACAGCTTTGAAGGTGGTCAGCAGTGGACCAAAGAGGTTATGAGAGGAGGAATTTATTCATGTTGATTAGGTAATTGATTATCTGGTAGCATCAATAATTAATGAAATATTTCAGTAAGGCTCCTCTTTTATTTTCCTTACTTTTCTCCGTAGATGCGGATTATATCAAGATAACTGAACCACATTTGTTGTAAAAAAATGAAAATTACAATTTTTCATAAACACAAGGATTGTAGAGATACAATAATTGCTTAAATATCAACATGGAATATGTAATGCAAGACAGAAGAGGTTGTTCTTAAGGTCATGTCACATTACTTGACTATTCCAGTGATTTTCAGTTGTAGACTTCATTTACATAATCCTAGTGAGACGGGGGCAGTCGTTGTTCATGTAGTGTGGCATAGCCAGTCTGTGACTGACCCCGATTTTTTCTGACAACCAATGAGCCCTCACCCAGAAGTACAATATACTTAATGCAGCTAATACAGTATATTGCAGCTACATGGAATAAGGAGCACAGGTGTTTTGGAATAAGCAAACAGTACATACAATCATCTGTCTGATGCGTCATGTTTTAATTACAATGACAGAATGGAAAATAGACAGAAAGGACCAAGACTGCAGATGAACTTACTTTTCTTGCAAAATCATCATAGGGGAACCAGCTCCATCAGGCAGCACATTACTAGCTGTCAGAAAAAAGGGACACACTTGTGATCCTTTAGAAATTAAAAACTGTGCTGGAAAGTCATGGTGCAGTCATCTACTTTGGTATGCCCTGTGGTTTCTAGTCATGTAACAAGACCAGAAACTGCAACCATCAAGCTTGACAGCCCCTCAGACTAGAAGTCATGGTATGTGACACTGGCTTTAGTTATTTAGAAGTTTTCTGGAGTTTCTTGTTATTATAAGTTTTTTTGTAAATGTTTTGTCTTTGGAGATCTAGCATGATATCACAATCTTCTCATCTCTTTATATGACATACATAATGCAGCTCCTTCCAGTGTAGTCAAAGACTTGTAAAAGTGATAAGTCTAAATGACACCGTTAGTCAGGAGCTTGTTATACAGCAACAATTGGCTGGCCTTTTACTCATTATTTAGAATTCTGATTTATCAAGGCACAAATAAAGTAGTTTTACAGTACCCAGCATGAAGGGAGATGTCCAGTTCCATTTGGACTTGTGTACCATTGCTCTCTTTCTAGTAAAGAACGTTGCTTGCAACATCATGTGCTAGTTGTCTTTGCCAAGTGGTCCTTTTTCCAGATCCTCTGCAACTGTTTCTTGCATAAGAACTCATTCTCTGAGCTTCTTTTCTTGAAGTAAGACATTTACCAGACTATATTCAGCTACTGGCACAAAGCTGGACAATGACTCTTAGATCAGTGAACCTCATCTTCCTGTATCACAGTATGTTTAGTAACGAAAGTCAATTATGTCATTGAAAGCCAAGCAAAACAGAGCACTGCCCACTATGTCCTGCAGAGGTTCAGCAGGAGGAGTGAGGTCAACCAATATCCATACAAAGGCCAAGCTGGCTCCTGTCCCTGATGAGTTATCACAACTTAATATAAAAAGCTGTGGATAAAATGAACAAGAAGGTTCCGATTATTAAAAACATTTTATCTTTTTTGTTTAAGGTATCCACACCTAAGCCCTCTGAATAAGGAATCTTTTGATGTTGGAAGTGATATCTTTGCCAAGTTCTCGGCCTACGTTAAGAACTACCCAGCAAATGAGAGTAAGTCTTGTATTGAAAAGAATTAAGAGTTTCATGCCAGCATTAACAACTGCAAAAAACAAGAGCTTAAGAACAAGTCAGCAGTCATAGCAGCACAGTTTTTACAAATCAAAGTTCTATAAGCTGTGGAAATAATGACTTGGGCCCTCTAATCTCTGCTACTTAATTAACTCAAATCATCCCAGCTATACAACATTAATAGGGACCAGAAAGTGTAGCCAGTAGAAAAAATGACATATCGAAGCTTCAGAAATAATGGAAAATTCTCTTAAGATGGACCAAGTGTTGACAGTTTTCTCTTTAAAACACTTCTTTGTAAATTAAAAATTAAAGATAATACAATACAATGTACCAGTACATTAGTTAATTAAAAAAAGGAAATGGCTGTTAATGATTGTTAGTGATGCAAGTATTTAAAGAGTCTTGCTTTTTGCAGAATGAATTATAAATTGTTAAGGCACAAAAGCGATGAGCAGGATTGTTAATATTCTCATTGTCTTCTTTTGAAAAATCTTCAAACAGTTCTTGTGGACAAAGCTATTCATAAAGCCTCATACAAACAGAGAGTCATTTGTGCATGATCCGCCTAGTTTGTCTTTGATGGTTTTTTTTTATTTTATTGTACATTATTGTACTGAGCTCATTCACTTCTTTTCTTTTTTATCAATAACATTCTGTGCTGACATATAAATATTATTACTTATGTAAATACTGTACAATGCTTTAATGATTAAGACCTCTTTTGGTTGTCTGAAGGCCACACTTTCTTTAGTACAGAGAATGAAGCAAAGAAATTTAAACGTTTTTGCTGGTTACTGTTAGCTAAGCATAAAAAATGTGTTCTACTATGAGACATACTCTTCATTTTCTGGGGTCAGCTACATATATCCAGAGGGAAAAAACATATTGATAAATTAGAAAAAAATGTATACCAGGAGGGCAGCACGGGGGTGCAGTAGCAGTGCTTCTGCCTCGTAATAAGGAGACCAGGGTTCACATCTCAGCTCCTCCCTGTGTGGAGTTTGTATGTTCTCCCCATGTGTGCGTGGGTTTCCTCCAGGTGCTTCCACAGTCCAGAGACATGAGTTAAGTGAATTGGTGATCCTAAATTGGTTTTCCTGCATGTCAGGGGTGAAGAGTGGAGAGGCAGTGGGTTAGACCATCTCTTCAGCAATTATCTGGTCATACTGAAAGACAACTCTTGTCCATGATTACCATCTGCAGAAGTAATATTAGCAATAGCAAAGGCCATAAAATTCGATACATAAGCCTGTTTTAGCCTAGATAGATAGATAGATAGATAGATAGATAGATAGATAGATAGATAGATAGATAGATAGATAGATAGATAGATAGATAGATAGAATCGACTCTTAAGTGCTCAAATTAATAGAGTTACATTTTTCTAGCTCTCTCTAACAAGCTCACATACTGTACATAGTTAGATATAACTATTTTTGTTAAACTTCATTAGCTCCATTCAATTACACAATAAACAAATGAAGCACTAGCACTGAAACAACACAATCACTTTCAGAACACCACTGTAAGAGTTTAAGAGTGAGTGTGGCTCTCCAAACATAGCAATAAATAATTCAGGCAATTCAATTTTTAAAGAGGTGAATATGTAATTTAATTCACAAGTTTATAGTTCTTGTGTCTAAATTTACCTGCAGAATACAGTAAACGTGGAGTTTGTGTTTTAAACTTTTTTACCATGCTTTTTTTGTGAAATCCAAAGACATCATTGTAGATTAAAATGAAATACAAACTGACAATGATGATGCTCCTGCACTGCACTACATTTTAAATATCTCCTCCTTCTCTTCTCCTGTACAAAGTCTCTGGTGCTTTAACTCTCTTTTCCTCTTGCTTCCATAGACTATGAGAAGGCTTTACTTCGAGAGTTCAAAAGGCTGGATGACTACCTCAACTCTCCACTTCCAGAGGAAATTGATCCCAACAGCACGGAGGATGTGCTTGTTTCCACAAGGAAATTCCTGGATGGCAACCATTTGACCTTGGCCGACTGCAATCTGCTGCCTAAACTGCATATAATAAAGGTTTGTTCTGTGGGAAATGTATCTGAGGATTCTATTAATTCAGGTCTTAAGTATCTATTTGGGATTTCTCTATAGAAAGCAAGAGGTTATTTTAAATAGTCAAACAATGTGGGCTGGGCTGCTAGTAATTTCTAATGAAGTAGAAAAAGTTTAAAAAGGCCTGTAGCTCTTTAATTGTTCTGCTTGTTAAGGCAATAAAGTTAAAAAGTGGTTACTTTAGTGTCAACACAAACTACAACAACTTTCATATAACCACATAAATAGCTGTACAGTATTTCTAAGTTCCACATTATACTCGTCATTTAGCACTTTAACTTACCAACAAATAATACTTACCCCTTTAAATAGATATTCTCTCGACTTACCTAGGAGAAATGCCCACAGATTAATTTCCTCAGCTTTCAAAAATCTTAGGCTTCCTTATGGGAGAGACACATTGCACTTTTTCTTATACATTTACTATCCTATGAATTTACCAGTAAATTGATGGGCTGTGGTTGTGGCTGAATACAACTGTGGTCAAGTATGCAGGAAACAACTTTTAGCAAGGTGAAGACCTAAAACAATTCCTGTGAATTTACTGAGTCTTGTACATTATATGTAAACTAAGTCATAAAAATGATGAATGAACCATGTAATATAAGAGACTTGAGCAGCGACAGATTTTAGTATCCATGAGGGGTCCTGGAGCCAATCCCCCGCAAATATTCAGGGATGACTGTAGTTTTCTATTGCAAGAAAAGAGGGGTACCTTTTTTAGTAATGAAACGCAGACAGTTACTATCCATGTTGGCTGTCCTTACATAAGATGTGCAAAAAACACATGAACACATCCTTATGATGTCACAAAGACACCCATAGGTCACACCTCCAGCAACACAAGGCATCTTAGCCACTGGTTCTAAAATTGTGATTAGTATTGATTGGTGAAATTGGCCAAATCATTTTCAAATCGAATATGCTGTATTTGCCAGTGACCTTGTTCACTGAATATTTTCCTGTAAATTCACCATGTGGAAGGCTTACAAGGACAATTTTTCCAAGCATCCCATGATACTTTGTGAGGCCAGTGTGACAACATAAAGCAGTATCAGCCATGCACAGAATTTACACATTCATACTGTAAGATTAAATATTCCCACAGCACAGTGCTCAGTATAATAGACATAATAATCAGTACATAAAATAAATATGTACTTTTTTGATAAAAAATGAAAACAATCAGTTTAATACAATCCATCCATCCATCCATTGTCCAACCCGCTGAATCCGAACACAGGGTCACGGGGGTCTGCTGGAGCCAATCCCAGCCAACACAGGGCACAAGGCAGGAAACAATCCTGGGCAGGGTGCCAACCCACCGCAGGTTTAATACAATAAAACACACAAATTATACATTAAAGTCAATTAAAATGTATGCATTCAGCTGGAGTCATATTACAGGATTCCTACTCGAAGGGAACGTTGAACTTGTAGCTTCAAAATGTGCATGCACCATTTTGATTCTCATAATTGGTAAAGACAGCATATAAATAAGACATAATGTTCATATTTAACATTCATTTTCTTGTATTATTATTATTTCACAACATTAACAAATACCCAGCATGAATGAAAATATTGCCCTAGCTAAAGTGCCATCTGAGGCAGTCGCCTCCCTGCCACACCCCATATGCCTACCATGGCAGGAGCTCACTAATTCCTTTACAGAACTTGTTATGGCAGCATAGAAAACAAGGTAGGAGCTAACTGTGGGTAGGACGCCAGCCCGTCACAAAGCACACATCCACCATTACCCACATTGGAAACAACATGGAATCAACAGTTAACCTGGTATGCGTTTCTTTGACATTTGAGAAGGAATACGAGGATAAGGCACTGCAAATTCTGCACAGGCAATACTTCAGATTGGATTTGATCTCTGGATAGCGGAAATTTGAGAACATTTTTTAAACCACTATACCATGACTCAGAGTTTTACATTTACACTCCAGCCTGGCTTGCAATGCACCTTTTTAAGAGGATGGGACTTTAATTGTCCCTGTTTCAAAAAAACAATAGGATATTAGAAACAAACTGCAAATGCCACCAACAGTCTTTAAGTCTGGGGTGCATGACATTTTGCAGAGATGAAAAGATGATTTGCTGTTTGTTGATACCACATAAACTAGAATTTAAACAACTATATATAATTCCAAATATTCAGTTTTTTGTTTATAGTTAAACAACCATACTCAGGAGCCTCACAAATCTCAGCAATGCTCTTCATCAGAGTACATGTGGCTAACTCAAGTTATTCCTTTTTCAACCTGGGTAAACCCTGTCACTCGACACAAAGTTAGAATGCTAGTATTAAATGTGCTCTGGTGTGCTAAGATGGGTATGTTAAGGAGAAATACTCTACGTTGAAGAAAAGGACTAATGTGGTATAGTTAGCCCCCGGGTGCAGTTATGGTTTTGTATATTTTTGGAATCTGTAGGTCTGACTCATTCTGTTATACGTGTTTGTGGTGGACCCCACACTTGTGAGAATTTAGAGGTGAATATTCTTCATTTTTGTTATATAATTAGATGGATTAGTAAATGCATTCACAATATACAGGTAATTATAATTTAAATCTATAACAGAAAAACTACTAACTCCACCTTTTTGGTTTAGATTGCAGCAAAGAAATACTGTGACTTTGAGATCCCAAGTGAATTCGCTGGCGTTTGGAGGTATCTGAAGAACGCTTATGAGAGAAATGAGTTCAGCCACACCTGCCCTGCCAATGAGGAGATTGAGAGGGCCTACATGAGCGTGGTAAACAAGAGAAAATGAGGCCAATGTTAAAATCAAGAGACTTTTTGGGAAGCCAGAAGAAAAAAACAATGTCCAAAATATCTCACTACCTGTTTTCAGCCTTCTCTTTGCTATCTGCATATCACAAGGACCAATGAGAGCCCCAAAACTCTTCTATCTCAGCGCACTTTACTGGGACGATTAAGTGAACTATATGCATCAGTGACTTTAACGGATGCTGCGGTTAGAATAAAAGGGGGCGAAAGGAAGAACTGGACAAAGGCGGTCGCTGAAGAAAGATGTCACTTTAGGTTAATGAGATTGAAAGATTCAAAGAAAGTGCAAGAAAATTAGGAAACGATTTCCTGGCCATTTGTGTGACAAATCTTCCAGTAGAGGGCAAGAGAGATCTATTAAGTTAGAGATCTGAGATTAAGCAGTGGTAAATGAATTAACTCTAATGAATTACAGAGAAAAACCTGAGGGATGCTTGAATAGATCCTTAAATTACTAAAATGTATTGGCAAATACACTCTGCAAGTCACACCACTTCATTCTGAGTGTAAACCACAATGGAGAATAAAACTGGCCACTCAATGACAAAACTCTGTATATAAGACACATACTGTTCAACCTACTAATTTATGGTGAAATGCATGTATTTTATACTCTCCTGTCTAGCATTTTTACTTATCATCTACACTATTAATACTACTAGGCACATTTCAATTTCAGCTATCTTTATTGCCCTTTAGAGCACTTAGGTAATGCAACTCCATGTGCATATACGGCCATTGACACTGTTAAGCGTGCACACACACACACACACACATATATATATATATATATATATGTATATATATATATATATATATATATATGTATATATATATATATATATATATATATATATATATATATATATATATATATATATATATATATATATATATATATATATATATTTACATAGTATCTTGTTTTATCTGTTGAAGTTCCCTTCAAAACTGGACATTAGTATTTATTGCACCATGGGTGCCAACTTGTTATAAGTATTGTGAAAGCAAAAAAATAATATGCTACCAAATAAATAATAATCCAACAATAACAACCATACTACAACTACTACTACTACTAAAAATAATAATCATCATCATCATCATCATCATCATCAATAAACTGTCATAGCACAGGAGACACATGCACAGCAAAATAAAATGCAACAATCAACGAGCAACAGGACTGCGACTGTAGGCATTGACTGTATTGCTAAAGTTTGATTTATTTCAACATTTAAGCATCTCTCAGATGGGCTTACATTCAAACTTGTGGTAAATCTCTGCAAACTTCCATCCTCCACTGTTCACTACTACATGTGTGTTAAAAAAGTTCTCCTTACTTGATTTCCTCTTGGACATCGGATGGTCATTATTTGGATGATGAAATTGCATTCTTTGTATACATAGACAAGGATACAGTACAGCTAAACGTTTAAAGAGAATCATTATTATACTCTGATTATTATACTTTGTTCATTGAATTTCATGATTATAATATACTGTTCATTTTATTTCTGGCGGCTAAGTTTAATTTACATTTTTAAGGGGGCTGTATGGTAAGATTATGATTGTGTTGACATCATCAATATCATCTGTCTGTTAGACTGGTGGGTTAAATAGAAAGCTACCTTTTCATAAAATTGTTCATACTGCTGTTAAATTGTAATCTTATTTTTACTCATGTAACAAAGATTAATTTTTTTTACAGAAATGCAAAATGCAATCATTTAAGAAAGCCCGCCGACACAAGTCAATTTGTATGTGTTTTCTGTAACACGTGTATTTTCTGTGTGTCTCATGGTCAGAAATTTCTGCACACTGATATCTCTGAGCACTTGACAAACGTCCTGCAATGTTAATAGTTTGCAGTCTGCCATGTGCATGTTATTCATGGTGGGCTATTAAGTCACATCTGTCTGATGAGTTAATTTTTATAAACTTTGTAGATTCAGAATAGATGCTATTACACAGTCATATCAGATTTGAGTTGCTTGCAAAATTAGTTTGGACAGTCAATCAAAAAAATTAGATCTGAGCCATAAACTGGAACGGAGTCCATTTTCCCTGCAGTCTGAATGTAGTTTTGGTGGTCTGTAGCAAGACATGGACTTCAATTCATTTTTACCACTGTGACTTTTGTCTGGCAATGCTCTGAGATTTTCACTGCAATCCCAACTTTAGACTGAGAGGGCAGATGCCCCTATGCCTACCCCCAGTAATGGTGCCTATGGTGTTGACCACATTAATTTAAAGATTTTCTTTTTTATATAATATATACATGTCATAGTTAAACTTTATGCTGATGCCTTCTACACTATGCTGGCATGTGAAGCCCTCATTAGAATAATTTAAAGTTAAACACTTGAGCAATATGCATTGAACACACCATTATGTTCTTTCATGGTTAAGCAAAAAAAGACATGTATTTTTACACAGTTTTATTATATTTTCAATTAAAAAGAGTATATATACAGTATATTTTTGGTATTTTATACAGCACCTTTTATGGTAAATGCAATCTTAAAGCTTGCTGATTTCTATAAGTGACGATCACTTATGCAGGCATCATATTTATAAAATGGAAGCAATGGCAAGTTCAGTTACGAACATGGAGTCATGCACCGAAGAAACTGAACCAGAAAACATTTGCAATTCCAACATTTTATCCACTATGCTACCTCTCCTACTCTTCTGTTGTTAAACAGTGTAGAAAGTATGACCAGTAGGGGGTGCCACAAAGCCCCAAAATCCAGACACCAACAAATCCAACACAGTTCTGGGCTCAAGTAAAGGATTTGTTTATTAAACACAGTATCTTCACAAGTGAGCAATATCCACTTCCATAACAGATAAAGTTTCACACTCCCTGACTTTGACTCACCCAGATGAGGGTGAGTGGGTTCTTTTATGCCTGACCTGAGAGCACTTCCTGTGCCACAATAATGAATTTTGGGAGCACTTCCAGGTTGGGCGGAACCTTTTTAAAATAAGGACACTTCCTTTCTGCAGCATCCCCTGGCAGCCACCAAGACACCTAGCAGAGCTCTCCATTGGAACAACAATTCCCATCTCACCCTGCAGGTGTACACCTGGGAAATCCACCTAAGGAATGTTGCCATCTAGTGTGCTAGGGAAGGAATTGTTCTGGATTTACAATCTTCTCCTGTTCATCCTTTATGGCCTCCTGGCCAGGAAAGGCACCAGCAACCCACCAGGCCAGGATGTCTATATATCTTCGTCCCCCATTATGACAACCTCATTCTGGAAAGGAATCACTCTCACTCCTGCCAGGGTTACCAGTCCATCTACCTTGACACTAACATAAATTACCAAGTATGTTTTTACCTTCTAAAATAAAAATTCAGAAGGATGACTTTCATGATTTAAAAAGTATTGATTAACCAATGGACTTTGACAAGAACAGAGAGAATGGTGAGAGTCTTTTATAAAAGCTAATATTTACACAATTGACTGATTTGATATGTACTAATGAACAGTTTTTCAATATTTGATTGAAGTACTATGGTATATACTTGCTCTTCACTTTGCTCATGTACACCGTGACCTTTTTTTTAAATAAAAAGTTAAAAATGTTTTGCAGTCAATTTCATTGTGTGTCCCAGTGTGGTCTGTTCTTGCCAGCTGGTTCTTTCCAATTAAAACAATTTGGAATGAGATGATAGTGACTGTTAACAGTTATCTTTTCTGGTGGTGGAACTTGTGTTTTTTCTCTTGTATGTCTGTTCTGGTGTGGTAGAAATGTAACATCTTATCCTGTAACAAGACAAACTGAGTCAGTAATCAGAAAGGAGGAAAGCTGTTCATCGTATCTTTTATAGAGGTGCATTTTTATAAACTATTGAATTTACATACAGTCTCAATCAATGCATACATTTTACTCTGGTTGGTTAATTGGTTTACACCTAAATCACATGTATAAAATAAAATTATGTTATATTATACTCAGGTTCTTCTTATACCTCTGAGATGATCCACCACCCTTGAAATTTGTGTGCATATAACAACTGTCCATTCTGATTGTTTACAGGACCTCTGCTGACTTCTTAGTCATCTCTCAGTACATTATCCTGTTCACTTGACCTTTATCTGGTGTCCTGATATGCCTGAACAGGTTTCTGACATTTATTAACCCTTTATACTATTTCTTTAAGATGAATGCTATGTTACCCTAAAATTATTCTTCCATACTGGTTATTAGGATTTAAAACCCTTCCTGGCAAAGCATGGCTTAATTTTTTAATTTTTTTTTATTTACTTGTACATCAACAGCTTGTTGCCATTTTCAACTTCAAAAGCATTCAGATGTCAGCCACCCACAGCCCAAGAATATTTCATTGTACATCTCCCCCATCTGGTTCACAATTTGACTTTAGCAGTTAGTAAAGTGGCCGGCTGAAAACATTATGATTATAAATGAAAGCTGATTAGGGCTCATGTTGAAGGTGTGAGATTGGAGATTTTCCTGTGAGTTTGATTGAAAAGATTTTGATTGACTTTGGTTTGTTTTCTGTGAATGATCTTGGACTCTTTTGAGAATCTGATTTGTGTATGAACTCGGGATTGCAATATTAACACATAGATTTGGAATCCTTATTAAACTGGAGATGGATGAGAAATATGAAACTTCTGGAAAAACCTTTATGAAGATTCATTTTTATGAACCAACTCCAACAACTTCAGGTAACCACCAAGACGTCTGTAAGCATTGTGGTATCAGTGTTCAAGGATCCAACTGAGCTACATCAATCTTTAAATGGCATCTTCAGCATTTATCACTTTGAACTGGTAGTCATATTGGTGTTAACAGTATATTCAGATAATGTGGCCAGAGTCACTCATCATTTTCAAGTGCTAATGTAGAGTTCTCAGATTTATTTACTTATATTTCATCAACTATTTTTGTTCAGTACTTGGTATTTGTAAAGCACCATGAATAAAGTTCATATGTATGTCCCTACATGTAACCCCACACAAATTCTCAGAAACAGCAATAAATGGAATTCAGAAGAATTTCACCAAACTGAATTCCACCTGGAACACCAATTCAGTTTTCTGTAGTTGTTGCTGTATTCTAATTCAAATTCCATTTTCTTGCTTGAATTGAAATTGTTGAGTTCATTCCAGAATTCGCCTCAGCTCTGTTAAATGGGGAGCACATCTTATCTCATTCGTTTTTCAAGGTTCTTTGTTGTGGCATCATGACTCAACTCTAGAATCTAGAATCCCCACCAAAGGAGAGACTCTTAATTTGCTTACACATTGCAATAAAAAGAAAATTCAAATCCACCAGCTGTGCGCTACAAATTTAACAACAAAGTCCAGGGACCTGGGAAATTATTTGAACAGTTTATGGCTCAATTTCAGCTGATATTTAAGGACCATGGATATGCAAATAGTGACAGATGCCAAGCTATGTTTGGTGTTTATTCATGAAGAGTTAGAGAAGTAACACATCAAGAACCTAACACACTGGAAAAAAGTCATTGATATCTCTAGATCTCATGAAATAGCACAAACTCAGCTAAACAATGTCAGTTAGCAACACAGGAAATGCTCTTGACCAAACTGTACATATAGTTGACATGCTAACAAAGTGACCAGCTACGCCATGCTATATTGTTAAGTAAGCATCTGATGCGATCAAGAAAAGCTCAGAATGCTCCAAGGCAAGCATCCGGTTTGGAAGTATACACAGAGAACAGGAGGCACATCGAGCTAAAGGAAGACAAGGTACCAAATATGGAAAATTCTATCACTTTGCCATAGTTTTCCACTCCAGCTGGATGAAAGTAATACTCAGCTGTCTTCTGCCTTTGAAATGCCCAGATGTTTATTTTCTCCAGCACCCTGTTGGCTGACGGGTTATTTGTCCTCTCCTCTCTGACCATCTCACTGTAGCATCAGACACTGATTTTTTACTTTTATTTTAATTATTAGAGTGCTTGATTTCATTGGGGAATCTTTTACACTTATTTAATTTCTTTGTTTGTTTATGTTGTTTATACATATGACCAATCAGAAGCCATTCTCCAGGACGTGCTGAAGTGTTGCTGATTGGTAAAAGTTCAGACGTAGCTCTGATGATGACATCGATACATTTACGGAAGCTGTAACAAGTTGTACTGGGCTTCTCACAAATGAAATCACACCAAAAGTCATCATCAGGACTTACCCAAACCAAAAACCTTTGATGGACAAAACCACGGAATCCTTGCACCACTATTTACAACTATAGATTTGTGTCTGATTGTCTGGAAAAATTAATAATTATATAGCCACCTCATACAATGCAAGGAGGGATGTGAAAGCTGCCAAGCAATGATACGAGGAGAAATTGAAGGGCAATGTGAATAGTCCGATCCTAGGGACATGTGGCAGTATCGGACTATAAAGCAACTATTACCAGCACGGTGAGTGCCAACACCTCTTTGTGCACTTTGATGTGAATACAGCAGCTAGCGGTCCAACATATCTGTGATGGGAGCTATGCTCAACGAGGAAGCAGTGCTCATTTTGTCAGAAAACAACGTGAGATGAGCTTTTAAGAATGAACATTAGGAAGGCAGAGGGTTCAGATGGGGTTCCAATCAAAAAAAACTTTACTACTGAGACTCTTAAAGGCAAACATTTCCAAAACTGAATTTCCTTTCAATAGGATTGTGCAATTGTAAATAGAAATTCCCAAGTTGTTACTACATATTAATGACCACTATATTACATAGTTAATTGTTAAGATTCTCTTCTGCTCCTATTTCTGATTCTATTCCCATTTCAGTTCTTTCCAGTTTTAATTTAGGGGTCAATTCATGTTGTAGTTTCACTTGGTTCTGTCAGGAATTAGGGCCACCATGTAAACAGAAAAGGTGTGAGCCCTCAATAACGCCTCACAAAGGCTTCACTGGCCAGACTAGGCCCCTTTTGCCTGTGTGGAAAAGGCCTCACCTGAGAGGGCTTAATTAGTTCTCGTATTGCGTTAAAGGGATAAAGCCCCAAACTAACCCTTGAAATGTCTTTCAGTAGCACAATTTCTACTGCACTGCCTGTCCACACAGCTTTTATAGGGCTGGCAGCATTTCCCAAATAGTGATGGACAGAACATGAAACATATTCACATTTAAAGAGACACTACACCAATACTTAATCATATTTGAGACCAATTAAAATAACATAAAGACATGAAAATTAATAACTCAAGATAAACAAAACAATACTAAAACGTGAAACACACACAACTTTATCTCAATACACAGAACAGGCTCTTGTTTCATTTGCAGCTTTGGTTTTGGCTTTAGTTCTGCTTCCAGTTATGGTTCAGTTTCAATTCTATTCCATTATTCACTTAAATTTTTCTTTCTGTTCTTGTTCTTGTTTCTGTTTCAGTTTCTTTTCCAGTTCCAGTTTCTGTTTTAGCTCCAGTCCATTACATAATAGTGGGTATGAGAGGTGTTCAAGGTGTCAGATTCCTTGGAAATGACAATACTGTTAAACAGTTATTACTATTTATTAAAACTGACAAAAGTTTCACCAAGTGTGTGTCTTCAAGAAAAGACTGTTTCTCAATTTAGGTTTTATATTGTTATTCAAATTTTACAATTTCACTTTGTTACTACTGCGGTGGGCTGGCACCCTACCCGGGATTTGTTCCTGCCTTGTGCCCTGTGCTGGCTGGGATTGGCTCCGGCAGACCCCCATGAGCCTGTGTTAGGATAAAAACGGTTGGACAATGACTGACTGACTGACTTTGTTACTACATTTTGGTTCCATTACTGTTTTGATTCTAGCTTCTGTTTCAGTTTCTGTTTTTACTCTGATTTCAGTTCTTGTTCATACTACTAATGCTGTTTGTAGTTTCAGTTTCTGTTTTCTTATATTTTATTTTGTCCTTTAGGATTCTGAGGATTTAAATTTTTTTTTATTCTCACAAAAATACTTCACAGAAGTGAGAACTTATAGGCAGTGCAGCTACTTCCCACAGCAGTCATTTTAATTCTAAGTACCTCACTGCTTAACCACAGAGGAAACTGATGAACGGCGTCTTTTGTTACTTCTGGGGAGCTTCCACAGCTTTTCATTTGGTCATTTTAGTGTTTGCCTTTTCAGCTTTTACTTTTTGAATTCATAGTATGCTCAAAACAAGTGCACACGTCACCTCTAATCACAAAAGAGGCTCCAACTGACTGCTAAGGTATCTCATTGTCTTTGAAAGAGTAGCTGAGTAAGTGAAGAAAACATGCTTGATGTTTCACAAGATAATAAGATTTTACAACATATAAACTTCACACTTTTCTTAAGCCATGGACACTTGCTTTATCAAGTCAGATTTTCTTCAAAGCACATGACTTTATAGTGACAGGATCTGAAATTGTCCTGACAGGGAATGAACACGGACACAAGGGGGTTTGCTTTCTCCCAGTTACAGGTAACTTGTGGCAAACATTATCTTGATCTGTTTTCACACCATTGAGATGCTTGGCTATATTTATTTCATGATGTTAAAATCTGTTCTTTAACTTTCAGGTATCGGAATCCTTTCCTTGCATTGTTCTTTTATTCCGATTATAAGAGTCACTCATTATAGTATCAATGATTTACAAGTAGAAGTGATTAATTGAGCTTAGGAATCATGGCCAGCTAGAAATCTATTAGTACAGCTGTGCCTATCTTTTTATGATATGACATGTGCAAAATGTATCATATCCTTAACACAGGAAAAGGGATATAAAACTATCATATATATAAAAAATGCCTTTGAGAATTTCCTGAACATGTCATGATCCTTGAATATAATTAAAAGAGTTCAAGAGTAAAACATTCATCCATTTTTAATCCATCTTGCCTTTTTCAAGGTTACCCTTGTTTTCCTGTTTCTAAGGCACTAAATCTAAACTCTGCAAGATTGAGCAACCCTAATATAAGGCAATTCTACATCAATTACATCCATATGGAGCACGGGGACTGTAGAAGGGCATCACTCTTATCAAAAACAATGAGTGAGAAATGAGAGAGTCAGTTCTGTTAGCAGCTTCAGCTTTGCATTTTCTGTTTTTGTGATTGTTTGCTCTTTTTTGGGTTTACTGGATTTAACTCCTGGCTCTTGTTTAAAGGCTCCCTGTCTTGGAAATTAATTGGACTTTGCTGCTTTGTTGCCTTTTGCTACTTTTGTTCCTGCCATGTCTATGTGTGTGTGTGTGTTTTTAATGTGCAAATACAGTAAATTCTTAAAATATAAATTTGCTTTTGTTTGTCCTTTAGAGCAGAAGTTTTTACAAAATGTAAATAACTTTAAATAATTAAAAAAAAACCTCTTCCAATACTCTTACTCTGTGTTATGATTCACATCACTTTAAAAATACATTTCTGTAGAAATAAAGTTTTCCACAGGTTGTCCCGGGGGTTTTAAACTATGCAGAAATCCTAGTTCAAACAATAAAAAAAATAATTAATGTTTTACCATGACATTATCTTGTTTTGGCATGGGTGCAGTCATCTTGTGGTACTAATGGGTCACAGGTGGGTTGCTTGGGGCGTGGCTTGGTGGTCACTATCCTGGTGATATTGTGGCTGATTCGCCGACGGTGATGTCAGTCACTCCAAGACAGCTTGGTAGCTCCTCCACTGCGTATTCCTACCGTGTAACGCCAGCAGCTGCACTCTGACACTCTATTAGCTGTGCCCTGGCTCTCTATTTATCAGGATTTGAATGGGAAACAAATACATTCTAACCTGCTTTCTGCAGGATCAGCTGCAAGTCTGCATGCTTCTCGCACAATGTTTAGAACATTTAAAAGACCAAGCGCTGACCAGTTAAACTGCTCAATTTTCTGTTCACTCTCCTCTCAACTGCACCTGCCCCAGTTGCTACTTCTGAGCCACAGAACGTGCTTGAAGAGGAAGAATTTGTGTTCTTTGAAACTGAAGAAGAGAGCTACAGCAGGATGTTTGCCAGGTGTAATCTGTGTGCTTGTGTGCTAAAGATAAACTCTTTTTTTGAATAAGGTACAACATCCTTTCTGTTATTGTTCCTGTCTCTTGTGCAACTCTGCGACCCAAGCTGAACAATATAAAAGCCAACGTGTAATTAAAGGGGACATCCTAGATTGGTGGATTTCTGTGAAAACATTATTTCTTTATTTTACTGATTCAACTCTCGTTTGTTGATCTCTTACCTTTTTATTTTTGACCTTGTCTTTGCTTAATGTTTTAGTTTTATTTGCTTTAATAATAGTCTTCACAGGTTCAACCTCTCCCTTGTTTCTTCACATCTCTCTCCCAGTCCTCTTTTCACATTTTGCCTTATGGCAGAACACTCTGTCTCAGGCTCCACAGTGTGAGATGTGCTTTGTCACACACTGGTCATTTCTCATACTTGCTGTGTCTTGAAATTGTGCATGATGACATCTCCTGAAGGGCCAAGTACTCAGCTATTGACAAGAAACTTGCCTTTTTCAGATTTTCAGATAATGTAATGCCCTACCTGTTTTTTTTTACAGCTCTTTATTTCAAGAAGGTAAACCATATTTTGAAGTAAGACTAAGTTTTATTATTCTCTCTTTTTGTGGTTTCTACTTCTCCTTCGGTTCTGAGATGGGTATTTTTGACTGAAAGCAACATTTGTGGGTGTGTTAGCCTCTTACAACATACACAAGCACCACACAGGCCTAAAATTGTGAAGCAGTAGTACTGACCACTACTCCACCATGCTACTCTAAGATAGTAGAAAGAGCTGTAAATAGGAGAAAGATAAGAATTGACTAAATGATGATGATTGTAGGGCCTTGTCTGGACAACTGAACTATAACTGTCTGCAGGACAAAAGGGTGTTTATATTCTGCAGTTTTTATCACACCATTGGGAGGATTGTCATGTTAGAAGGCAATGGATATATCATTGTTTAACAACAAGCTATCCAGTGAACAGTCTGACATGACCCATCAATTTGAAGAAGGCATGGTACCCTTCTGCTGAACCACCAGCAGTTTGTTATTGACCAACTCCTACAGCGTTAAACATTTTCATCAATGTGTGGCGGACGGCCAGGACCCATGCCCGGCTGGGACACTTGAGAGGAACAATACCTTCCCTGGACCACAGGAGGGCCTCCGCCAGGGGGGCCCAGACTGTTGTAGAGCCCTGGAGGCCAGTAATTCCACCACATCCGGAGGTGCTGGGGGGAAGGAATTCCAGGGACACCCGGAGTGCTCATGCGGTACTTCCACCACACCAGGAAGTGCCACCGGAAGTTCATCGGAGAGCACCTGGAGCACGTCCAGGTGATTATAAAAGAGGCTGCCTCCCTTGAGTGAGAGAGCTGAGTCGGGAGAAAGTAGGCAACTCTCGGGAGGAGAGGTGGAAAGGCGGAAGGAGAATTCCGGGGAAGAGAGAAAGGGACTGACAAAGGTGTTTGGTACAGGGTCACTGTGTTGTGTGCTGGACTTTATAAAGTAAAGAGTGTGTTTTTTGGAACATTGTGTCCGTGTCTGTCTGTGTCGAGGCTGATCTACCACAAACAATAAGGTCATATGTTGATCCATGTTTATAGGACCTGCCAAACACTTCTAAGCAGCATCTAAGTCAAAGTGGTCAGGACTGAAAAGATAAAGTGCAGACTGTGTTGGACACTCCCAGTTTGTGTAGGTAATCAAGAAATGGGCATGCCTTAAAAGCTCAATTTTGCAAGTTCTTTTTACAGCCCTGCTAGATCATAGAGATACTCATCTTCAAATCCATCTTGTCACATATGTGTACTTAGGGGACACCATCAGGACTCTACTATGCTAAGGAAGCCCTCCCTGGGATGAGAGGAGGTACTGTCGCTAATTATCTCTTTGTTTTTACCTGCAGTTCCAAAAGGCAAACCACAGATGACCTCTGACCACGCCCTGATTCCTGTCTGACGCCCCGCCCCTTCCGGGACACTTCCTATATATTCAGCCCGACAGCCAAAGACAGGCATTCATTTTTGGATTTTGGCAAGGAGGAAAAGCTCTGTGAGTCCGCATGCAAAGTGAAAGCTAAAAAGAAAGATTAGCTATATTTTCTGTTCATTTTGCTTTGTTTTATTTACATTATTAAAAGAGGATTGCCAGGCTGGTACCTGTACCTTTGAACCCGTGTCCGACCCGTTTAACAATCTTTTTCACCCATTTATTTACAGTATTTCCTACAACATGGTTTGTCAAATTATAAAATAAATTGTTTATTGAATAATTTTAATTTGCTGTACAAAATTGTATTTACACATTGCCTTGTTAACATTTTGACACTTTTCTTTAATTCAGAAGTTTGCAGCAGGTGGAAAGGAGTCCTGGTGTGAAAACTCATGGAGGGCATTGACTGGTGATGAACGGACACAAAGGCCAGTGGAGGTGAATAATTCAGTTAGTCACACAATATTTCCAAAAGCAAGCTGCAATCAAAAGAAAAAAAAAAGTTAAATGAATAATCCAAAGGGTGACTTCATATAAAAAGAAAAATTCTAGTGGCACATGTGGCTGGACTAGCAACTTGTTATAGGTTTGTGCCTTGTGCCCAATGCTGCTAAAACAGGCTATGGTGCACTGCACAAAGTAGGGCAGAGAATGGATGGACTGCTTAATGTGTCTTCTCAGTGCTGCACCTCTGACAGGACCCTAAAATGGATTTGAATCTCTGACCTGTTTACTCTGCGGAGTTTATAAGTTCTTCTTCTATCTGCGTGAGTTCTTTTTTAGTTTTCCACTTCCCAATGTCATGTGTGAGGTTATTTGGTGACTCTAAACTCGTCATGTATGAGTGAATGTGGGTGTGGGTGTGTGGCTGTATGCTGTAATAAATTCACAGCCCATATAAGTTTGGTTCTGGCAGCCTCAATCCAAAACATCAGAACATCCCAGCTATAGATGACAGATGGATTTCTATAGCCCAGTTAGTAAACTTTTTGTAAATCATTTCTTACTACACTTAAAATCTAACAGAGGATACACTCAATTTACTGTTTTTACTGTTGATTCAATTTTAAAACATTTTGTTTTATTAAATGTTTCTTTTGCAAGGATATCCTTATTACATAATTAATGTCTTGAAGTAGCTCCAGTGTTTCAGTGTACAAGAGTGTGCCCTGTCATGGTTTCTGCTTTCCACCTTATGTTGCAGATATTTGCTTCAACTTCCAGCAATTCTGAAATAGTAAACATAAAGTGGATGGACAAAAACTGCAGTTAATTATGTATCTGATATTGCTGTAAACTGTCTAGTTTATGGTAAAGGTTTTCACTGCGATAATTTTTATGTAATTCAATGACTGATTGATGCTGAGAACCAATTCAGACCCTTCTTACTGCTCAAGCAGGCTTCAGTCCAGCTGTGCCTGGTCTAGAGAAAGCATTGATGGATGATTCCTTTTAGCAGCAGGCACTGAATAAACTATTACAAGGCAGTTTACGTGTACTTAAAAACATGGCAGTATTGTTATAGACATGTTAAATGCCCAGGGTGACCTAGTGAAGAAGAAGGGTGATCTGATTCTGCAGCCTTCATTCAATGACAGCCTTCTAGACATTATGCCATCCTTCATTGATAAATTATTTTAGGTTACCGGCTTTCTTATTCTCAGACAGCACTGACCAGCAAGCCTTATAATTTACCTCTTTTGGTAGCTTTCGGTGTATTCTGCTCTGACTTAACAAAGCCATGACTGCGCAACTTTTCTGCCGCAGCCAGTTTTAGAACAGCATTTTTGATATCATCAACCTGAAGGAGAGAGAAAAGGGGAGTAAAACATAGCACAGACATTCTTTTATTCTCTTTTAACCTGAGTTGAATCATTATTTGTCCTTCTCTCGCCCCTTATTAGATTTGAAGCTCAGACTAGGGTGCCAAATTTCAGCACAGAAAATCTTTCTTTCTTTCTTTCTTTCTTTCTTTCTTTCTTTCTTTCTTTCTTTCTTTCTTTCTTTCTTTCTTTCTTTCTTTCTTTCTTTCTTAGATTAAATAAAAATCTAATATGCCGATAGATCGTTAGATAATACTTTTTACAGCGGCTATATATAATCGCTTTCCATCCATCCTTCCATTATTCGATTTATTTAAAATTGTTCAGGGGTGATGGGTTTCAAAGACTACCCTGATAGCTTCAGGAGGAATGCAGACAACGTCCCTGCAGTGACATCAGTCCATCACAAGATACGCTTACACAAGATTAATTCAGAGTTAACAAAGAGCAATTTTATAAAGCTGTAATTGAAAGTGTGATCACATTCTCCATTGTTGTCTGGTTTGGTTCAACAACGGCACACTCCAGAAATAAATTATAGTGTGTTGTGAGGTCTGCTGAGAAAATAATTGGCTGCATCCTTCCATCTGTGGCAGACCTGTATAAATCTCATGTCACTAACCATGTCAAAAGGACCACCAACAAACAATGACCAATTGCTCCGTTCTGGGTATGATGTTAACCTGAATCCAGTCCTGCAAGTAGGCCCTCCAATCTGCAGGGAAAACCTGGGGGTTGGTGTCAGAATTGACACTCCAGCCACCATAAAAAACCTCACACTGTTTCATTCTATCTGAACTAGTGTGGTGCTGAGGTGTCACCCGTTGCATGGCTGCACTCAGGTCCTAATCTGGGAACCTGAGTTGGTTTGTAATGTGGAGGGTTTGGCAATGCGTTGTATCAGTATGTGCTCCTCATCTCCCCACCCTAAGCATGAAAGTAAAGTACCTGGAGAAAACTCCAGAAAGAGACCGGGAGAGCATGCATACTTCACACCATCACCTTTTAACTGTTATGTTACACGGCTCGTTGCAGTTTCTCATTAGTCACATGAAGCCAGCAGATTTAATTCTAAAGAAACATCCACAGAGCAGAAATGTACTTATGTCTGATGCTACAGTGTTACTTACCATGTTGTTCATTTTTTCCTGCTGAACAGAATCCTTGTTCCCTAAAAAGAAACACATTTTTTGTAATTCCTATGAAGGCAGTAAAATATAAAGCCTAAAACGAAGTCTCATTATGCAGTTACATAATATATTATATATTAGGGCTGCTGTTTAGAAGGTGTTCCAAAAAGCTTGGTCACTATAGTGTGATTTTTGCTTGCCAAAAGATTCCATTGCTGTAAGCTAATGTTGCATGGATCAGTGTGCAAAAAAAGAAAAACCTGCATCAAGCATTGACAATAGTTAGGAAATGTTCACATATCAGACATAAATATTGCAGATGAGGTTTCACTTTGGAGATGACTTGGTGTTAGGAAAACATTTCACGAGGTTACCCTGAAGTTATGCAGAAAACCTCCCATTATGAAACATTCATGTTATTGTGCTGCTAGTGATTGCTATGGCCTGAGAGGTTGGAGGCTCTTGCACAATTTTTCTTTTCGGGACCATTACTCATTTGAAGCAAACCCTTTCTATTTTCTACCAACAAATCAACAGATGAAAGAGCTCCCTTCAGAAGATGCATAATGCCTCAGTTGGTGTGGAGACCACGATATATGAGAGGTGAGAGGGAAGTGGAGACGATTTGTCACCCTACCTGCTATAAATGGTCAAAGCTCCAAGTCCATGTGTGTATGTGATATCATTTTCTTCCTGTATCCTTATTTGTTTTACAGGTCATGTGAATAAGGGTGTACATGATAAACAGACAAAAACACAACTATGTAGCAAGTCCTATAGCCTTTTACTATATCTACTCATTTTTTAAGCCTTTCAATGCACCATAATATAGAACTCAAAATAGCAGCAGGAAAGCCCAGGCAAGTAGGTGTTTTATTGGCAAGCAATAAACATACAATGGTACACGAATCAGAAGAAACAAAAAAATAAGCAAAAGTGGACAAAACAACAAGAACCCATGCCATTCTGGGCCTTACTAGGATATTTGGTGTGACCACCCTTTGCCTTCAAAACAGCATCATTCTTCTAGGTACACTTGCACACAGTTTTTGAAGGAACTCAGCTGGTAGGTTGTTCCAAACATCTTGGAGAACTAACCACAGATCTTCTGTGGATGTAGGCTTCCTCACATCCTTCTGTCTCTTCATGTAATCCCAGACACACTCAATGATGTTGAGATCAGGGCTCTGTGGGGGCCATACCATCACTTCCAGGACTTCTTGTTCTTCTTTATGCTGAAGATAGTTCTTCATGACTTTGGCTGTATGTTTGGGGTCGTTTTCCTGCTGCAGAATAAATTTGGGGCCAATCATACGCCTCCCTGATGGTATTGCATGATGGATAAGTATCTGCCTGTATTTCTCAGCATTGAGAACACCATTAATCCTGACCAAATCTCCAACTCCATTTGCAGAAATGCAGCCCCAAACGTTCAAGGAACCTCCACCATGCTTCATTGTTGCCTGCAGACACTCATTATTGTACCGCTCTCCAGCCCTTCGACGAACAAACTGCCTTCTGCTACAGTCAAATATTTCAAATTTTGACTCATCAGTCCAGAGCACCTGCTGCCATTTTTCTGCACCCCAGTTCCTATGTTTTCGTGCATACTTGAGTCGCTTGGCCTTGTTTCCACGTCAGAGGTATGGCCTTTTGGCTGCAACTCTTCCATGAAGACCACTTCTGGCCAGACTTCTCCGGACAGAAGCATTATACCCAGTGTACCTGGGTGCCACTGGTTTCTGTCAGTTCTGAGCTGATGGTACTGCTGGACATCTTCCAATTTCGAAGGGTAATAAGCTTCATGTGTCTTTCATCTGCTGCACTAAGTTTCCTTGGCCAACCATTGCGTCTACGATCCTCAACTTGCCCGCTTCTTTGTGCTTCTTCAAAAGAGCTTGAACAGCACATCTTGAAACCCCAGTCTGCTTTGAAATCTTTCTCTGGGAGAGACCTTGCTGATGCAGTATAACTACCTTGTGTCTTGTTGCTGTGCTCAATCTTGCCATGACATGAAACTGTCTTCCACAACCTCACCTTGGTTGCAGAGTTTGGCTGTTCCTCACCCAGTTTTAAGCCTCCTACACAGCTGTTTCTGTTTCTGTTAATGACTGTGTTTCAACCTACGTGTGACATTGATGATCATTAGCACCTGTTTGGTATAATTGGTTGATCATACACCCAACTAGAATCCGACAAAATCCCTGACTTTGTGCAAGTGTACCTATAAGAATTGATGCTGGTTTGAAGGCAAAAGGTAGTAACACCAAATATTGATTTGATTTAGATTTTTCTTTTGTTTGCTCACTTTGCATTTTGTAAATTGATAACAATAAACAATCATTATTTATATTTCTGAAAGCATTCTTTGTTTACAGCATTTTTTCACACCTGCCTAAAACATTTGCACAGTACTGTATATAGAGATTATAGTATAGGGAGGTCTTTTAGTCAAGGTACTAAATGATCTACACCTTTCTACAGATCATGGGTAAGCTATATCATTTCATCTCCTACTGTATTTGATATTATGGACCATGATATACTATCAAACAGACCTGAAAACTATATCGGAGGTAAACAGAGCAAAATATGTAGTCCCTCAGGGGTCAGTGCTTGGTCCTTTGCTGCTCTCTTCACTATGTAATCCCTTGGTCATGCAATTCACAATCATGAAATCAGATTCCACAGTTATACAGTTGATATTGGGCTGTAAATATCAGTCACCCTTCTCCTGGTAGATAGATAGATAGGACTTTATTTGTCTTCGGATAAAATTTGACTTTTTACAGAAGCTCATTAATTAAATAAATATATAAATAGTTTGATCTATTTTTGAATTCTGACAAAACAGAAATGCTGTTGTTTGATCCTAAAGTTGTTATAAAGAACTACTTTGATTGTCAGTGGCCTCTGTATTGCTCCCAGCATAGTAATCAGAGACTTGGATGATTCTGTAGATTCTGATCTTTATTTCTTTCACCTAAGAAATATTGCAGGATGATGCTAACCTTTCCTGTTGCTGATTTCACATAACTATAATGTTTTGCTCTCCTGCTGCCCTTCATTGCCCTCTCAGCACACCTCAGTTAGTTCAGAATGCAGAGGCGAGAGGGCTTACAAGAACCAAACAATATGTACAAATTAACAATGTTTTGTTATCTTTTCATTAGTGTCCTGCTAAATTCTTTATCAATTTTAAGGTTTTGTTACTCACTTATAAAGCTCTGCGTAGTTTTGGACTTTAATATTTGAGTGATATTTGAGTACCTTACAGTCCCTCTTGGATCACAAAGAGTAGAATACCTGGTACTCCCTAAAATAACAAAAGCCATGGCTGGTAATAAAGTGCCTTATTTACGTTATAACCTTCCTACTGTCATGTTTCAGCCTGTAGTTTCCCATGGCTGGTGTTCAAATTCATATTTTGGGTTTATTTTGTTTAATTTTATGTCAGTTATTTGTATTTATGTTTACTTCATTTATTATGTACATTTTTCTGTTAGTATGTCGGAAAAGGGGAGGGGTCTTAGTTATGTCCCTTGACCTTTCTGGGTGGTCCCCCATCACCACCAGGAATGGCCCCCCACCCTATATAGGGGAGGGACTCCTTTAGTTCCTGGCAGTTCATTGAATGAGCTGGGAGTGGCGAGTGTTTTTGGTGAGTTTATGTGCTATTGCTTGGCTTTATGTTTTCTGGTATTTCGACCCTATGCTCTGCTTTTGACTACACCTTTTGGATTCTGTTATCGACACTGTGCTTATTGATAGTTTTGAACCTCTGCTCTGTTTTCAAATGAAATTTTTGGATTCCGGATTGGAACTTTGTTTACTGTCTATCACCTTGCCATTCAGGCATCTCCTTGTCTTCCATAGAGTTTTGGGGCTTGCACAACCCTTTGTGAAAATTAACCTTTTTATTTTTATCAAGATTTGTCTCGGCCCTTCTTGGTTCTAGTCAGAGTATTTTGACAATATTTCCACCCTCTAGTCTGAAACCTTGAAATTGTTTTTGGTACCTGTGCTTTTGGAGCTCCCATTTCACAACACCTACAGAGGTACAAGATTCCGATAATTTTTCAGAGTTCAGATTTAGACTAAAAGCATATTTGTTTAGTCAGATCTATGGGTAAATATTCAAAGGCCTCCACTAAATCTACACTTCTTCTGTTTTCCCTTTATCATCTTAACTTAAAAGTTACTCTATTATTTGTTTTTAATTTGCATAAAACAATATAGAATTTTAAATAATCCAGTAGCTGTCCAAGGAGTTTGTTTCTTTATACTAAAGTGTAAAGAAATTTTCCTTGGCTGGACTTTCTTATTAGGAGCCCAGATCCAGAAATTTGTGAAGCTGCTTTGTGACAATACCCATTGTTAAATGCACTGTATAAAGAAAATGTGATAACATTAATAAAAAATACAAACCAGCTTCCCTCTTACCCCTGTCCCAATCGCACTTGTTCAGTGACGCTCCCTGGTCCTGAACCTCTTACACTGTTAAGTCTACAGAGCCCTGGTTCCTCACTCCCCTCTTAAATGTAAATGATTGAAGTGTACACTCAGGCACTACCCATGTTAAAGGCATGTCTACAGTAAAAGTCAAGCAGCACCTTTGATCCATGTGGTCCGTAGGCTGCCCTGAACATCATCATCATCATCCTGACTTTGTAGCAAGGGATACAGGCTTTTGAACTGCCTTGTTTCTTCATCGCCAAGACTTCTGTCTCTCAGATCTCCTTCATTACTTTCTCCCAATGTCTGGAACACATCTGCTGGTACTGATATAAAAACAAAGAAAATGAAAAATCTCAGTTACACTGGCTCTTTTGGCACTGTTTAATTATAACTGGTGTAAGTGCCCAGGAGGATGGGCAAGCCATAATGGAAGGATGGCCTGGTTATAGACATTACCTGGCTGGGATGCCTTACAATTCCCATCCTGGCTGGGATGCCAGAAGGAATACTGGACTGATGAGAGTTGGAAGCCAAGATTAGTTCATCCCTCAGATTAATAAGTGGCAGTGTTCCTCGCCAGTCTTCCCAGTTTGGACACCCACAGAGCTGCATGAGAATTGGACTTCAGAAGCGCAGCCCTGTAGGGGTCCTAATGTGATGATAGAGGAGGTTGCTGGTTTCCGTATGACTTAGAAGTACCTCCAACAAGCCATCGGAAGTACTCCCAGGTCCAGCTTACCCACCACCATTCCTCAGTGAGTCAGAAGGCAGCAGGCAAAACTCACTTAGAGGACAGAAGGAGACGAGAGATAGCATCGGTTTTGTGATTGCTTTGGCTGAAAGTATTGTACTATTGCAAAACTTATTTTATTGTACCCAGAGTTGTTCTGAGTCTTGTATGCCTGGGGTTTGGGGTCTCTCTGTTCACACTGGATAGATCTTGTGTTCTTTCATTTTCTTCTCTGAAAAGTCCACTTAAATTTGAGATGTTTTGGCTCCAGAAAAGATCCATAAAAACATCTTAACCCACTAATCTGGTTGCATGACATACATATTTCTAAACTGGCTCTTTCAAACAACTCTGACTTTCTGCAACAAATCAAATTCTTACTTTGGATGGAGCTCTCTGCTTAAATTATCCCCTTTATGTTACAACACGGAGCCAAAAGCTTCTGAGGCTGCACTAAAGTAAAATGTCAAAGACATTCCAGCAGCTCCTTGTACCGCCCAAGTGTGGTCAGCAAACACACAAGAAAGTCCCAAACACCTGCTTTAAAATAATGAAACAATGGCTGCAGGTCAGAAAACACTACAAGTGTTGGCTCTTGGGGTATGTTGTCACCATTACACAGCTACCTTAATTTGACGTTACTTAAAACTTTTGAAGCCTTATGTTTCATTTTCTAATGAATTTGCCATAATAATTTTAGTGTAACATTAACGATGTTTAAACAATACAAATCAATTACTTTGCATTAAATATAAGCTCTGCTCAGAGAAATGATTTTTGACTTTACTTAGAATTAACTTGTTATTGAACCTTAAAATAATGCATGAAATATGATGCCTTTACACATCGACCTCAAGTTGATGTTACTCCAAAATGAAAACGGCTGATGGATGGTACAGTGGCGTAGTGGTAGTCCTGGTGCCTCACAGTAAGGAGACCAGGGTTCAGTTCCTGGGTCCTCCCTGCATGGAGTTTGCATGTTCTCCCTGTGTCTGCGTGCCTTGTGTCCTGTGCTAGCTGGGATTTCTCCAGCACCACCCCTGGCCCGGATTAAGCAGGTTAGAAAATGACATGAATATGGTTCTACACTTTTTTCATCTATTCAAAATAAAATGCACAATGTACAATGTCATATTAACCTGGTTAATGCATGTTAAAACAGAGCAGACATATTTCATCAGCATTGGACGTCCAATCTCATCTGCACAGGTCAGGATTACATGCAAAAACTTTGTCAGGAGGGGCAGTTTATTCCCCAGGGCAGGTAATTTTTTGTGGATAAAACGACTTGCAGAAATGGCTATTTTTTTTTATTTTTTGCAAACATTTACATCAGTTTTTAGGATGCCCTTGGCAAAGAAAATGCATTAATAGCATTAAGGTAGGACATTTACATTTAGAGAGCAAGAATTTCCACAAAGTGTGCAAAAAAATTTTTGATTCTCCTTTATCCATTGTGAAACAAAATGAAATGCTAACAAAAGTAAGTTTCAAAGATATTTTTTTGATAATCTGGCAAGCTTGTCGCACAACCAACATTACACTCTTCTTCATCTAACTACAGAAGATTACATTGCAGAATAATTGCACCACTTAGTGTAATGGATGCTTGATAAAATTATTTAAAAATGGTTTTATTAGGTATTTTGTTAGCTAAATTAAGGAATATATCTTCTTTAAATAACAATGTGTGCTTTGGATTCACATAATTGAATTAACTAGGAAATCGTTCTGTAATTTGATTAAATATTCTGTCATCTGTTTCCACAGTGATCAATATAAATAAGGTTGAGTAACTCAAATAAGTTATGTTAACCTAATGTATAATGCTATATTAAATTTAAGTAATTTGACTAGACTAGTAATAATAAATTAAGTTTGAGTTACTCAATTCACTTGTGTGGAATTTTAGCACTAAGTGGAATAAATTTAAGCAGCTAATTTTTTTTTTTTTTGAGAGTACAGAATTTGGCATAACATACTGGAACTCATGAGATAGAGGGTCATCACAAGCACAGCTGGGCACTACTAATGTCGGACTTTATTAGTTGTGTGAATGGGACCAACCTTTTAAAAAATATGCCTTAAATTTTGATGAAAAACACTATAGTACACTGTAGAGCATAACCTTCAGTAAACCAAAAATTTCCTTTTCACTCTCCAACTCCTTTTTGCTTGTTTTGATGTATTTCCCTGTTGCTCTCACTCCGCTATTGGACTCTGCTGTTAATGTGCATTGTAAAATATCCATGAGACACTTCTGTGTCCCTAACACTTTGTAGTTGTTTTGAAAGTCACTATATAAAATAAATCTGCACTGATTTGCCAATGTCACGGTTGGTTTCTGCTTTGCAATCATAGGCTGGAATCCATAAGACCCTACATTAGACCGTCAAGTTTGAAAGATGGATGATTTATCATTGAGTCCTAAAGCTTTGAGCAGTCAATCCTAACATCAAACATAAAATCTAAAGAGCAGCAGTTCCGTCTGGAGGACCAATACGATACACGTCGACTGGATGCAATTCTATTTTCATGCACGGCATATCCTCGCATTTCATTGATTGTAAACAGAGTAACAGCAGCAGCATCAGTAATTGATCAAGGAGTTTTTCTTGAAACTACGTCTGCTATTCCATGTCATCTAGTAGAGAGAAAAAAAAGTAGAAACCAGTCCTGGTCTGGATGCCAGTCCACCAGTGGTCACCTTGAGGCACAAACCCACAATTCTATTCCCTCACACTCCACCAGATCACAGTTTCAAATTCACTATAACATGTCCATCTTTGGATGGTGTACCCAGAGGAAGTCCATGGTGGTCCTCGGAGTACATGCAAATTCCATGCCAACATTAACTGACCTAAAAATCAAGGCCAGGCCCTTGGCACTGGGATGTAGTCTATATTCCAAGAATACAGTTCTATATTTAATTTACCTCACTTTTCCTTCAAGCCTATATTTAATTTAATGTTATAAAAGAATGAATGGATGGATGAATGAATAAAGTGCGCACTAATATTATCAAGCTTGCTTAATCCAGTTCAGGGTTGATGGGGCAAAGCCCTATCCTAGCAGTATCAGGTACTCCTCAGAAACGAGCCCACCATCCATGAGCTGCCAATCCATTGGAAAGCAGTATGAATGAAATTCAGTTTGTTCATTTGGCATAACCAGTGACTATTATTGACTTTCTGTTCAATTCACAGACCTAAAAAATGATAAAATACAATCTATTTTCTATACTCAGTTTTTATGTGTCAAGATCCCAGAGCCTATCAAAATCCAGCCTGAGAAAACATAGCATTGCGGTGTACATTCAATCAAACACAAAAACTCATTTATGTCTATCAATTCCCCAAAAAGTTTTAGGAATGATGAAGGAAATGAAAGTCTAACTAGAAACCAATCCTATATGAAAATGCTGAATACAAATAAAACATATCAAAGCTGTCTGTTGTTAGATGTTTTGAAGCCATCATCAGTATTGTAAAAATATTAACATGATAGCCATATGTTGATCTGTCCAGCCACTTATATCCAGAACCTGTTTCTCCAGTGCAAGACCCCAGACAAAGTTAAACCTCTGAACATTGCACTGGACCAAACCTGAATGAGATCCAAATCACACTGGGCCAGTTTAGAATTGCTAAAGCATGTTGTTTCAAAAGCGGAGTAAAACCCTGATTACAATTCACTAAGAAAGGTCTCCACTTGGGACTCAGAATTGAATCCAAGTGCTGTGATGCAACAGTGGCAACCGCTGAGCCTCTTTACCCTTTAAAAAATGCAAGACATACTTAATTTTAATAGATACCAAAGAATGCTGGATAAATTGTAAGTTTAAAACAAATAATCTTCAGTTCCTAAATCAGCACGTTATTACCATCTAGTGGAGAGAATGCAAGTTTTATTTAACAAAACGGCACCTCATAAAAATATAGCAAAGTGATCAGAACTGTCAGAATATACTGTAGAAGGGTCAAAAGAACCTTTGTCTAATTTTAAAATAAAACTCACAATAGTAAAAAACAAACAGTTCACACTATTAATTAATTAATTCATAATCAGAGATCAGTTCCTTTTTGAAAACATTAAAAGCGGACTAAATGATTCACCTGGTATCATTCAGATAATCCATATTTGTTTGATACAGCAACTGCTAAAATCTTTAAAAAATCACTCCTGGTGCATTTTTACATCAACAGCACAAATTGAATTGTTTCTCCCAGCACTACAGGTTAAGCAAGCAGCTCAGGGTCACACACTTTAGATCAACTGGCATCAATAAACTGGCCCAGCATGCAAGGAAATGGTTGGTCTGGTTTAGCCTGGCAACCCTTCTAGGATTGGTTCCTGTTGTTCAGTGCTGTGCTGCCAGCTCAGTGTAACAAACGTCTTGAGCTCAGATCACTGCCCTTTCAAACACTCCTTTCTGCTACAGTGAACAACAAAGTACACACATCAACAATTCAGTGTCTCATACATATTGAATTCACTCATCTTTCTAATTTGAATATGCATCACTTCCTTGGGCGATGCACATGAAACCATCACCAAACTGTGACACTTCTTCCTTCTGTTAGTATTAATAAAAATGAAAGTCACCCAAGGGAAGAAAGAACTGATCAGTGCACATTTTTCTGACTTTCTTTTGAGTGCTCCCGGATTTGCTAATGGCTGAAAAAGGTACATTGACACTTTGAAACACTGGTTTTGCAATGAAGTTTGAATTTAAAAGGCACCCTGTTTCATGTACTATAAATAACAGCTCAGAAAGGCAGTTAAGTAAGTTATGTTTTAGCATTTGGGACAATCGACATTCTTATTAAGGGCGGCACGGTGGCGCAGTGGGTAGCGCTGCTGCCTCGCAGTTGGAAAACCTGGGGACCTGGGTTCGATTCCCGGGTCCTCCCTGCGTGGAGTTTGCATGTTCTCCCCGTGTCTGTGTGGGTTTCCTCCAGGCGCTCCGGTTTCCTCCCACAATCCAAAGACATGCAGGTTAGGTGGATTGGCGATTCTAAATTGGCCCTAGTGTGTGCTTGGTTTGTGTGTGTCCTGCGGTGGGTTGGCACCCTGCCTGGGATTGGTTCCCTGCCTTGTGCCCTGTGTTGGCTGGGATTGGCTCCAGCAGACCCCCGTGACCCTGTTTAGATTCAGCGGGTTGGAAAATGGATGGATGGATGGATGGACATTCTTATTAGCTGCCCTAGTATGACTGAATAAGAAACACTTTTCAGTCCCATTGTTATTTGTTATCTTTTACTATTGCCCTGTCTTGAACTGACACCCAGCCTAGGGGTCTTGCTGCCTTGTACATGAGGGTGGTGTAATTAAAAAGAAAAAAAAGCTTTGTTTTGTGCTATTTTATTTTGTTGGTTATTAAGTCTAACTGCTTTATTGATAGTAAGTTACGATTGTAAATGTATTAGTTATTACATCTTTTCATTTGTGGCAATCATCTGCCCTACAACACTTACTGAACAAACAACCCCTAGCCTAATGTTACTCAATTGTTTGCTTTTGTTGCAAGTCGCTTTCGATAGAAGCATCTGCCAAGCAAATAAATGTAAATGTAATTGACTATGCCTACCTGAGTCTGAATTTCATTTAAGGGAAAGCATGGGATTTTTATTTCTTGCAGTCTGCTCAGTTTAGGCCAATACAGAGAACATCTGTCTACTTCAAGAGGAAAGCATCGTGCTTTTATTTGACTAATGTGCCACCTATCTATCTATCTATCTATCTATCTATCTATCTATCTATCTATCTATCTATCTATCTATCTATCTATCTATCTATCTATCTATCTATCTATCTATCTATCTATCTATCTATCTATCTATCTATCTATTCATAATTCAATAAGATCCTCAAAAGCAAACTACTATGTTGGACATCAGCATGTTCATTGCAGTGAATGACACCTTTACTATAACAGGTTTACCTTAACTTTGTAGAATAATCATTTAGCTAAACTAGCCACTTGTGTCCTTGAAGCAGTCCCAACAGACTATTTCAAAGACATTTCTGACATGCTAAACATACTTACTGTCTATTTATCTATTAAAAACTTTTAGTCACTCTCTTATCTAATACTTTCAGTCAGTCTCTTAACCTTAAGCCTGCAATTGGGTGCTGCATTGATTTTAACAGTTTCCTTTTTCAGCTGTCCACTGTAGGTATTGAAGAAACAAAAATATCAACGAAGAATCATCTTCCCTACATGTCAATATACATTTTTTAAGTTTTTTAGCTTTACAGAAGTAGGACGTTACAAGTGAATCAAGGCTAGCATACTTAAACTATGGTTTATTTGAAGAAAATATTTTACTAGATGAGAAGATAGTCATGAAAATAGATACCTACCTCCTTGCAGTATGTGATTGCTTCCTGAGAACAGTGGATACGCCTGCATACGGCCAGCAGCTGACAACATGGCCACAATGGTGAGCAAAGCCCAGGACTGCATGATGGTATCTCAGTCTCTTCTGACTGCGTTGTTACTTGCAGCAAGTTTGCCTGCCTCTGTTTTATACTATACTGGACCATCTATCATGCCCAAATCAATATTTTATCATGTCATCTCAGCCCAGAAGTAATGGACTGACATGACAAAACACCTCGTCAGAGCTGCCATTAATGCACCCTGTCACGTTAAATCTCCCCTATCACTGCTTGTACAGAAAGCTTTGCTAAATGTTAAACAAACCAACAACAAATAGGCACTGTTGGCCTAGTTTGTAATTTTATTGATCCATGTCTATTATGCAAATTCCATGAGGTCACTACTTGTGTGCTGTGATCAGGCTTCCGTCATATCTTGCAAATTCATGGTAAAAGGATAGAAAATTGGATTTCTGGAATCTTTGATATATATGAGCCACATGGTTGTTGGCTTTGCATTTATGTTGATTTTTCATAACCATTTAACATCTTTTCTGTTTGTTGCTCAGAATCACCAAGAAGCCGCAAAACAAATAATGAGCAAATGAGCTTACCTTCTCATTAATACTTCTACATCCTACTATTAATCAGGAATTTAAAATTTAGTAAATGGGATAATCCAGACATTGAAAGTGTTAATTTCACTCTCGGCATGAATGCAGCACCCCTCCAGAGTTTGTTCCTCACTTGCATCTGATGCTTCCAGCATACACTCCAGTTCTGCAATGAGGTTCAGCAGGTTTGGTAAATGGATGAATAAGCAGATGGGCAACATTCTCTGTTGGGTAGTGCAGGGGTATCACTTCATCCGAGCCATTCCCTTCAAATCTCAAGCATTTATTAGGTTATTGGACACTGAGCAGCTACGGGTATGCGCACGAGAGTGTCCTGCAGTAGACAGACACAAATTCATTGTTGGTTCCTGTTTTGCTTTCAGAGCAGAGGGGATAACCTCTAATTCCTCCATCATCTTGTACTGAATTAAGTGGGTTTGGAAAATGCATGTGAGGGTATTTGTACTGATTTGAAAGTAAGTAGTCCTGCTGAAATTTCATCTTTCATTTCTAAAATAAAAATAGGCAAAGTATAATAAGAAGAAAACAAAACAATGCAATAAGAAAAAAGAACAACATGGAATAAATAACATCTGTAAACATGAACAACTGTCATCTTGTGAATGTGAATATATTGTTCCCAATATTGTGAATTTCCTATTGGGATTAATAAAGTATCTATCTATCTATCTATCTATCTATCTATCTATCTATCTATCTATCTATCTATCTATCTATCTATCTATCTATCTATCTATCTATCTATCTATCTATCTATCTATCTATCTATCTATCTATCTATCTATCTATCTATCTATCTATCTATCTATCTCTTGCAGTCCTTCAGTATGTTGTGGCGACCACTTCTTGACCCCACTGGTACAAAGAGCCAATGAGCCTATGAATCTGAAGTTGTCATATGTTATTCCATTTCTGAGGAAGGAACTAATGAAGTTGGCACAGGACAGAGGGTCATATCTTCAGATGTTGCTATCAAAGACATCCCAATGTGCTCTGTGGGGTTACGGTGAGGAGAGAAGGCAGGCCAAGGCAAATCCTGCACTTCAGCATTCCTTATGTGTAACCTAGTGTTGTCCTGATACAGGATCAGATGATCAGAGGTTCTGGGCAGAGAGGTCACCTTCCCCTAAGGTCAGCGGCAGCCTGGTGCATGCCCATCACCATTCTGTCACTGATGCAGACATTGAGTCTGCTGACAGTTTCAGCAGCAGTGGCTGCACTACAATGACCTCTCAAATGAACCAGTCTTGATATATCAGTCCCAATTTGGTGTGGTCATTCAAGAACAACCAGATTTTGACCAGTATCTGTCCTGCTGGGGCACTGACATGGTGTCTGCAGTCAGGGCCAGATTTTCCTATAGGCTAACTAGGCTTCAGCCTAGGGCCTCAAGATCAAGAGGGGCCTACATTCAAATTGTTAGCAAAATTTTATTATCTCTCATGTAATTTACAAACTTAAAAATGGAAGGTGAAAGGGCCTCATAAGTGGAATAGCCTAGGGCCTCTTTTCATATAAATCCGGCCCTGCCTGCAGTTGAGAGGCAGTGGAGGAGCTTGGTTCACAGTGTCTGACGGTGCTGGCACATGACACACTAGCAGCATGCCAGAGGCTCTTTCCCTTCTTCCTGGCAACATCAAAAGCATTATGGAATGCAATGAAAACGCATTACGTTTTAGCTTTTGTTTTGCTGAGACCAGAGGATTTAAATTTAGGCATTTTGGTTCCACCTAGACTTTGCCAAATAAAAATGTGTTTCATGAGCTTTGTTGTGTTTGACAAGTTGGCGTTCCTCACTGCAGAAGCTGTGTTCCTTTTTAGAGGGCTATAAAAATTTTATTAAAGCAATAAGTCATATCTACAATTTTCTCCTTCTATGAAAGTCTTCATTTCTTTTTTATAAGCATATATGTGTAACTATCTGCTGCAAAATCAGCAAATACCACACATTACTGACACTTTATGTTACACTGACTTTTAAAGGCATACAGTGCATAGAACAAATGCAACACTAAAAAAACTGTCAAAAGCCTACACCAGAGTCTTCTTATTTACCTCTGTGCTGTTGGTGGATTGTGAATTAACAACAAAAATATACTTCAGTACCAAAGGCACCTAATTTGTTATTCATTCACTTTATCCTTCAACATTCTTATTTCAATTGAGAATCTGACATGGTGCTTTGAAAAACGAATGGGTAGAAATAGAAAGTGAGATTGACAGTCCTTTCTTGACGACCTAGCCTCAAGTCATTATGTTCTAAGTACTTTTTCCTTTAGATCAGAAAATACATCATCCCTTAAACAGCTTTCGCACGTCAAAAGTCTAGATGAGAGATGGAACTGGGAACAGCTGTCAGTGTTCGACAAATACGGGCACATCCATTCATCAGCAAGAGTGAAGCACAAGCTGTTTGATGCTTCTTCACTGTTTGATTAGAAAACTTTCATCTTTGATGAAAAGCCCATTAAACTTAGGCTGTACTTCAGCTGCGCTGTTGTCATAAACCTGGTTGAGTGCTTTTTAAAGCATCATTATTGCGTTATTGGCATGAGCAAAGAAATTTGAAAGAAAAGGTTTGGTGAGTCATTGTAGGTGAGCTGAGTTTTCAGACTCTGGCATTATGATATTTTACAATGAAGTCTGTAATGTGTAGAGCAGTAGAACTAAAACAGTAATTTATTTGGAGCAGCAGTCTCTTTCACTAGACTTCTATTGGATGATGTACTGTTGGTACAGTTCAAGTGTGCTGTTTACTTTTATTATTAACCGGTAAGTCCTAACATCTAAGACTCAAACAAAACTAAGTAATGTGTTTCATCGTGTAGATACAGTAGGTGGGTCTGTCGATGAATGGCTACGTGTGATCATGCCTTTCTGACCCACTAGGCACAACAACCAACAAGGACCACTATGAATGGTGCTCTGCCCTCATCCTTACAGGTGGAACTGGCTAATTTATCCATAGACAGACAGATAGAGAGAACTTTACTTATATTATGGTCACTTGACACTTGTGGTTCAATCACCTCTACACCCTCAATTCTAACCTGATTTTTACAAAATACTAAATCCAGACAGGTTTCACCCCACGTTGGTGCTTTAACACGCTGTGTTAAAAAACAGTCACTGATTACTTCTAAAAATTCCTGCTGTGTGCTCTGCTATTTGTAACACTATCCCGTTTAATATTCAGGAAGTTAAAGTCCCCCATGACTATAATATCCCCCTGTAAACTTGCTTTTTAATAATATTAAAAAGGTGTGCATTGAAATTACTGTGTGCATTGAGCAGTCTAAAACACATGCTTAAAATAAGGCACTTTTCCATAAGGCTTTCCAGGCAAAGCCACATGTCCTCACTAAGATGGGGTTTATTATTCAGTTGAAGAGGACCTGCATTTAAATTCTGTTTGACATAAACAACAGCCCCACCTTTTTTTTGTTCTGTCTATCTTTACTAAAAAATGTGTATCCCTCTATGTTATACTTCCCATTGTTGTGATTTAAGCAGACTTTCGTTATTGCTATAATATCACAATTATACTCCATTACATACAACTCCAACTCACTTGTTTTATTTTTAATACTCCTAGCATTAAGGCAAACTAAATGTGTTACTTGTTTAACTCTTACATTTGAATGTTGGGTTAGAATTTACATTACTATGCGTATTTAATTTAACATTATTGTTTGTTCCTCCATGTATAGATCTAAACCTGGCCTGTCCTAAACTCCCTGCCCTCCCATTTCCTAGTTTAAACAGCCCGCTGCTAACCTAGTCATATGTCTCCCCAACACATTGGTGCCCCTCTGGTTCAGATGTAACCCATTGCATTGGAACAGGTCCCATTTGTTCCAAATCACGTCCTAATGCCCCATAAACATATACCCTTCTATCCTGCACCAAGATTTGAGCCATTCATTAAGCCTTCTAATCTCCTCAGTCTTACCTGGACTGGTGCGTGGCACAGGCAGAACTTCAGAGAAAACCATCTTGTCAGTTCTGCACCTCAGCCTGGCACCTAACTCTTTGAATTTAGATTGCAGAACTGACAGACTACCCTTATGTATGTCATTTGATCCACCCCGCTCTGGCCAAGAGCCTACCCACCCTTCCAGGGAGGTCTCCCACTTGTGCACATGGAAGACAACACACCATGCAAGACTGTCTGTCTCTGGAACAAACCTGTGCTTCAATCCCCAGCTATCACTACCTCTCTCTTTCTGGGAACCCACCCATTGGCAAAGGCAAGTAGTGAGAACACTGTGGTCTATGCTGCATTCAAGTGTAAGAGAACAAAAAAAGATATGTTGCTCTTGTCAGCATTAACCTGCAAGTCATTAACTACATTAACCAACACAATTTATGTACTATGATTTGGTTTAAAACCTGAGTGAAATATTTTGAGAATTGAGTATTTATTTATTTATTGAAAAACTAATTTCTCTTAAATTTTATTAAAAAGGACAGGTTGAAATTAGACTAAAATTGTCAAAGACAGAATAGTTAAAATTGTTTTTCTGAAGCATTGGTTCTACTACTGCAGTCTTTAAAGCATCTGGGAAAATACTAGAATCTAATGAACAGTTACAGCAAGTATGTTTAGCACGTCAGAAATTTCTTTGAAAAAGACTGTTAGGACTGCTTCAAGGACACAAGTGGTCAGTTTAGCTAAATGATTATTCTACAAACTTAAGGTAAACCTGTTTTAGTAAAGAAATCTCATTCACTGCAATTAACATGCTGATGTAAAACATGATTCGCTTTTGAGGGCCTTATTAAATTATCGATAGATACAGTAGATAAATAGCATGTTATTTGTCTCCATGAGAAATTAGATTTTTTAAAGAAGCTTGGTAAATAAATAAATATCATTATACTGTATTATGATAAACAACAAAACCCCTCTCAAATACACATCAGAATGACTATAAATAAAAATAAAATGAAAAACTAAAAAAAAAGAAAACTTCTGACTTGGCTAAAGATAAAAAGAGCAGTCACAATGAGGAGTTATGAAGGCATATTGCTGTTGGAATAAGGGAGCCCCACTAGAGTTTATTGACACACTTCTGCTGAATCATTAGTTGGCTGAAAGCACTCAGTGTTAGTGTGTCAGAGAGAGGATGTGCAACCTTGTTCATAATGGCAATCAGTTCTGTTTTCATTGTTTCTTTCCCTACTACCTCAGATCAAGAGTTCATCCTATAACTTAATCTGTCTTTTTATTTAGCTTGTTGAATTGATGGGCCTCTCTTAAAGTGATATTACCAGCTACAATGTAGAAAACTGCACTTGCCATCACAAGGGTGTAGAACATTATCACATGTTATGAGCACTGGAGGAAGTTTAAAGGCTTGGATAATGGTAATTTTCTTCCGGAATACAAGAGGGCACTGATGATTAGCACCTCTATCTTTCTCCCTCTGCAGACTGGAAGATTGTCAGCTTTACCACTTTTGACATCACTTCCGGTGTCGGCCTGGATGGATGAATAGTAACTTTCTCAAATTAAATAAAGAAAAAACCGAAATCTTAGTGATTGGCAATAATGGATACAATGAGGCTATTAGAAATAAACTGGATGCATTAGGATTAAAAGTCAAATCGGAGGTAAAAAGCTTAGGGGTAACCGTTGATTGTAATCTGAATTTTAAATCGCATATTAATCAGATCACTAGGACAGCATTTTTTCACCTAAGAAACATAGCAAAAGTTAGACCTCTTATATCATCGAAAGATGCAGAGAAATTAGTTCATGCGTTTGTTTTCAGTCGGCTAGATTACTGTAACGCACTCCTCTCAGGACTACCCAAAAAAGACATCAATCGTTTGCAACTAGTGCAGAATGCAGCTGCTAGAATCCTTACCAGGAAAAGAAAATCCGAACACATTTCTCCAGTTTTGATGTCACTACACTGGTTACCTGTGTCATTCAGAATTGACTTTAAAATTCTGCTTATGGTTTATAAAGCTTTAAATAATCTCACCCCGGCTTATATATCGGAATGTCTGACACCTTATATTCCAAATCGTAACCTCAGATCCTCAACTGAGTGTTTCCTTAGAATTCCAAGAGCAAAACTTAAAAGAAGTGGTGAGGCGGCCTTCTGCTGTTATGCACCTAAAATCTGGAATAGCCTGCCAGTAGGAATTCACCAGGCTAATACAGTGGAGCACTTTAAAAAACTACTGAAAACACATTATTTTAACATGGCCTTCTCATAACTTCACTGTAATTTAATCCTGATACTCTGTATATCTAATTCATTATAATAACTATTCATTCAAAATCTGTACTAACCCCTACTCTCTCTTCTGTTTCCTTTTCCGGTGTCCTGTTGGTGGTGGCGTGTGCCACCACCATCTACCCAAAGCACCATGATGTTCCAACAATGATGGATGGATTAAAAGCCAGAAGTCTGTATGACCATCAGCATCAAGTGACTCCGTGAGAACCCTAACTACAACGAGGACTGTTTCATTTATGTTAGGTAGAATGCCCAGAGGGGACTGGGCGGTCTCGTGGCCTGGAACCCCTACAGATTTTATTTTTTTCTCCAGCCTTCTGGAGTTTTTTTTTGTTTTTTCTGTCCACCCTGGCCATCGGACCTTACTCCTTTCTATGTTAATTAATGTTGTCTTATTTTAATTTCTTATTTTGTCTTTTATTTTTCTTCTCTCCATTATGTAAAGCACTTTGAGCTACTTTTTGTATGAAAATGTGCTATATAAATAAATGTTGTTGTTGTTGTGGCCTGCCTGGATCCACCTCTTCTTGATGAAAGTCTATATCATCTTGAAGCAGTCTATTTGGGTTCTTGTGTCTGCAATAACATTTTTCTTTTATTTTAACGTGTTTATTACCCACATTTTGTTTATATTATACAGAGTTTGCCTTCAGGTAACCCAACACTTCACAGTTGCCTGTGTTTTTCCTTACAGTGGCGTAGTCAGCAGGATTTTTTGATCATTGCTAGATGATGAAGCAACAGGACATCACAGCCAGCTTATATTCATTGATGGCAGAAATCTGGGCATTGAAAGTCCAGGTAGAGGAGCAATAAGCTCAGTTGACCAAGGCAGAGGTACTGTACATAGGCAGATATTACAGTGATCCCTCCTCGATCGCGGGGGTTGCATTCCAGAGCCCCCTGCGAAAGGTGAAAATCCGAGAAGTAGAAACCATATGTTTATATGGTTATTTTTATATTGTCATGCTTGGGTCACAGATTTGCACAGAAACACAGGAGGTTGTAGAGAGGCAGGAACTTTATTCAAACACTGCAAACATTTGTCTCTTTTTCAAAAGTTTAAACTGTGCTCCATGACAAGACAGAGATGACAGTTCCGTCTCACAATTAAAAGAATGCAAACATATCTTCCTCTTCAAAGGAGTGTGCGTCAGGAGCAGATAATGTCAGAGAGAGAGAGAGAGAGAGAGAGAGAGAGAGAAAAGCAAACAATCAAAAATCAATAGGTGCTGTCTGGGCTTTTTGAGTATGCGAAGCACTGTGCGGGAAGCATGCAGCTTGACAAAGCAGCTGCAAGTAAGCCCAGCAAGGAAGGGGGCAATGTGAAGATAGTCTTTCAGCGTTTTTTGAGGAGCGGCCGTATCCTCTAGGGGTGCAAACAGCCCCCCTGCTTACAATATATTTGAGGAGTTTTATTTAATATGTAATACGTGCTCTGATTGGGTAGCTTCTCAGCCATCTGCCAATAGCGTCCCTTGTATGAAATCAACTGGGCAAACCAACTGAGGAAGCATGTACCAGAAATTAAAAGATCCATTATCCACTGAAACCCACGAACCAGCGAAAAATCCGCGATATATATTTAAATATGCTTACATATAAAATCTGCGATAGAGTGAAGCCGCGAAAGTCGAAGCGCGATATAGCAAGGGATTACTGTACTTCTGTTGTACTCCAGTGATGTAGTTGAGTTTTTTGTAGTGTTTGAATGTACCGCTCTCTGTCATCACTGGGAACATGCAGAATGGGCACACATACTGGTGCTGTCCTTGATGGGACTGACACAGCAGGCCTATTATGACCTTGACAAGCAGGCTGCAGTCAAGCATAATCAATTGAGAGCTGAGGAGTTGTTAAGATTTGGACAGCAGGCGAGAGCATGCCGGGAGTGGCAGTTTGACCCTGGGCAGCCAACCCACTTCCAAGCATTTGAATTATTGGGCAGAGTTGGGAGTTGGTTGAAACCAGAGGGATCTAGCCCTAATGAGATCATTTAAAAGGTGGCATGTGACTATCTGATGAATACCCTCACCAATTTTCTTGCCTAGTCGATCTGTGGGCGATGAATTAAAACCATGGAACCATGGAACCTCATCACAGAAATCGAGCAACATCACACAGCCTCACAAACTGAGCATTCAGAAAAGCCTCCTAATGGGCAAAAATCCTAGATAGGGCCCATTGCCAACCCTGAGCCTACCCGATGCAAGAAAGGAAAGGTGGTCAAACCACAGGAGAGGCATGATACTCCTTCTTGCTGCTGCAAGTGCAGAGAGATGGGCTGCACCATCGTGCATTGATGAGCCGATGGACTGCAGTTAGGCATGAGGACAAAGGTACTGTTTTATGGTCAACCCTGTATAAGCTTCTCACCATCTGAATTATTATATGGGCGTTCTGAAAGACAAATTGGAGGAATAGGCCCTCCACTCCACTAACATTCTAGAATATATCGCGCAATTATGCAAAAGATTTCACAAAACTGATTCTAAAAGAAAATATGGTGCATGCGCGATCACTCCAGGCTCACTATTATGACCATGATACAACACTTCGGGAATTTCTACCGGTAGATCGAGTCATGGTTTTAGTTTCCATTACTAATTCTAAATTACTGGCACATTGGCAAGGTCCTTATGAAATTAAGGAGATATTGTGGTCCCACATTTGAATTGCACAGAAATCCCGTGACATTCTAACATCTGGTGGATAGAGTGTTTTGGCCCCACAATACCTATAGTGCAGTATATCTGGATGACATGGTCATCTGTTCTGGCACCTGGAAACAACACGTATGGCAGGTTTGTGATGTGCTCCTGACACTAAGCGAAGCTGGCCTATGCATCAATCAAAGAAATGTTTCTTTGGGTTGACAGTGGTGAAACAGTTAGGCTACTTGGTGTGCAGAGGTACACTTTGTCCACAATGTGCCATAATTAATGCCATCCTGAAATGTCCCATCTTTAAAGCAAGAGGCAAGTTATAGGATTAGCGCAGTACTAGTGCTAGTAGTTGAAAGTCATACTCTTGGATTTCCTGCATTTTTATTTATAATTTTAGAAAGGTACGGCTGTCCTCAAGTTGGACTGCTGTGCTGTATTTAGTGGTAGGATCCTTCAGTATTACCTAATGGTCTTTTAATGTAGTTTTCCTCCATTTGCCCTCAGCCTTCCAACAATAACTTTTGATTTTTCCAGTGTGCTTAAGTTTTCCATGGTATTTGAATAGTCAAAGATTTCGTGGCCCTCAGCTTAACATTAAAAGTTTCCTCCTTACTATTTATACTGTATTACGACAAGCAATTCAATATAAACGTCTGGAATGTCAATGTTTGGCTATAATACAAAGCCACAGACAAAATAAGACCCTGTCAGAGTTCTGAACACCCAAACCAACTGGATGCCCACATCATCCTGGGCTGTCTGTAGTGTAATAAGTTTGTTCTAGGCAGTCTAAAGAGAAGACCGAATGATTCTTGGATTCATTAATTGGATTCCAAGCCTGACCATGTCACTAGTGTCTTTCTCAAAATCAGGGAAGTAGAGCAGTGTCATCTAGTACCAGAGCAGAGTACAATATGTAGTAAAGAAACTTAGTAGAGAAGGGAAGGTAACAGTTCATTATTATTGTCATAATTCCATTTTTGTAGAAATGACTAACAAACAGAGATGCAATAAGAATAGATATAAGAATGATGACAGAATCTGTAATCAGAGTATGCTAGACTAAAGTAGTGAGTCTTCTGCTTGGATTTGTGCAATTTTTCTTGCAGCAGTATTTTGAATTAACTGAAAGCTGCACAGAGAATGATTTGAACAGCACGTGAATAGTTCATTGCAGTAGTTAATCCTACTAGAAATAAATGTATTAATTAATTTTTCAGTATCCTCCACATTTACAAACCATCTTACTTTTTCCATATTTTAAACTTGGAAATAGGTTTTAGATATGAAATGTTTCTTAAAAAAACATTTTGGTTTCAAAGATAAACATAAGTTACATGCTAATGTAGTAAAACTAATTCTTAGACCATGTAAGTTAAAGAGTGGCAGAATATCATTGTGGCCTGTATCATTCCCCCAAATAAGTATTTATAGTTCTTCTGTATTCAAAGACAAGTTATCATCCATCATGTCTTTAAATTCAATGACACAAGTAAGTAAGAGAACTACAGTATATGGTCTGAAAGATTAAGTTTTATTTGCATACAAGTGAAATATTATGCTTTCTAAATGATAATTCACAGCAGAAGCATGTAAAGTGAGAACAGTAAAGGCCCAAGTGCTGAGCCCTTGAGGGGGTTGCACCATATTTAACTACTGAATATAATGAAGCAGGACTGTCAGCATATTTGTATGACTATCTATCTCACCTGGCTATTGAGCTTATAGTGTTATCAGGACTTGATTTTTTCAACAAGGTTTCAAGAACAGAGAGCATAAAGGAAAGGTGGGTTGTGTCTTTCATTACTTATTCTCCTTTTCTATTACCACTGTCTATGATGACGCTGGAGAGTAAGAACATGTTGCATGTTGGTCAGACATGCAAGGAAGAATTTCGTTGCATTATGTACATTTGACAATACTACTACTACTCTTTTAGGTCATCCCCACATATGTACAATGGACATTTTGTGCTCTCATTAATTTTCATTTGGATAGCATGTCAAGAAGCCTTATGGTCTGAGGATTAAAACTGTTCTTGAATCTAATGGTTTGAATGCTAATGGTCCACTACAGTTCGTAGAATGGAGGATCTCTGAGATAATTATTAATGTGTTTAATAATGTCATAATTTTGTGTTTATATTAATTTTAAACTATCTTGTCATTTGTGATTCATTTTACTTCCTCTTGTTTTACTGTTATGACGGTGATATCCTTCATTGCATCACCATTTTAGGACTGTGAAGTATTACATATAACACCTGTTCACAAGCAGTTATCCAGTTCATGGACATGTTGCGTGTAGCAGTGCTCTGTGCTTTTGCTCCAGGAAAGCCGGCTCTGTAACACATGATGTCATTGTGCAATTTGTATTTAAGATGGTAGTGCAGCAAGCCAGACATCCAAATTTATGGATATTATCTAAATTAAATTACTCATTTGGTTCTGGATTTGAATAAGGAAAGGTTCTTTAGATTGCCAGGATATTTCACTCTGATTATTGACTTTAATTTTTGACTCTTGATTTTTGCTTCATCCAGATTTAACTTTTGCCCATGTTTTTAGTTATTTTGCAGCACATTAATTACAAGTCCTTTGCATTGTGTATTTTCGGAATATAGAAGGGCGCCAACTTCCTATGACATTTCTCAAAATACTGTAAATACAGAATTTCTTTACTTTTGCCTCTCTTTCTCTTGCTTTCTATCTCTCCATAAAGTAGTGTGGAAACTCAGAATCAGACGATGAAACATATGGAAGAAATACTTGTTGAATAAAGATATTTTTATTCCATGTCAATCTGCAGGGGTAAGTACACATTATATACATTGTGACTCTCCAGGTTATTTTCGATTAATTTTATTTTTTTACACAACATTTTACTAACTTTTTACATTATTTTTATACTATGCAATGGCATTTTGAAATTTGTTGACAGCTGACATTTAATTCTTCATTCTGGGCAGGACCATTTTATTGTTTAGGATGTCTTCTCAGTCGAGTCTTCACCAGGCAGAAACTTTAATAGAGCAGGGGTCCTCTAAGGTTTAGTGGACAATATCTGTCAGTATTGTCCAGTCATCCTGCAGTGACTCTTGGGAGGTGTAGTTTCTATGGGAGACTCTGCGGGATTTGGGGGCTGATGATGGCTGTGCTCTCTAGGAACCTAGAATGCCACTGAAATTACTCTCAAGCCTGAGCTGATAAGGTTAGGGTGGCAATCAGAGACAAGCACTTACCAGTGTGTTGAGGAAGGAGATTGTTCGGAGGTAGAAGGAAGAATATTAAATTCACTGTTTGTATAGTTAGCTCAAGCATGTTTAGATACTGCAGGTGAAGAGTAGAATCTTTATTGCTTTCTTTTCCTTTCCTGGTGTTTGTTTATTCCTTCCATATTTCTCCCAATTGTTAATAGTATTTTCTGTATAATAAATCATCTTCCTAATCTATAATGGAATGGTCTGGAGTCTTATAAGGAACAGGGACTCAAAATTAAGTAGCATGGGTTTCACTGCATCAATGAGTATGGACACTGCACTGAATATGCTCTTTCTTCTGAGCGAGCTAGCAGTAGTGATTATCATTGCTGTCTGCATACTACCCGATGCTAAAGTTAGTATAGCTCTCAATCTCCTGCTAAATACCATAAACAAACACCAGCAGGCTTACCCTGATGTTCCAGCGTGGGATTTTAGTCAGGCAAACATGATCATGTTTACTCCAATATTAAAAACACACATATAGAGCCACACCCCTCCTCTACTTAAACTAGTCAGATCACTTCTGTCACCTAGTTCTGTCCTATATTAAATAAAGTGCTGATAAATGTATCCATGTCTTCCCCAACCAGAAACCCTTGATGACCAACAAGGTCAGGTCCCTTCTCAAAGACCATGACACAGCCCTCTTATCAGGTGATAGTGCTCTGTATAGTGCTGCTAGAGTCAAGCTGAAGAGAAGAATTAAAGAAGTTAAGGTGATCTATAAGAAAAGGACAGAGGTCCACCTCTCAGAAAAAGACCCTCAGCTTGTGTGGCAGGGAATTCAGGCCATCACCAATTACAGGGGCTGCAACACAACATCTGTGGACTTGGGACTTCACTGACAGAGGAGCTGAACTGCTTCTTTGTGCATTTTGAGATGGTACATCAACTCCCAGTCTCATTCTCTCGCCCCCTTTAGACTGTAGCACCCAGACACTTACTTTACAGGAGCATCAAGTGAGGTGGGTGCTTAAGTCAGTATGCATGAGGAAGGCTGCTGGTCTTAGGAAGGTACTAAAAGCATGTGCTGACAATCTCTCACACATTTTAACTAGCATCTTCAATCACTCCTGAGACAAGCCTACATCCCACTCTGTCTGAAGTCATCTACATTCATTCCTGTACCCAAGAAATAAGCAACTGATAGTGTCAATGACAATCGCACTATAGCACGGCTCTCGTCATGAAGTTCTTTGAGAGGTTGTTTACAAAATACATCAAAACCTGTCTCCCTACCACTTTTGACACACACCAGTTTGCATGCAGAGCAAACCGGTCAACTGAGGATGCCATAACCATTGCTCTCCACACTGCATTGAGCCACTTGGAGCACCGAGAGAGCTATGTGAGGATACTTCTTATTGACTATATCTGAGTATTTAATACTATTATTCTGGATATTCTAGTCAGTAAACTGTCTAACCCAGCCCCCCCTTCTGCGCCTGGATAAAGGACTTTCTTATCAATTGCTCTCAGAGAGTTATACTTGGTCCCCACTTTTCCTCAACTCACTCACTCAGCACAGGTTCTCCACAAAGCTATGTGCTGAGTCCATTTCTGTTTGCCCTCTACACCCATGACTGTAGTCCAGCCCACCCTAATAACACATGATGACACTACAGTGTTTGGACTAATCTTAGAGTCTGCCTTCAGAGAGAAGATCCTGAAATTGTCATCTTGGAACTCATCAAATAACCTAACACTGAGCACCATGAAAACAAAGAAAATCATCTTTGACTTCAGGAATAAGAGTGTAGACCTGCTCCGCTCCATACCAACGGGAATTGTGTGGAGAGGATCCTAGCCTTCAAATTAATGGGTACCTTCAGCTCTGCTCTCCTGTCTTGGACTGCAAACACCAAAGCAGTTATTAAAAAGGCACAGCAGTGACTTCACTTCCTGAGATGTAGGAAGAATAATCTGGGTCAAAAGCTGCTGGCAAACCTTTACCACTCCTCCATAGATAAAGTGCTAATATATAGTATATTGCTGTGTGTTACAGAATCTGCACTGCAGCAGGGAGCAGGGGGCTTCAGGATGTCATCAATGCAACTCAGAAGACTGTCAGCTGCTCTCTGCCCTCCCTACAAGACTCATATACTTCTCACTGCCTTGGCTGGGCAAAACACATTTTGAAGGACCCGTCATTTCCTGGTTTTCGCCTGTTGACCTGTTTCTCTCTGGTAGACGCTACAGGTCCATCAAATCAAGGATGAACAGACTCAGGGACAGCTTCTTTCACAGAGGTATAACTACATTGAATCTCAACATACACCGACCACCTCTCTGTGTGTTTCTGTCTCTGTCCCTATTTCTTTTCTCTCTCCTTCTAACCCGCTCAATTTATATCTGGATATGCAATAATCCTCTGTGTAATAATAAAACTCTAGTGCAATATTGCTCTATTTGTTCTATGTGCAATATTTTATGTTATTGGTATTCTTTGTGTAACATTTATATAATTGAAAATTCATTATACAATACCTGCATGACTAGTGATATTTCTTGTTTAGTAATACCACATTTGTGGTTGTGAAGGACAGCCGGGTCCCATGCCCGGCAGGGACGCCCCTACTGCATCCATTCCGGGGGAGCCAGCATGGGCAGCTCAGTACCTCCCCCGGGACGCTTGGTGGCAGCCTCCCTGGTGGACGATGATTCCCCAACCTGGCACAAGGCTCCATGGGACATGGAGTCCTCCAGAGCCTGGTTGGGGGCTTGGATGGCCGCCAGGGGGAGCTGCGTGGACTTACCAGCCCGGCTGGTCAATTCCTCAGCCCCACCCTGAAATGCAATTAGGCCCAGGTGACCAAGCACCTGGACTACATCCGGGTGGGGTATAAAAAGGCCAGCCACCACCACTCGAGAGAGCCAGAGTTGGGAGGAAGGAGGACGAAGCCTGAGGAGGAGTGGTGGTGCTGAGGTGGATAGAGTATTTGTGAGTGTTCTGTATTTAAGTGCTTGTGGGACTGTGTTGGGCCTGTGGGACACGGGGAAGACGTGCCCCACGGCTGAAGATAAATAAAAAGCATTTATTTAAGTACGTGCCTCTGCCTGAGTCTGTGCCGGGTCGGGCGCTATATAGCGCCTTTTACATGGTTTAGCAGTTATACACGGTATAATGACAATAAAGGCTTCTAATTTAATCTCATAAGTAACAACTGGCTGGGACACAGGGATAGAACTGTGGCATTTGGATATTTTTTAAAGGTTACTGTGCCTTTATATGAAACAAATGCTGTTGTGGCTAGGTTGGCTGTCCTTCAACATTTCAATAATAGTTTATTAAAATATTTCATTTTCTGTAAGTACAGTAAATGTTCAAATCATTATATGAGAATGATAAGTGCACATAATTTTTTAAAGTTAATGACCAAGAAGGACTCCTGAGCTTCAAAACTCCATGATGTTTGTTCTAAAAGCCAACTTTTTCGCATCAAGGTTGGCCATGTTTATTAACAAATTGTGCGTATCGGTGGAAAGTGATCCTTTGATGTACTGTAGGATAGCTTTATGAAAGTGAAAATTAAGCATTTGGCATATTAATGGAAGGTTCAATTATGCATCATATGTGATGATTTTAGACAGCATACAGAGCAACATAGTCTGTTGTCAAGTTTTGATTGCTTCAGATAGAGTTGAGTTTTTAAACCGAGTTTCATCAGAACAGAGGGGCTGTGTGGGATACATTGAGGAGTAATACTCACTTCCAACAATATGTGTTTAGCAAAAGAGAGAGCTTATGGAAATATTATTTTTTGCTAAAGCACTTGTCACTGTATACCATACAGCCGAACTAAGCCTTAGAATGCACCTTATAGTACACAGCACATCATATTTTGCCATTGAACCTCCAACATGTGGTCAAACCAGATCTCCAAAATGTTACTGCCTGGCAGTCATCTGAATTTGCATACAGAAACTCTGGCTTAGCTACCAGGCTGCTATTCACAAACTGCTCCCTTTTCTAGTATCAGCCTTTCAGTTTGCTGGCCTCTTACTATGCATTTATTAATACATGTTTGCTTGGTGAGTTTGCTATTGTCTTTTCTGTCGCATGTTATTCTTTTGTTCTTGTTTTGATTAACCTTCCGACTTGCTCCTTTGTTAAACAGAAATTGCCCGATTTTCCTCACCTCGTACCCTCCAACATGCTGGAAAAAATACTGCTCAATTTCGAGGAACTAAACACCATTTCCGCATATATATAAAATCTTATTAGAGTCCCTACCTTTCAAAGACCCAAGAGGACATTGGGAAGAAGATCTCTTAATCAATATATCAGAAAAGGAGTGGAAGGTAGCAAAGCAGAGAATTCACTTGAGCTCCATATGCACAAAGCATAGAATTATTCAACTAAAAATTATATATCGAGCTCATCTGTCTCGCTTAAAACTGTCCAAAATGTTTCCAGGGCAAGATCCAACCTGCGAATGCTGCAACCAAGCTCCTGCCTCACTGGGTCACATGTTTTGGGCCTGCACCAAACTAACATCATCCATCCATCCATTTTCCAACCCGCTGAATCCGAACACAGGGTCACGGGGGTCTGCCGGAGCCAATCCCAGCCAACACAGGGCACAAGGCAGGGAACCAATCCTGGGCAGGGTGCCAACCCACCGCACCAAACTAACATCATTTTGGACCAAAATTTTTAAGTGCCTCTCAGACAGCCTTGGTATCACAATTCCTCCTAACCCATTAACAGCTGTGTTCGGTGTTCTTCCAGACGGACTTGAAGTGGAGAAGGACAAGCAAACGGTGATTGCATTCACTACACTTTTGGCACGCAGACTTATTTTGTTAAATTGGAAGAATCCTAACTCTCCTCTGATAAGTCAGTGGGAAACTGATGTTTTATATTATTTGAAATTGGAAACAATCAAATTCTCAGTTAAAGGATCTGTACAGAATTTTTTCAAAACCTGGCAGGATCTAATCAATATTATTTTAGAATAAGAGAAATAACTATTACAGCATTTATTTCCCTTCTCCATTTTTTATTTACCTATATATATTTCTTCCTTTCTTTTGTTTATTGTTGCCTTATTAAAAAGCCTTAAACAATTCTCCTTTGGCTAAGCTCTCCTTCTCAGGGGTGGGGTTTGATTTGTCTTCAATTTTTTTTTGTTATAAATTGATCTATTTGTATGGAATGATTACAATAAAATTAATAAATAAAATGTAAAAAAAAAAAAAACTTCCGACTTGCTCCTTAGTACATGTTTGACTGACCGACTTTCTGACATTTCCACCTTCATCTACAGCTCATCAGTCTCAAATGATTAATGATAGACTGCTGTTACTGCTAACTTTTTTGCACTTGAATAGGTAAACCACCCAACATAATGTTAGTGTTTCAGATGTTACAATTCTAATACTGTAAATACAAATGCAGCTTTCTAGTCACCTTTGACCTTTTTATTGAATTTGGGTCTTTTCTGCACATCACAAAGAAACTCATAAGCTCTGACCAGAGCATTATAAGCTGTGCTCATCATGCAGCATTGTGATTAAAACAGATAAATACTTTTGTTTAAAGCCTGCTAGGGCTTACTTCAGTCATTAGATGCTGCCTGGTCAGTGGGAATTTTTGGTGAGTTTAAATTAAGTACAGCAATGCTGAAACAACAGAAGAGCATTCAGCATACGTAAATCGAAGCAAAGAGACAGGAGTTAAAAAAAAACAAGGGGTAAAAATCTAAGACGCCAGCTAGGGAAAGTCACAAACACAACATGAAAGAATTCTGTTGGCTGTTAAAATGGAGTAAAATGTGACTGTTCCCCTTTTTTTTTTTTTTTAAATTTTATTTATTAATTTTATTGTAATCATTCCATACAAATAGTTCAATTTATAACAAAAAAAAAAAAGAAAAATTGAAGACAAATCAAACCCCACCCCTGAGAAGGAAAGTTTAGCCAAAGGAGAATTGCTTAGGGCTTTTTAATAAGGCAACAATAAACAAAAGAAAGGTAGAAATATATATAGGTACTAGCCAACCCGCGGCATAGCATACGCCACATAATTATTTATTGATGGGTGAACACTTCCTGAACGACACAGTTGTCCAAATGGGGTGGGTTTGTGGATACCACTGTGAGTGAATGAAAAGATAGACCTCTGGAGAGAGCAACATATAATTGTCTGTGACTAAAACCGGGATCGTCTGTGACGAAGAAGGCCACGTTGGTGAAAGTTACTTCGTCGGTAGGGATAAGTGTCAGTACTTGTAGATTAAGGTGTCTTCGTTGGTGACGCTTAATATAGCTTGCATACTGAGATGTAAGTCACAGTCACGGAGTCACAGTTGAGAAACACTTTGTTAATGTCTTTTAAGCACAGGGGAAAAAAATGAACATGTGAAACATCCGTATAATGTAATAAGCCACCAAGAAAAGTAACATTGCAACAATGCTATCTACAACCCGATCTCTGTAAACAGAAGTGATAAGAAAATCGAGCCCGGTGTATTCTTTAACTGCCTTGTGGCGCTGTAGTAGTGCTGCTGCTTTGCAGTAAGGAGACTGTGGAAGATTGTGGTTTCACTTCCCGGTTCCTCCCTGTGTGGATTGCGCTTTGAATACTGAGAACACCGCTATATCAATGTAACGAAGTATTAACAGGAAATTGTCTTCGTGTAATAGTAAAAGGCAAATTATCCGCAACAAACAAACTGTTTTACACGCTGCATACCAACTTGCGGCGTTTTAAAATGTTTTTTAAGCAGAGGGAAAAAAATGAACATTTGCAAAATCCGTAACGCTGCTTTCAGTAAGTACAATGCACACGCGTGTAATTTGTCGGCCACTTTTTGCCAGCCGTCTTTTCTGGTTTGGGCTGCTTTTGCAGTGTTACCGCTTGTGCATATTAAATCTTGAAATCCTTCGAGTAACTAATTAACTAACTAACACCCACCCACACACACAGCTTGTGTGAAAAAATGCTTTCATAATTTTGTTGCAGCCTATAGTGGAGTAAGGCACAGAGAAGGTCAGCTGCTGAGACAGTGTCTCGACTGTTGCAGGGCCTGCATCAGTGAAGCAGGTGAGACGCTAATGAAACAGAGGCACAGGGCTTATTGGTTTTTAAAGACTGCTTCCTTCATTGTGTTTTAACCTCAGTTTTAAAGGATTGTTTTAAGGATCCCATGGGATATTGTTTTAGACGCTGCATTCAGCAATTCACATCCGCGACAAACATGCCTCTTCTTACATGGTCCTGCCACGCCCACCCTCGTTCTCAAAGCATACACACCGCCTGGTCATGTGCCCGTTCGCAAGAGCAACTCACGGAGACCCGCCCACCAACTCTAAGACCATGGCATGTAAAACAGTTTGCGATGGTGGTGCATGCGTCATAACTGAAAAGAATAATGAAAAGTCAACGTGGCTCAGAGGTGCATGTGGACTCCTAGCACAGACGAAAGCGACTTACGGGGTGGTTGGTGAGTTGTTTCGCCCGGGCACATGAGCAGGCAGTGGGAATGCCTAGAGAGCAAGGGTGAACGCGGGCCGGGGAATAAGGAGTGTTGGTGGGCGGGGAAACGTTTTCCATGTTCCTGAAGGACCATCTAAGAAGACGTATGTTTGTCGCGGATGCGGTGGATGCGGGCCGGGGAATAAAGAGTGTTGGTGGGTGGGGAAACGTTTTCCGTGTTCCTGCAGGACCATCTAAGAAGACGCATGTTTGTCGCGGATGTGAATTGCTGTATGTAGCGTGTAACACAGTTTGCGATGTTGCACGCGGTCGTGTGTCGTAACCGAAAAGTCAACGTGGCTCAGAGCTGCATGTGGACTGTAGCACAGACAAACAGAAATGACGCGTCCGAGTTGGTGGGCGTGGCTGTGCAAGTTTTCGTCGTATCCAATGGTCTTAGAGTTGGCGGCCGTGGGTCCTTCCTGCGTGCTTTCATGGGTGTCTTGCCCGCTCTGGCGGAGGCTTAGAGAATTATATATATAGATATAAGAAAATGGAGAAGGAAAATAAATGCTGTAATAGTTATTTCTCTTATTCTAAAATAATATTGATTAGATCCTGCCAGGTTTTGAAAAAGTTCTGTACAGATCCGTTAACTGAGAATTTGATTTTTTCCAATTTCAAATAATATAAAACATTGGTTTCCCAATGACTTATCAGAGGAGAGTTAGGATTCTTCCAATTTAACAAAATAAGTCTGCGTGCCAAAAGTGTAGTGAATGCAATCACCGTTTGCTTGTCCTTCTCCACTTCAAGTCCATCTGGAAGAACACCGAACACAGTTGTTAATGGGTTAGGAGGGATTGTGACACCAAGGCTGTCTGAAAGGCACTTAAAAATTTTGGTCCAAAATGATGTTAATTTGGTGCAGGCCCAAAACATGTGACCCAGTGAGGCAGGAGCTTGGTTGCAGCGTTCGCAGGTTGGATCTTGCCCTGGAAACATTTTGGACAGTTTTAAGCGAGACAGATGACCTTGATATATAATTTTTAGTTGAATAATTCTATGCTTTGCGCATATGGAGCTCAAGTGAATTCTCTGCTTTGCTACCTTCCATTCCTTTTCTGATATATTGATTAAGAGATCTTCTTCCCAATGTCTTCTTGGGTCTTTGAAAGGTAGGGCATAGTGGAGGGTACGAGGTGAGGAAAATCGGGCAGTTTCTGCTTAACAAAATTTCTAATTTGAAGATAGTGAAAGAAATGTGAAGCTGGGAGGTTGAATTTGGAACGTAATTGTTCAAAAATTGTGCAAATATGTTGTCTATATATAGATCTCTGAGCATTTTAATCCCAAAACTTTTCCAGGTATTAAAAACTGGATATGTTTGCGAGGGTTGAAAGAGGTGGTTGTCTTGCAGGGGTGCCACAGATAAAAGATTTTCCATCTTAAAACGCTTTCTAATTTGGTTCCATATTCTGAGTGAGTAAAGCACATCTGGGTTATTAGTATATTTGCGATAACTTGCATTTATTGGAGCGCAGAGCAGGGAGTATAAAGAAGTGCTACAGGATTTTACTTCTATTGCGGACCAAGCCTGTGTATGTTCATTTTTTTGTGTCCAGGTTTTTATGGCTTGTATGTTTGCTGCCCAGTAATAAAACTGAAAATTAGGTAAAGCCATGCCACCTTCTGCCTGAGGTCTTTGTAGAGTCGCTCTTCGGATACGTGGGTGTTTTGAGTTCCAAATGAATGAGGTTATTGTTGAATCTAATTGCTTAAAAAATGATTTATTGATATATATTGGAATGTTTTGAAATAAAAAAAGAAGTATAGGAAGGATATTCATCTTAACAACGATAATTCTTCCAGCTAGAGTGAGATGAAGGGTTGACCATCTATGCAAGTCTTGCTTAATTTTTTCCATACAGACAGCAAAGTTTTGTTGATAAAGAGCTTTATGTTTACTTGTGATGTTTACCCCTAGGTATTTAAACTGATCTGCTATGGTAAAAGGTAGGGTGTCCAATCTAATATTATATGCTTGTGAATTCACTGGAAAGAGTATACTTTTATTCAGATTAATTCTGAGACCGGATATCTTTTGAAATTCTGTTAGTGCTGTTAGAACTGCAGGCACAGTGTTTTCTGGGTCTGATATATATAAAGCCATATCATCTGCATATAGAGAAATTTTCTGTTCCAGTCCTTCTCTGATAATCCCCTTTATCTGATAACAATTTCGACAGTGAACCGCCAGTGGGTCAATGGCGATTGCAAACAGCAGTGGTGACAAGGGACATCCTTGTCTGGTACCACGTTCTAGCTTAAAGTAGTCTGAGCAAATGTTGTTAATACAAACTGAAGCTTCTGGATTGGTATACAGTAGTTTGATCCATGCACAAATATTCGGGCCAAACCCAAATTTCTCCAATGCAGTGAAAAGGTAGTTCCATTCAATCATATCAAATGCTTTTTCTGCATCTAATGATAGTAATATCTCTGGGGTGTTTGATTTTGCTGGTGAATATATAACATTAAACAAGCGTCGGAGATTGGAAGATAGGTGTCGGCCTTTAATAAATCCAGTTTGATCCTGTGATATTACCGAAGGCAGCACTTTCTCCATCCTTCTAGCTAGAATTTTTGAAAGTATCTTAACATCATTATTCAGGAGTGAAATTGGTCTGTATGATGCACATTGTAACAAGTTCTTATTTTGTTTAGGAAAGACAGTAATTAATGCTTGATGAAATGTTTGAGGTAGTATTTGGTTGTCTCTAGGTTCTGTAAATCTTGCCAATAAGAGGGGAGCTAGCTGAGTGGAGAATTTCTTATAAAATTCTATGGGGTAACCATCAGGGCCTGCTGATTTCCCACTTTGAAGTGACTTTATAGCATTTAAAAATTCTGTTAGCGTCAGAGGTTTATCCAGTTCCTCAGCACTTAAAGCATCTATTTGTGGTGTCTGTAATGTATCCAGAAATGCATTAGATTGTGTGTTGTCTTCTTTGAACTCAGTAGAATATAAGGATTTATAATAATCTCTAAATGCGTACATCATATTTTTATGGTCAATGATTTCTTCCCCATTCATGTTGGTGATTACTGGTATTGCATTGCGAACTTCTCGTTTGTGAATTTGTTGAGCTAAAAGCTTATTAGCTTTTTTCTCCGTGTTCATAGTAATGATGTCTTGACTTATAAATAAGTTGTTCAGTTTCTTTAGTTGTTAAGATGTTAAGTTCTGTATGCAGGGCCTGCCTTTTCCTGTGAAGGGCTTCACTTGGACGCCTGGCTTGTTCTTCATCTATTCTAGTAATTTCGCTTCTTAGCTCTGACACTTTCTTGGTTTCTAATTTATTTCTGTGGGAAAGATATGAAATAATCTGTCCTCTTAAGAAGGCCTTTAGAGTTTCCCAGAGTGTTCCTGCAGAAACCTCTGTGGGCGTGTTTGTCTCTAGGAAGAAGCTGATTTGTTTGGATATAAATTCTGTGCAGTTCTCGTCTGCCAGTAGAAGAGGGTTAAGACGCCATCTCCGAGGTGAGTTGAGGGGCTTAATGATTTTAGCTCCAAGACTAGAGGGGCATGGTCGGAGATAACAATTGTGTCGTATTTGTACGATTTAATCGTGGCAGGAAATTATTATCTATAAAAAAATAATCAATTCTTGAGTAGCTATAATGCACTGGTGAGTAGAACAAATATTGTCTTGAGTTTGGGTTAAGAAACCTCCAGGGGTCTGATAGGTTGTGGTCATTTAAAAACTGTGTAATTGTCTTTGCAGTGTTAGATGTCATCCCCCCTGTCACAGGAGTCCTATCTAAGAGTGGATTTAAAACAGAATTAAAGTCCCCAGCCATTATAATTTTATGAGTGTTCACATTGGGAATGGATGCAAATAGATTTTGCATGAATTCCTTATCATCGACATTGGGTGCATAAACATTTATCATAATCATTTTACTGTTAAATAAGTTGCCCATGACCATCACATATCTCCCTTCAGGGTCCGATACTACATCTGATGCTACAAATGGAACTGTTCTGTGTATGAGAATTCCCACCCCTCTAGTTTTCTTTATAAAGCTAGAATGGAACATTTGGCCAGTCCAGTCTTTTTGTAGTCTGAACTGATCCTTGCTTAGTAAATGGGTCTCCTGTAAAAATACTATTTTAGCATTTAAGCCTGTTAGGTGAGAGCATACTTTCTTTCTCTTTAATTCGTGATTCAGGCCTTTAACATTCCAGCTCACAAAGTTAACTGTCCCATCATGGAGACATTGATACTGAGGTTTTAATGTCATTTTATAGTCTTAACTGGTAGTGAGGCAGTTTTAATCTTAATTTCAAAATTCCCCATGAGTTATTGCACTTTAGCCTATTGTTGCATTGATATTTATAGTTATAAGGATTAGAAGAATAGATTAGATATAGCCTGCTCTCCTTCTCTCCCCCCTAAATAATAATAAATATTAAATATTAATAAATTAATAAATAAATTAATAAATAATAAATAATAATAATAATGTCATCTCCAGACAGAAGAGCAGCTTCAGTGACAGACTGCTGTCACTGTCCTGCTCCACAGACAGATTGAGGAGATCGTTCCTCCCCCAAACTATGCGACTCTTTAATTCCACCAGGGGGGGTAAACGTTAATATTTAACATTATACATAGTTATTGTCTGTTTTTTCACCTGTATTATTATCATTCTTTAATTTAATATTATTTATTGTATCAGTATGCTGCTGCTGAAGAATGTGAATTTCCCATTGGGATTAATAAAGTATCTATCTATCTATCTATCTATCTATCTATCTATCTATCTATCTATCTATCTATCTATCTATCTATCTATCTATCTATCTACCCTTTATCCCCCCACCCCCATTTTGCCTCCCCACATGAGGCTTGATCCCACTTTGCGATGTCCCGGTCCTCTGACATACAAAGAGACAGAGCACGTCCAAAACAAAACAAACCCCACCCCGCAGCGGCGTTAGAGAATTAAAACAAAGAGATATCTATTGCAGCTGAATTCTAAATACTATCTGCCGAAAATATAATCATTAACAGTCTTTAAGCTTAAAATAATCTTCAGCAATTTTAAGATATTATATTTAACAGAAGTTTGAACTTGGTAGTTTTTACACAGGGGCATTGGCTTGTAAACCATTTTATTGCACAGCCTTCATTGCTGATCAGGTTTACCTTTCTGTACTTTGCGTGTTATTTGGGCATGAAATGAAAAATACTTCTTGCTGTCCTGTTTCCTGATTTGTTTTAAATCGACCCTTGATCTTGAATGTTTTATTTGTTTTCTTTTTTTGGTATCTAATGAATTAATCTTTGCCAATGACATTTATAATTACTAGTTACTGATTGGTGCTCTCTGATCTTTTATTTCCCTTCCCTCTATCCATTCATCCATCCATTTTCCAACCCGCTGAATCCGAACACAGGGTCACAGGGGTCTGCTGGAGCCAATCCCAGCCAACACAGGGTACAAGGCAGGAACCAATCCCGGGCAAGGTGCCAACCCACCGCAGGACACACACAAACACACACTAGGGCCAATTTAGAATCGACAATCCACCTAACCTGCATGTCTTTGGACTGTGGGAGGAAACCGGAGCGCCCGGAGAAAACCCACGCAGACATGGGGAGAACATGCAAACTCCACACAGGGAGGACCTGGGAAGCAAACCCAGGTCCCCAGGTCTCCCAACTGCGAGGCAGAAGCGCTACCCACTGCGCCACCATGCCACCCACCCCTTCCCTCTATTGTCTCTGTAATCGCTGGGAACAAAATATCCAGAGGTTTTGCTGTAATGTACTTACCTGAGGTTTGTCTTCTTTTAGATAGACTTTTTGAAGCAATATTCAGACACTATCTGGCATCCAATTTAAGATTTCCTTTATTCTTTAATGTTGGATACCTCTTATTTCATTTGCCTTGTTTGAACTTGTCATTTAATTCTTCCTATTCTGCTTTTGCTAAGCCCTCTCTTTCTGTTTTTCTCAGATTTTTGGCACCACCAACCGCTCATTATGACCTTGACGTTTGCCTGGTTTCTGTGCACTTGTTTGCTTTAGCATATGTGTTAACTTCCACTTGTGCTTTGCTTGTCCTTGTGTGAAAATGGCCCGTTTTAAAGATCTACTTTAAACAAAGACACAGACGACTAGCACTGTTTCTGATATTCAATGTAAGTTTACACACCAGTGAAATACCTAGAAACCTGCTTGTACGTGAAACCTGGGAGATTATTAGTGGCACTGCTATTGTGCTTATCACAGCCTCAGAATGATTAGCTGTTTTCTTTTTCATTGCACAGTAATCACTATTCAGTCAATTTAAAGATGCAGACACCAAGGTAATGCCCCATTCTAAATCTCCAACCATCTGTCCAATAAGACAAAGTGAGAACTATATGTCTGTCTTCTATATTCATTTTAATGTTTCTCCATAGCTTTTTCATTGAGTGCAGAATCAGAGTGCTGTAACAAGGTTACAGGTTTAAAAAAAACACACATTTTTTAGTCTATCAGAGAGTACTCTTTAAATAACACAGAATTCTGTTGCTGCATATTATGCATGCCACTATGTCATTTACTCAGTATGTCTTCCTTGGGTCAAGGTTTTTCACTTCTTCAGGCCTCTTGTAACTGTGTCTAGGTTTTAATACTAAAATAATCTAATCCTATACTAAACCATTTTACTTTATTTATTTATTTTTGGGAGCATTGCCTCTGTGAAACTGTCTGGAAGCTACTGCTTATCGTCAGGGGACATTAGTAGTGCATTCATGACCTGACAGAAAATATATTGTTTTCATGGTATAAACCTCTGTAGTGAGCCTTAATTCAGATTAAGGCTCCATATTTGCTTAATGACATCAAGGCTATTAGTAACTTCCCTCTAGTTTTACAGTACTTGACAATAGTAAAATGAAAAATAAACAATTAGTGTGTAACGGACTACAATATGTCATCTTTATTCTAGTAGTAATTGATGGACAGGTCATAGCTCACATGTCTCTCTACCATATTGAAATGGCAGCACTCCTTCCATATCAAAAGAGCTCATATGTTAAAATATTATTTGCCCTATCTGTAACAAGTACATACGAATTGTTTGCTGTTATTCTTCCAACGCTAGTACAACAGTACATTCTATTGCAAAGAAAACAGGGTACCATCAGAAATCAGAATGGATAAAACACGACCAGTGGTGAGTGCCAGCCACAGTTTGGAGATGTGTTAGTACCTGGCAGGCAATTCAGGGCATCACTGAATTTTTTATATGTGAATGTGGGCACTTCCTGTCCTCAGCATTCTGATGGCCTGATTTGGAGTGCCACAGACCAAAATTCCACTTATATGTGAGAGGCAAATGTGATCCCTAGGTGTTGGGGACAACTTTCTCTGTGTGCCATTCTAAGTAATGAAGAATGCTTTACACCTATTATTTTCTGCACATTCACCATGGAGATAAGGAGACTTTTATGGATCATATAGCATTTAACCCTTTTAACTGGATTATTATATATAAGAAGTTTCAATTTAATGAAACAATGTTTGCCAAAGACTTTTTATCTTCATTTCTACAAAGATATAGGAGGTGCTATGAATTAAACTATGCATCTGTTTGTTGACTAATGCAAACTAGTGTAGTTCTTAACTGTGTTTTGAAAATTCTCCTAGCTTTATTAGCTAAAAGCATTACTTAGTCTTCCATAGAGAATTAAACTGTTAAAACTCAGAGTCCGTTGAGTTCATTGTTGTAATAAACGATGTCCATCATGGAAACATAGAATGGTGTACTCGACTGTTATTTAAACAGAATTTCCACAACTCTGAGAAAGTCAGATAAGTGTTAAGAAGAGAAGGAGTTAATGTAATGAGGGGTGGCTGGTTTACACTTTGTGAAAGATAGCAAGGTTTTAATATATGTCATTAAAACACATAACAATCCAGGGTGGCACATGCATTTGGTAAAGACAGAGCTACAAGTGAGAGTGAACCACTCTGTCTAAGGCACAGGTCCTCCTAAAGTCATTAGGCATTGATAGGATCTGTGAGGGGACAGCAAGGCAAATTAAGATAAGGGGAATGTGGAGCGAGATATGGAGAATTTTCTTGGGATCAAGGCACTTAGAGTTTGCAGAGTACACCTTTGCAACGGTCAAACACTCTTTCATTAATTGCAATTGACTGTTATTGTTCATTGTTGCATAGCCTAGTTTCCAAAGCTACAGTTAGGTCCATAAATATTTGGACAGAGACAACTTTTTTCTAATTTTGGTTCTGTACATTACCACAATGAATTTTAAATGAAACAACTCAGATGCAGTTGAAGTGCAGACTTTCAGCTTTAATTCAGTGGGGTGAACAAAACGATTGCATAAAAATGTGAGGCAACTAAAGCATTTTTTTTAATGCAATCCCTTCATATTTATGGACCTAACTGTACCTGCTTTATCTACTATAAAATGACTCTGTGAAACAGCCCTGCAAATACAGAAGTAATTTCCTTATTATATCAATATTTACAAAATTAATTTTTAAACACTTGACTCACAGTTGAAAGGTAAGTCACAGATAACAAGGGAACTCTGTAAATAATATCTAACTTTTCAAATTGTGCAATTATAATAAAGATAAATGATTTTATAATTTCAAAGTATGCACCATACGTAAGTCAAGTCAAGTCAGGGAGCGTACACTGGTACAGTGCATTGCCACACCCACTACATGACGAAAAAACTCGGTTTGCAACCCCCCAGGCAGACACTTGGTCCAGTCCCACCCTCCGGAAATGACCCTCTATCTGCCGCAGCCAGGTGTTACGTGGGTGACCCCTTGGCCTGGTCCAGCCACTCAGGTCCCCAACAATGAGGATCTTACAAGCCGGATCACCCTCGGGGAAACGCGCCACATGGCTTTAGTGCTGTAACTGGCGCTCCCTCGCAATGCAGGTAATGTGCCTCATTCAGGACTCCATGAGCAGCAGATAATTCGACACAAAGTCAAACCAATGCTACCCAAGGATTCTCCGAAAAGACACAGTACCAAAGGAGTTCAGTCTTCATCTCAAGTCACTGGATAGCATCCATATCTCACAACCATATAGCAAGACAGGAAGCACCGGGACTCTAAAGACTTGGACCTTCGTCCTTTTGCATAGATATCGGGAGTGCCACACACCCCTTTCCAGTGACCTCATGACCCCCCCATGCTCTCCCAATCCATCTACTAACTTCATAGGAAGAGTCACCAAAGACATGAATGTCACTGCCAAGGTAAGTAAACCTCTCAACAATGTCGTCACTCTCTCCACAAACAGACACACTGCTGATGGCTGTGCCCAAGAAGTCATTAAAGGCCTGGACCATGGTTTTTATCCAGGACACTCGCAAGCCCAGACACTCAGACTCCTCACTCAGTCTCTCAAGCACCCCGATCAGAGACTCCATTGACTCCGCGAAGATCACAGCATCGTCAGCAAAATCAAGATCCGTGAATCTTTCTTCACCAACAAATGCCCCACAGCAGCTGGACCCCACAACCTTGCCCAACACCTAGTCCATACAAGCACTGAACAGAGTAGGAGCTAAAACACACCCCTGATGAACCCCAGAATCAACTGGGAAAAGCACAGAGGTCCTGCCTCCAGTCTGCACAGCACTCACAGTATCTGTGTACAGGCCAGTCATGATATCCAGCAACCTCGATGTCCCACAGGGCAGCTCGATCAACTGAGTCGAACGCTTTGCGAAAATCAACAAAGGCTGCAAAGAAACTCTGCCGATATTCACGTTTGCGCTCCATGAGAACCCTCAGTGCTAGGATGCAGTCGATGGTAGACTTCTTAGGTGTAAAACCAGACTGTTCCGGTCACTGATAGGTGAGCAAGTGATCACGGATCATATTGAGGACGACCCTAGCAAGGACCTTACCCAGCACCAAGAGCAGTGTTATCCCTATGTAGTTGCTGCAATCCAGGCGATCACCTTTCCCTTTCCAGATAGGGACGACAAGTCCCATTTTCCAGTCAGTTGGGATGATGCCAGTCTCCCAAGTGGAAGCAAAGATTGCTTGCAATTCCAGGAGGACAGCCTTACCACCAGCCTGGAGAAGTTCACCCTGGATACCACAGATCCCTGCAGCCTTTCCTCCCCTCAGCTGGTTCACCACCTGTGCAATCTCAGTGAGATTGGGTGGTTCACAGCTAATTGGAGGATCAGCCTCAAGGACCATGGACCCAGAGATATCCAACATCCTAGCCGGAGGATCAGCTTTGAACAACTGCTCAAAGTAGCCAGTCCAGCAGGTCACAACTGCATTGTCATCCGTAAGGACTATTCCATCAGCTGCCCTGACTGCGACTTTCCAAGGAACAGATTCAGATGTGCGTAATGCTTCGATTCCTCTGTAAGCAGAACGTGGGTCTCTAAACCACAGATGGTGTGTCACTTGTTTACAGATTCGTCTAACAAACAGCTCTTTATCTGCCCTTAGAGCCCTTGCAGCCGTCCTTCTAAGTTCCCGGTACAGATCAGAGTTGCCATTGAGCTGTGCGCTGCGACTCTTCTTGATGATATCCAGGGTGCCCTGCGAGATGAAACACCTCCTTCTGGGTACACCGGTAACACCAAAACAACTCTCAGCAACCTTCAGGGTCTTGTCACGGAAGGTCTCCCCCATCACATTAGGATCGACAGTTGTACCCAAATCCATAAGTTCCTCACACAAACTTCGTGCAAACTCATTAGAAAACAGCCTGATCTTGGAGTCTGGCGAAGTGCAGGCTCATTTTCCTAGTAGGTGGTAACCTACTGGACCTAAGCTGGATCCTAAGAGTAGCAATAACAAGTCTGTGGTCAGATTTCACAAACTGGGCACTTCTGTAGACCCTGCAGTTTTGCAAGAGCCTCCAGCATCTGCCCATGAGGATGTGATTGATCTCCTTTGCCGCACCACCAGTATTTGAGTACCAAGTCCAACGATGCGGTTCTGGGCACTTTTGCAAAGTCAAGGAACATGGAGCCACTTTCACCACGGTCACCAGACCCATGGGGACTGAGACAATCCTCATAGCCAGCCCTGTCAGTTCCAGTAGCTGTATTGAAATCACCCATGACCAGAGTAATGTCACCTTGTGGGCATCCATCAACCACCGAGCGAAGCAGCGAATAAAATGTCTCCCTCACTGAGACATCACTCACCGCGGTCGAAGCATACACTGAGACAACAGACAAGGCACCCAGGGAGTGCCGTAAACTGAGTCTCATAATACGCTCGTTGAAAGGAGTGACATCGGACACCATCGGAAGAAGCCTATCCGCTACAGCAACAGCTACTCCCCGAGTATGACAGCCATCAGACCAACCAGACCAATAAAAGGTGTATCCACCTACAAAGATCTGGCCAGTCCCCAGTTTGCGCACCTCAGAGAGTGCCACCACTGAAATGCTGAGTTTACGCAGCTCCTCCGACAGCACAGGAAGATGATCATCTTGCTGGAGAGACAAGACATTCCATGCGCCCACCCGTATGGGCCGTCTCAAATTAGGACCCGAGTGCTGCCATGCATCGGGTGACGCCTCAGCACCACACCAGTTCCGATCCCCAACAGACCTGACCTTATTGACTCTCCAACGGTTTCGACTAAACCGGAGATGGGGCTCCCGAGGGCTTTCCCCCATCCCCTTCATGATGCGAGCAACCTTCCTATGGGCAGCTGCAGCAGAGCTGCTCCCACGGAGAGCAATAAAAGGAATCTTTTCTGTAGTCTCTGAGCTTTGTGAAGTTTTTTTATGGTGTCTGGAGTGCCAATCCTGCCATCAACCTCCATGATTTCCCTGCAAGTTGGAGGACCGCTTGCAGGGCCAGATGCAGTTTAACGTCATACCCAGGACACCATACGTAGACTTTCTAAAATATATACAGGGCTAGATGTCACCCAAGAGAGGCAATGCCAGGGTCCAGCATCTCTTGGTCATGTGTTTTGTCTTTCTGTTTAGTTCAGGCTTTGCCTGGATGGCAAGAAGCTGTCAAAAGGCACAACTAGGATGGCACAAGGCATGGCCCCACAAGAAAATCTAGATCAGAGGTCCTGGGTATACCAGTGTAGGTGCATAGGAGTATGCAGTCGGCAGAGGCACCAATAAATGACAAGTGCCTAGGTAGATGCATGCAATACTACCCCGAGACACAAAATGACAAATGAAACAGATGTTGGCAGTGATGCAAAGACAGAGTCAGACCAGCGAGGAGAAACACCAGAAGCAGCAATACTTCCTGACCACTAAAGAGTATATTGATAAGGAGATATATGGGACCATGCTGTCCTTCTTACATAGCAGACAACTGAAGAGCTAGCTGGGGACATGAACCTATAAGAGCAGCTGAATTCTCAGAGGCACAGGGACACCAGGCTGTCCCTGATAGATATAATGACCCTGGAATGGGGTTTAAAGCTGTCTCATAGCCAGAGCCCATTTCATTCAGTGCTGAACATATGAGTGGAAAAGGTTCAAGGAAAAAAAGAAAGGCCAAGGCTGAGCAAGAGAAAGAAAGACAGAGTAAGCAAATGAGTGAGTCTTAGCCAAACAGGAAGATCAGGAATTCAAAACTAATATAATAAAAGTTACCCAGGTCTTCTTTTGCCTATAAATTGACTTTGAATTAATCAGGTGGCAGTTTTGTGGTGGGAGGGCAAAAGATATAAAACAGGAAGCTATTCTGAGACAGTTTGTTTTGGCATTGAGCGTCCTTCTTTTATGAAAACTTTTAACAAGCTCATTCTGTGATTTCTGTGCCTACATGGTCACCTCAGCTTAATCCATAGGGGCAGCAGCAATTCTCTCTGATTGTTTGGCTTCTTACCAGCCAAACAAAGACCAGCCAGTCTTACCAGGGAGAAACCTTTGCCACCTTAATCAGGAATTTCATTTATATCTTGTATCAGACTATTCTACTCTTGTAAAACTTCTTAATACAGTTAGACTGGAATGGTACTGTGCCCAACAACTCATTTTGCACTTCACAATCTTTCTTCAGTATACCAGTCACCAGTGTGTTACTGGTTCAGAATCTATTTTCAAACTCACTTATCCAGGTTAGGAGCACATTGTTGCAGAATTCCATTAAACACATTAGGCAAAATGATGATTGCATTTGTAGTCTCAGTTAATTGCCAGAAAAAGAATTTACTCTCAAGTGATTCAAATCATTGAGGTACCGTATATTTACTTTTAGGTTTAGAGTGCCCAAGTGTGTTTTTGCCATTCATAGTCACTGGGTTGTTCCTAAAATATTTATCTTTCTTTAAAATCCACAGAGTATGTAATCTGCTTCTGGCTATTGTGGATTTCATTGCATTCTGTAGATACATAAAGAAGCACTGTACATTTTGAGCTGTTCTGTCTGAAACACAAAAATACAGGATATGTCATTGGCCAAGTTCCTCCTGCACTGTTTATACTGGTGGTGCTGTACTATTTGGTGTTTGGAAATACAGTTCTCAAAAAACCTTTTCTCTGCTGCCTGAGTTTTATAAGGAAATAGAAGGTCTTTGGAATTCAGGAAACTGGCCAAAAGAGCTGAAGGTGATCTGACAAATTTGAGTGATAAGCAGTTTCCTGCACACCTGAATATGTGTGCAACATCCTGTATAAAAAAAAAAAAAAGAATGGCACACAACATATCAAATAGATTTCAGTTGAATCATCGTGGTGCTGTTTCGTCATCTTTTCTCACAGAATTACGAGGTTTTTACTTCAATCACATAGATTGGAAAATGTTAAACACTACATCTTGTCTGCATTTTTTCTTCATATCATATTTTATTCATTTTTATCTTTTGTATCACCCTTGTATACAGCATCATATTTAATCTTTTTATATTTTGTTTTGTCCTTGTATGTTCCGTCAATACTACCAAGGATTAATTCCTAGTTCATGTTAAAGTACCCGGCCAATAAAGTGAATTCGGATTCTGAAATCAGCCTGTAATGTACTGACAGTATTACAGTATTATTATCGGTCATTTCACAGTGACCCTTCTCAAGGCAGCTTATGTTGTACAAAATAAGTACATATTAGAATTTATACAGTATAATTAAAATCAAGGCAGGTTAAGCAACTTGATCAGAGTCAAACAGTCAGTTAGAGGTGGGGAATGAGCCAACACCCTATGCTGTTTACAAAGCACAGCGGTAAAATCAGTAAGAGGAATGGACAAATAGCAAATATTAAATATAGCATTCCAAACACCTTAAGACTTGTCAAATAAATCAATGAAAAAAAATCACCTTCTGCGCAAACTGGATTATCAAAAGAAACTGTGTTTGTGTGGCTTTTCATTAAATGTAGCCTGCCAGTTCTTTTAGTATTCAAGAGCATGAAAGTGTTGCCAAAAAAGAGGAAGGACTTCATTTACTAGCACATAGAACATTGCTTTATAGCAACTATGGGATAGAAGAAGAGTAAAAGATTTTGAATCTTCCAAGTGTCTGATTAGACATGCAAATGAGAAGGCATTTCCAACATGTATTAGTGCTAATGACACATTACGCATTTAAAATGTAAACTACTTCCCATTAAAGCTGAAGTTTCCATTTTAAAACTATGCAAATATATGACAGATTGTGAAATCTAAAAACAAATATTTAACTTTTGATTTTGCTTTATCTTGCATCAAAATAGCACAAGGAAATAGAGTAGTACAGTTTATAGATAAATACAAGGATTATAAAAATAGGACATATATTCATATGTAGAAATACAAACATGGAGACAAGCCAGACAACACCAAAAAATAAGAAACACTATCTGAGTCTGCAAGGTTACAACATTTTTTTGTGAATTTCCCCTTGGGATTAATAAACTATCTATCTAATCTAATCTAATCTTTTTCTATGCAACTGGATCCTGGATCATCAGTTTCCTGATGACACAATAGTGATAAGTCTCATCAGCCATGGGGATGGCATTTACTGAATGGAGATAAGACTAGTGTAAGTACAATAAACTGTCTCTTAATGTGAACAAGATGAAAGAGATGATTGCTGACTACAAGAAGGTCCATGCTGACCACACTCCAATGTAAGGGCTCCATGGTAGAATTGGTCAAGGGCACCAAATTCCTTGATGTATACCTGGCAGCTGATCTCGCCTGAACAATTCAATTGTGGAAGAAATCAACATATTATTTAAAGAAAGAAACTTATCCTCTACTAGGTCAAGTTTGATAAAACCTACAGTATTTGAGTCAGTAATCGGGCCAGGAGGAAGTTTGTGCATTGCGACTTTAATTTACTCCTCAGTAAATGCTGACGAGGGAGTATTCATTACAGTAGTATGTTACAGAATGGTCAAAAATGTAAGGGCAGAGGTCTATTTTATAAACAATTGAATTAACATAACAGTACCGATTAATGCATGCATATCATACTCTGATTTGTTAAAAGACATGAGGTGCTTTAGCATAGAGCACAACCAGCCTAAAACAAAAGTCTTTCTCCATTATATCCATGTTGTTCAATATCTCTTGAATTCAGTTATGAAAACTGGACACATGCCGACTAGCAAGTCTCACTAGGTGCATGACAGAACATTACATCAGCCAGTTTCTTGAACCATCCCCCTGGAACATTCTGCTTGTTTACTTGACCATTTCAGCAGTTTCTACATGACATTTCTAAAACAAACGCTTATATATTTCAGTTTGCACTACAAACCAAAATACTTAACTATTATTACCTCCAAATTATTTTCTCACACCATAGCCACGATGGTACAGACGTGTCTTCAATTTCTTTGGCACCTGAAGAAGGCAAGGCTACCTCCCCACATTCTTACCACATTCTACAAGGGCTCCATTGAGAGAATTTTGAAAAGATCCATAACTCTCTGGTTTGGGAACTAAAGAGCTTCTGACGACAAAGATTCTACAGTGAATAGCACATACAGCAGAAAAGACCTCTCTACCCTCTTTTAAAGGCATCTTTGTCAAGTGTTGTATCTGCAAAGCCACAGCATTGTAGAGACCTGCTTCCCATGGTCTATTTGTCCTACTCCCATCTGACAAAAAATTCCATAGCATTAGAAACAGTTCAGCCAGGTTCTACAAAAGCTTCAACCCCTTGGTGCTGACCCCATCCACTCAGATCATCTGTTTTTAGTAGACTATCTAGATTCAGGGCATTTGATACTACTACTGTATCTGGTATTAGTTGTTGTTATCACTAAATTATTTATTATGATCTATTTTAATGTATTACTCTCTATTAGTTTACTTATTTTATTCATGTATCTGTTAGTATACTATAGTACAGTATAGTTTATTAGATTGTAGTATGGTGCATTTTTTAACTTGTCTTGCACAGGTCCTGTGTGATGTTATATATGTACAGCTGGTATATCTGTTGCATTGCAGTCCTGAGGAACTGTATGCTGCAATACTGTGTATGGGTGATATGACAAAAAACCACTTGACTTGACCTGACTTGAGATGAGCTCTTTTGAGTTCAGTGTTTCCAGAGGAGGCAGTGTTTAGTTTATACATTTTACAAGCTTTTTATAGAGCATTCATAGCATCACAGACACTTTCCTTTTACTATCCATTCTTGCTCTATCACACAGCTTTTGAATGGCTTTGTCTGCTCAAGTTGAATACACAAGTTTATTAAAACTAACCTGACACAGTAATCATTGACTCTTGTTAAACATGTTAAGTAATACTTGACTGGTTAATTACTAGATAGGAGGAGTTATATGTTTTAACTTTGTATTGATAAAGCAGTTAGCAATACACAAACATCCCATTCAATACCTGATATTAGTTGGATGTGATAAAGTTTCCATTGAAGAACTTCGATCGTCATTTTATGTTGTTACGGTCTTTTCTTTGGTGCAAATTTAATACACTGAGTGCTGTGGTCTGTATGTTTTCCTTCCACAGGATTTTGATTGCTGCTCTCTTGGCCGTATGTTTTGGGTTGCTACCTGTACTATGGTACCCACTCCAAATGTTACTGTATATAGCTGTCCTCCACACTGCAGAAATTGGAGATATGCAGGGATTAAACACCAAACAATGCATAGTAGTATTCAAGTAGTCTTCAATCAAAAGCCGCCTCTTTAACAGACAACAGTGTCTGAGTGTGCACATTGCCATTTGCTTGCCATGCTGGACATAGCATTCTTAACAAATCAAACCACATGTTTTTGCTTGGTGTCTTTTGGTGTGGTAAATCAGCAGACATGTCACTATCTGGATTAATACTTCTTTTCACTAGGCTAACTGGTCATCATGTACAAGATATCAGATGATGATTAAGGTCCTCAACTCTCATCGGCAATTTTATAATAATTCCCAGTCATGTCTTCATACTGGAATGCAGATTGGAAAAAGAAGAGGATGAGGAGAGAATGGCAAGCATCTCTTAAATCAAGCTGTTAGTGTGTTTCTTAAATCTGTTTAGCAGGGAAGGTCTTCTATACCAGCGGTTCTCAAACTGTGGGGCGCGAAGTAAGAAAAAAGGGGGCACAAAGATTTGAAAAAAAGAAAACAAGAATCGAAAATATGAAAAATACATCTATTGAAACCAAAACAAATTAACTTAAACTGCATTCTGATACTAGAAAAGTATATATAGAGTTAAATAAATGTCAATAAAAGTTAAGTAGGTATAATAAAATATGCATCTATGATATATCATTAATTAAAAAAGAACAAATTGGTATTAGTGGGCTCCTTTCAAAAAAACGTTAGGGGTGCGCGATTAAAACTGTTATGAAAACTCGGGTCGCAAATACTTAAAGGTTGAGAAACGCTGTTCTATACCACTACATGATCCAAGAAAAAGTGCATTATCAACAGTGAACAAAAAATGTGAAATCAATTAAGTAATACTGATATCACAGTTAGTATTATATAAATAATGTGATCAACACTACTTTGAAAACTTTTTTGTGCTATTACACTTCTAATAAATTTTGTCTTGAGTCAATAGTTGTGTGCATTATTTTGAATTGTACATCCTTGTATGACTAGGATGTGAAATGGGATATGCATTAAGTGTTCGTTATTAATTTTTAATCTATGTTAGGCTCTGAAATCTGTAAGTAGTTCTTTTGATCTCCATAATCTTTTATCTGTATGTTTAGAAGCTTTTTTGGCAGTTCCCTTATATTAACTAATTCCATACTTTCATTTTTTAACTGCAAGTGTTACTCCATTCAGCTATAAAAATGTAAATCAGGTATCCAGCTGTCCTGAAGAATTTAAATTTATCGATTCTTTACTAGGATTTTCTGACTCTGTGTCTGGTTTACACGTTGAGTTTAGGTGCATAATTGTCTTCCTATTGTAGACCCTACTAGTTTTATGTTATGTTCCCATTCCCCTGATTCCTTTATTGGCTCTTGTAACCTGCTAACCCTTTTCTAACTCTTGCAGAACAGAAAATTACGAAAAGCATGTAGCTATATTTCAGGTTTATATAGGGGTGATACGTCTATAAAATGTACTCAATGCTAAGCTGGCTCTGAGTGTTTGAGGCTTTATTCTGTCAGAACAGGTTCAACACATCTGTCCATTATATAAACTCAAATTGTTCTTCCATTATCCCTTTTCTAACTGCCTTTTGGCCGATTATGTATCCTCTGTTGTCACTCCTTTTCTTGTCTCTTATTGCTAGGTATGTTTTCAGGGAGCAACCAGCATGAGTAAACTAGAAAGCAATCCATTATTGGATACAGTTGGACATACACCAACTCCCACTCAAAAAGAGATAATTTAGAGACACCAGTCAATGTGACACCACAATAGTGTGGTGGAAATGCAATCAGAAATTTGTAATTGACATACATATGATTTTGTTTGCTATATTTACTTACTGATTGATTTGGCATGTATTTATACATACCTGCAAAAATATTTATGCTTGTACTTGGAATTTGAGACATTGTGCAAGCTGTAGAGCAATGTTTTTTTCTTGAAATGTACTGTAAATATGCAGAAAGAAGCTACAAAACACGTCTAGAGCTGAAAGCTAGGCACATACACTTTCATTTAACTAAGAACATGCTGGAACAGTCTGTTTGTGGAGGGAAAGAGGGAGAAGAAGGGTATATATGGAACTGCAACATTTGCTTTGCAAATGATGTAAATAATATTTGAATAATGTGACAAAAGGTGCAGCTACCACTTCCTATAGCTAATACTTTCCACATTGGTTTGACATTTTTTCCTATAACTAAGCCACTTGGACTAAACTAGACAGATCAAGTCAGAGCCTCAAACAATAGATGTCTCCATGTTTCTGTTGTTAACAGAGTTTCTTATGCTGAGAGTGATGCTAATGATATGCTGCTTGGTTGGGCAACTCTTCCACTTATCCAGCAATCAAACAACAGGACCATCAGCACCAGAACTCTCCTGTTCATCTCGCAGGTGGCAGTAGCAGGTTTTCATTCCAACTAATTTGTTGTTAATTAACTAATACAGTTGATGGAGCACACTTTGTGTGTTGCATGATGAAATCAGTTAGTCCCTGTTTCCTCATTCTTTTTTAAGTAGTTTATCAAGACTGTCATTTTATAGCTGTCTTTTTTCCATCCAGATCTGTTTCTTGATAATTAAGATTTGTCAAATATGTGCAAATGGGAAACAGTTGACGGGCTCAAATATCGGTGTTTCTCAGCCAGGCCAGGGGTTGGCACTGTATTCTGATGCTTTCTCCTTTTTTCCCTCTGCAGACTATCAGAAGAGCCCACCTCCTGAAGATGCCACTTCCGGCTCCAGTCTCACACGATCCCTCCTCTTCCTGTTTCCCCAGTACAAATCCACCATATTATCTATGTTTGTCCGATCCACTTTGAACTCAAGTCTGTAAAGATGTTATCATTTTTTTTTGCTTTATTTTCAAGTGTACAGGGTGGAATTCCCATGTTTGTGCTGACTGATTACAAGTTAAGCAGGCTGTCATTGAGCTTCTTCAAAGGCTTTGTAAATTTACAGAAAGATATAAGTTCTAGTATGAAAGAATGTCTTAGTGAAAGTGTGGCAGGGGTTATATTAAGTCTATAAAATTTTGCTCTTACCCGCTTTTGAAGGGGTCTAATGGAAAAGCTTCTTTTTTGTTTGTTGTTTCAGAAACTAAGAGTAAAGCATCTTCAATCTGTGAGATTATTTTTTCAAAACACAGGTGATTGGCTGTTTCTGACAGTGCAGACTGACAGAGGTGTCTTAAATTACCCAATAATTAATAAATTGGATTGAATATAAACCAGCTGCCAAATGCAACGTCTACAACTACCCTTACACTAATAAATCTATATCCAGTCTATTGTCTGACTATTCATATTCAATTTGTATATGTCCTGTATCTGATCTTACACAAACAACCCTCTGAAGCAACTGACATGTACACATGAATGAGAGATTAGATGTGTGACCTCCTCTTAGTGTTGCAAAATCTAAGCATTTACTTTAACATGGGTGTAGGAGAATGCATTTGGCTCTACTTTAAGGCTTTTTTCATTGCTAATTTGCACTGCAGATATAATCACTTATAGCCCTTCTTAGTATTAACAGCAGGTAAAGTTGAGTATCTAATGGTAGCAATGAGAGTGAGGAAGATGGGTCTGGTGCCTAGAACACTTTAAAAGCACCCAAACAATAAAAAGATAATGGAAGAGCAGCAACACATTTTCCATCACCTATGAATATCCTTCAAAATATATATTCCCTATTGAAAAGCAACTTTAAAACCATTACTCTTTCCTAACACACATGTCAATTTAAATGAAAGGAGTTCTTCAAGCTAAACAATAGTTAGGTGCACAGTGTAGATATTGTGGGATAGTAGATCATTCCTTTATAGGACCAATAGGTGGAGTAGAATGGAGGCTTGCTGCTGCTTGAGCATCCCAATATTTGTTTTTACAAATTAATCAATGGGCATACTTTAGGTTATACTTACATGCACATGTCCAGACTTAATAAGTAGCTGACGACGCAGTTAAAAATTTTACAAGGTTTATAAAGTGAGATCTTACAAGTTTGCCTAGCTAGCAATGTCTAGTTTCATACAGCTAAACTGCCTTGATTTTCAAATTCTACTGAGAGGGTGCCAGCGGTCCAGATGTGTCAGAAAGTGAGCTGAAAAGGATGAAGAGGAAGGAAAACGATGAGAATCAGGGTAAAGCCAACTGTTTGGCGCTAACAGTTCCTGCTCAAGCTCAGATATGTCCAATAAGGAAATTAATATTAGCTGTCATCCAGATGAAGGCCATTGTCATCCAATGCCCCAGAGATACCCATCATTAAAGTATGATTCACAGTAACAAAGCTTTAATTGCAGTTGGTTTGATCAGTTTTCTTGGGTGACATATTCTAAGACCAGTTGAAGTGATATTTTGTTTTGTGTGTAGGTACTCTTTACGAATGTACTAACTGCATTTTCTGCATTTCAATTCCATAATTGGCATGAAGCCACAACAACATGCGTGCAGCACACAAAGTTGTAATGGAGATTTGAAATGAATTCAGGTTAAAAAAAAAAACATGGTTCAAAAATGAGAAGTATGTAAGATAAGAGACATTCAAATATAGTGCAAGAAAATAAGTAATATATGAGAGCAGTGGTCAACAGCTGACATTATATTACACATCAGAAGATCACAGAGATTCACAAACTGAATTTATTTGAAAAAACAGTTGCTACAAAGTTCACAGACCATGACACAGAGAATGAGATCGTCAGTGTAATTGCAAGCCTAGAAATGAGCGAAACTTGTGGAAATGAAAGAGCCCACTAATATATCACAATTTTGGTAAATGAAAGTAAGGACATAACTAAGATGTTACAACAAACTTGTGCCTGTTCTGTTCTGTTCTATTTCAAAGCTATCAAAGTTGACATTCAATCATTGTAACTTTGACATAAATGCATGTGTCAGCCAATACTATGATGGGGTGGAAGTCATGTTAGTATGAAAAAATGGGGTACACGAAAAGCTTTGGAAAGACTGTCTGCAATCACTGTACAGAGCACCATCATCAGGCACACAAGCTTAACCGTGTTCTTTGTGTACTGTGTGAACAACATATAGCTTGAAGCTTGAAATCCTCCTACTCTGAAGAAAGGAACAGCAAGGACATAAAGTGAAAACCATTAATAAGTTTTCATTGTTGATGACACCATAAGGATGACTTCATGGAGCAATACAAACCGATACATACAGTAAGTCCATGACGTTGCCTGCAACATCCATGGCAAGAGCTCCTCTTGGGTTCGCTGCATAGAAAAACGGAGAAATTTCAGCAGTAACTTGTAACAGTAAACATGTCATTAACAGTCAAAGAGCAAGAACCTTCAACATCAAGCAAATTATAGATGTCCATCTATAAATCTTAAAATGGCCAGTCATTAAATTCTTTTATATATTGTAGTTGTGTTATTGAGCTAGTCTTGGATGTGTCTATTTGTGCATTCTGTGATTGCTTACTGTATAAAATTAACTGTTTAAGAAGAGGTGAGACGTTTTCAAATATATATTGTGATTTATGTTATGATTGGCATTTAATACACCTATAAATATCTGGGAGTACAGCTGGGTGATAAATTAGACTGGACTGCCAATACTGATGCACTGTGCAAGAAAGGACAGAGCCGACTATACTTCCTTAGAAGGCTGGCGTCCTTCAACATCTGCAATAAGATACTGCAGATGTTCTATCAGACAGTTGTGGCGAGCGCCCTCTTCTACGCGGTGGTGTGCTGGGGAGGCAGCATTAAGAGGAAAGACGCCTCATGCCTGGACAAACTGGTGAGGAAGGCAGGCTCTATTGTTGGCATGGAGCTGGACAGTTTGACATCTGTGGCAGAGCGAAGGGCACTCAGCAGGCTCCTATCAATTATGGAGAATCCACTGCATCCACTAAATAGTATCATCTCCAGACAGAACAGCTGCTTCAGCGACAGACTGCTGTCACTGTCCTGCTCCACTGACAGATTGAGGAGATCGTTCCTCCCCCAAACTATGCGACTCTTCAATTCCACCCGGGGGGGGGGGGGGGTAAACGTTAACATTTAACATTATACAAAGTTATTGTCTGTTTTTCACCTGCATTATTATCATCCTTTAATATTATTTATTGTATCATTATGCTGCTGCTGGAGAATGTGAATTTCCCATTGGGATTAATAAAGTATCTATCTATCTATCTATCTATCTATCTATCTATCTATCTATCTATCTATCTATCTATCTATCTATCTATCTATCTATCTATCTATCTATCTATCTATCTATCTATCTAATAGGGGATATCAGCAACCCTTGGCACAAGGCAGAAACAGCACCTAGATAGGGTACCAGACATACATCATGGGCATCACCAATCCACCTAACTGGACGTGTGTTTGAACTGTGGTAGGAAAGCCCCGAGCAAACCCACACAGACACTGAGAAAACATGCATACTCTATACAGTGAGCATCTAGGACATGAACCCTTGTCTCCGAGGCATTAGGACTACCACTGCACTGCCAGGCTTGGCTCAAGCTGCCCTGCAATCCTGCCCTGAATAAGTGGATTAAGAAAATGGATGGACGAATGAATATCATAGAGGGAACAAAATTATTTATTACTTTATTTTATTGTCACAACCTGTTGCAAAAAAGTGATAGACTCATTAATAGTGCATTTTCAGCAGTTCTGGTCATCATAAAGAACTACTGGTAAAGAACTTGTGGGACACAAAGCATTGGGTCTGTGTTGTCTTATATAGATTGAGAAATTGGCTACCCCATTGAAAAAGAAAGCACCAACAAGAAACCAGCAGTAAAAAAAAGTTTCTAGAGCCAGCCTTTACAAGGCCAAAGCCTAGCCCTGTATCACTGGGTAGACATGGACAGTCCAACCATGGACTAGACAACACATTTACTGTATATCTGTCCATTTCTGTTTTGCCAATTATCCACTCATCTTTGGGTTGCCGAAGAAAACTGGACTATCCTTAGAAATGCTTCACAAACAGCTGGGGCTTTGCAAACTGTTAGCAGGATAGGAACCTCTGGAATTGTGAGACAACAAAGACATCCACTGTACCACTATGCTGTACCATTGTTTGCATTTCTCTCTGTTATTTAAATTGTACAATTCTGGGAAAAAGTACAAACTTAGTGAGGTATTTTGTCCTGCTTTCCTGCAAGTTGTGACAGAATACAAAGGTTTCCTGCTCAGAGTTGCCAAATAGTGTGTGTTGCCTGGGCTCTTTGCTTTTTTTTTCTGACTACCTGTGGTAAATAAATCTGCATCTGGTCAGGGTTTGGGATTGTATTTCTCAGGAGGTATTATATTAAGCCATAGTAACCTCGCAGTCCTTTAAAATTCCATTGTATTGTTTGACTTTCCGTGAACTTTGTACTGTGCTTCTATATTCCCTTCAATTTGTTTACTACACTAAAACACCGCGAATATGTGACGCGCTTCGTCTGTGCGCACACAAATCCACGCATGCGCTCTCTCTCTCTCTCTCTCTCTCTGCCAACAAATCTGATGCGCAACAGCGTAATTTCAAAGGGCGGGGCACGTGGCTCCTAAACCGGAAGCTCCTCCTACAAATGCCGTGACATGCTAGAGTGTGACAGAGAAACGCGGAAACTACTAAGAAATTGCAGTGACTGCCGAATTAATGCCGAACAGTTTGCTTGTAAATTACACCTGTGAGGGTTTACCCTGTGAAAACTGAAGGTAAGAAAGAAAAAGTTGACGCTAACTTCTCTGAAGCAGATTTTTTAAAACCCACACTTCGATGTTTAAGTAGTCGCGTTGCATGGCAGGGTTCTACTGTGAAAAGTACACTGTTCTTCGCGGAAATCCCAACGCAGTAATTTACTTTAAACTTCGGAATATGTTTTTTAAGTGTGAATGTTCATACGTGGAAAATGTACGTAGACTTGACTTAAGTTGGGAGCCTTGTTTCATCGAAACCGGAGTACTGCTAATTAATCCAGTTCTAAATGCCACATGCTCCAGCAGAAAGGTAAAACGATTATCTTATGATCTAATTTACTTTGGAACATCTCCAGGATAGTTGACTTTTTGCATTTTGAGGTTCGTACATACTAATAAACTGATAACATAATCGCATGAATTTATAAATAGTTCTCTGCTGGTTTCATTGTGTTTTGTGTTCGGAGCACCAGTACTTGGTCAGTGGTGACAGTCATCATTTTGGATTGATATTTAATGTTTAGCGCAGAACCTTCCGAAAACTCGTGTGTTTATCTGTGTACAGTATCCGTAAAGTAATAACCTCGTTTTTTTTTAATTTTCAGCAATTTCAGCTTGACATTGGTACTGGCATTAATTTTCTGTAATAGCAATAGATGATTTGAAGACGAAATGTGACTTGATGATTGTCAGTTACTCCAAAATAGCCTGCTTGCATAGTTGTAAAGCGTTAATTTAATTGACAGTGATGTATTCCAAACCTGTTAATCGTTTTTGTAGAGACGAAAAAACTAAATATAGATTAATTCTGTAATAATTCTGTGATGATGTATGCATACCACTGACAAAATGCATGAGTTGTTTATTCGGTTTAGAACCATGATATGAAAATTAGAAAAAATGTATTGCAAGTTTCAGAATCTTTCTTGCGTTATAAATAATTGGATCAACCAAAAGTAAAGAAATGAAGATGTAAATGATTTAAAAGAAAAACATCTTAACTTATCACTGGTAATATTTCCACAGACAATTTTACCCTTTTTAGTTTTTATTGTCTAGTTTACTAATTAAGCTCAATCTTGAAATGCATTAATAAGAAGCAAATTGAGAATGTATAGCTGGTAAACTTCCAGATAAAAATACTTTATCAGTTTTGCACATTAAGCCAGGAATTGGTTTTGAGCCTTATTTTTAATTTCTGAGCTTTTTACCAAGTACATCAAACTGCCCAGGTCTTTGTAACTTGCAATCTGAAGATTTTATTATGAAACTGAAATTTGCTTAATCCAGCTCACTGTCTTCCATCATATAGTCATGCTCACACCCAAATGGGTCGATTTAGAATCTCCAGTTAACCTCCTGTGAATGTTTCAGGGGAATCTATGAGGAAAGTCAAATTTTTTTGAGAAAATCCTATGCTAACTTGGGGAGAACATGTAGACAACACCAAATGCTTTTTAAAACTACATCTTAATTTTACCATACTGTGGTTATTGCTTATAAACCAGGCTTGAATTTTGGTGCATGGTTGCAGGTATCGTCTGGTTTGGCTTAACTTTATAAAGCCCAAACATCTCTCTGAACATTCAAGGCAAAAAAGCTTTCATTATTGCTACTTTAATACTATTGTAAAATTAGTTGTTAAGTAAAAGTACACAATTCTTGCATGTTTTGAGAGCCCAATGTTGTAAGCAATCAACTGTCAGTTGAGTGAGTGGGTGGGATTATTTGATTTTAAATACTGCACTGAGCACAGCCATAATAATGGAACAGAAGTTTTGCATTTAACTTTGGGTTGTTATGAACATGGCTACAGTTGTCTGTTCAACCATCTGTTTTTCTGACTGACATATCCAGTTCATGGTCTCTGGGAATCTGTGCCTCTCCTAGCTGCACTTAGCACAAAGCAGGATCCAACCTTGCATGCATCTGACTAGATGTCATTCCAAAGTTACAATTTATTTAGTGTTTCAAAATGTCCACCATGGCCAGATATTTAAGGTTTTGAAGCACAAGGCATATATATCTCTCCAATCACATGACATACATTGTGTAAACAGAAGTGTTTAAACTCAGAGATGCAGTATTAGCAGGGCTACTGAAAACGGCAAACTTAATTCCTGAAAACAAATTAGCAAACACTAAATTTGTTACATTCATTGGGACTTTTGAAACTAAGAAATGTTTATTAGACTAATTCTCCATTAATATGCAGGTATAAGCAATAGCAAAAATCTGATTGCTTATATGGGGTAGTTTGAAATTAACAGAATAAAGGCTGTTTTATAGAAATTCTGAAATAATAATCTTAAACTTTCACAAAGGTAGCCTTAAGTTGGGACATATACAAAATGATTTTAACAATCTATGTAACAATTTAACATTTTCAACAAAACATCAGGGTGTGATATTTGAATTTATTTTTATTTTTATTTTATTTTTTTACATTTTATTGAATTTATTAAAATTCAGTAACATTCCATACAAGCAAATCAGATTTTACAAAACTAGGTTTGAATGAGCTCCCACCGAGAAAGAGAGCTATGCCAACAGAGTAAAACTTTAATAATAAACAAACAAATAAAATAAATAGATTAAAAACGTGAAGAGAATCCGCTTCATCAATTTAAATGCTTATTCTAAAATGTTATTGATTAAATCCTGCCAGGCATTAAAAACGTTTTGCACAGATCCTCTAAGGGAGAATTTGATTTTTCTGAGTTTCAAATAGTATATAGCATCAGTTAACAACTGACTTAAAAAAGGTGAGTTAGGATTCTTCCAGTTGAGCAAGATAAGTCTATGTGTCAATTGTGTAGTAAAGGCAATTACAGTTTGTTTGCCTTTCTCCACTTTAAGCCCATCTGGAAGTACACCAAACACAGCTGTTAGTGGATTAGGAGAGATTGTGACTCCAAGGCTGTCTGAAAGGCATTTAAAGGTTTTGGTCCAAAATAATGTTAATTTGGTGCATGCCCAAAACATATAGACCAGTGAGGCTGGAACTTGATTGCAACATTCGCAGGTTGGATCTTGATGTGGAAACATTTTGGACAATTTTAAATGAGACAGATGTGCTCAATAGATGATTTTAAGTTGAATAATTGTATGCTTTGAGCTTCTGGAGCTTGAGTGAATTCTGTTCATTGCTGCCTTCCACTCCTTTTCTGAAATATTGAGTGAGAGATCCTTTTTCCACTGTACTGTGGAATCTTTGAAAGGGAAGGACTTTAAAATGTTTTATATATTACAGAAATGCTGTCTGAGTCCTCAAGACTGATCAGTATTTTTTCCCGAAGGAGATAGTGAAAGAAATGTGTTGCTGGAAAGTTATATTTGGAGTGTAATTGTTCGCAGGATGCAAAGACATTGTCTATGTACAAATTTCTAAGTGATTTAATCCTGACTGTTTTCCAGACATTAAAACTGTGTACAATTGAGGTGGTTATCATGTAGAGGTGCCACAGATAAAAGCTTCTCTATCTTGAAATACTTCCTACATTGTTTCCATATTCTGAGTGAATGAAGCACAATTGGGTTTTTAGTATACAGTAATCCCTCGCTATATCGCGCTTCGCCTTTCGCGGCTTCACTCTATCGCAGTTTTTATATGTAAGCATATTTAAATATATATCGCGGATTTTTTGCTGGTTGGCGGATTTCTGCGGACAATGGGTCTTTTAATTTCTGGTACATGCTTCCTCAGTTGGTTTGCCCAGTTGATTTCATACAAGGGACGCTATTGGCAGATGGCTGAGAAGCTACCCAACTTACTTTTCTCTCTCTCTCTCTCTCTTGCGCTGACTTTCTCTGATCCTGACGTAGGGGGATTGAGCAGAGGGGCTGTTCGCACACCTAGACGATATGGACGCTCGTCTAAAAAAGCTGAAAGATTATCTTCACGTTGCTACCTTCTGTGCAGCTGCTTCGTGAAGCGACATGCTGCACGGTGCTTCGCATACTTAAAAGCTCGAAGGGCACGTATTGATTTTTGATTGTTTGTTTTTCTCTGTCTCTCTCTCTCTCTCTCTTTCTCTCTCTGCTCCTGACGGAGGGGGTGTGAGCTGCCGCCTTCAACAGCTTTGTGCCGCGGTGCTTCATATACTTAAAAGCCAAACAGCCCTATTGATTTGTTTGCTTTCCTCTCTCTTTCTGACAGTCTCTGCTCCTGACGCACACTCCTTTGAAGAGGAATATATGTTTGTATTCTTTTAATTGTGAGACGGAACTGTCATCTCTGTCTTGTCATGGAGCACAGTTTAAACTTTTGAAAAAGAGACAAATGTTTGTTTGCAGTGTTTGAATAACGTTCCTGTCTCTCTTCAACCTCCTGTGTTTCTGCGCAAATCTGTGACCCAAGCATGACAATATAAAAATAACCATATAAACATATGGTTTCTACTTCGCGGATTTTCTTATTTCGCGGGTGGCTCTGGAACGCAACCCCCGCGATGGAGGAGGGATTACTGTATTAGCGATAACCTGAATTTAGTGGGGTACAAAGCAAGTAATATAAAGAGGAATTGCAGGATTTTATTTCTATTGCAGACCAAGCCTGTGTATGTTTATCTATTTGTGTCAGTGTCCAGGTTTTTATAGCTTGTATTTTTGCCGCACACTAATAAACTTGAAAGTTAGGTAGAGCCATGCCACCTTCTGCCTTAGGTCTTTGTAGGGTCGCCCTTTGAATATGTGGATGTTTTGAATTCCAAATAAATGAGGTTATGATTGAATCTAACTTCTTAAAAAATGATTTATTGATGTATATTGGAATGCTTTGAAATAGAAAAAGAAGGTTAGGAAGGATATTCATCTTGACAGTGTTAATTCTTCCAGCTAAGTTGAGATGAAGTGTAGACCATCTATGCAAGTCTTGCTTAAATTTTTCTATACAGACAGCAGAATTTTATTGATAAAGAGCTTTATGTTTCTTGTGATGCTTACCCCTAGGTATTTAAACTGATCTGCAATGATAAAAGGGAAGGTGACCAATCTAATATTGTGTGCTTGAAAGTTCACTGGAAAGAGCACCCTTTTATTGAAATTAATTCTGAGACCAGAGATCGTTTGAAATTCTGTTAGTGCTGTTAGGACTGCAGGTACAGTATTTTGTGGATCTGATGTATATAGTGCCATGTCATCTGCATATAGTGTTCAAGGCCTTCTATGCTAATCCCCTTTATCTCATTAGCATTTTGACAGTGAACTGCCAGTGGCTCAATGACAATTGCAAAAAGCAGTGGTGACAAGGGCCATCCTTGTCTAGTACCACATTCAGGTTTGAAGTAGTCTGAAATAATGTTGTTAATACAAACTGAAGCTTCTGGACTGGTATACTGTAGTTTGATTCATGCACATATGTTCAGGCCAAACCCAAATTTCTCGAAATGTAGTGAAAAGATAGTTCCATTCAGCCATATCAAATGCTTTTTCTGCATCCAACGATAATAATCTTTCTGAGGTGTTAGGCTTTGTAGGCGAATATATTACATTAAACAGGCATCGAAGATTGGAAGCAAAGTGTCTGCCTTTAATAAATCCAGTTTTGTCTTGTGATATTAGCAAAGGAAGCTCTTTCTCAATGCTTCTAGCTAGTACTTTGGAGAGTATCTTAACATCATTATTCATAAGTCAAAAGTTGGTCTGTATGATGCACATTGTAATAATTCTGTATTTCCTTAGACTATAATTAATACTTGGTGAAAAGTGTGAGGTAGAATTTTATTGTCTCTAGCTTCTGTAAATGTTGCTAATAAAAGGGGGACTAACTTAATTGAGAATTTTTTATAAAATTCAGTAGGGTAGTCATCAGGGCCTGCTGCCTTTCCACTCTAAAGTGAGTTTGTAGCATCTAGTAATTCTGATAGTGCTAGAGGTTTATCCAATTCCTCTGCACTGAGAGTATCTAGTTGTGGTATCTGTTATCCATTCAAAAACGCATTAGGTTGTGTCTTGTCTTCTTTAAACTGAGTAGAATATAAGGACTAATAGTAGTCTCTAAATGTGTGCCATGTATTTATATGGTTAATGATTTTGTCTCTGTCTGTGTTGGTAATTGCTGGGATTGCATTGCAAACTTTCTGCTTGTAGATTTGTTGAGCTAAGATCTTATTAGCTTTCTCTCCACGTTCATAGTAATGATGTCTTGATATAAAAATTAGTTGTTGTTAAGAGGTTGAGTTCTGTATATGCAGAGCCTGTCATTTTCCTATGAAGTGCCTCATTTGGACACCTGGCATGTTCTTGATCTATTCTGGTAATTTCACTGATTAGCTCTGATGCCTTCTTGGTTTCCAATTTATTTTTGTGGAAAAGATATGAAATAATCTGTCCTCTTAAGAAAGCCTTAAGAGTTTCCCAGGGTATTCCTGCAGAGACTTCTGAGGATGTATTTGTCTCTTAAAAAAAGGATTTGCTTGTATATATATTCTGTACAGTTCTCGTCTGCTAATAAAAGTGGGTTAAGATGAGATGCGAGATGAGTATGTGAGGCATAGTGATTTAAGCTCCATGATCAAAGGGGTGTGGTCGGAGATAACAATAGCTTCACACTTACAAGGTTTAATCATAGGCAAGAAATTGTTATCCTATAAAGAAATAATCAGTTGTGATCAGTTACAAACTGATACAAAAATTGTTTTTGCAGTGTTAGATGTCATCACCCCTGTGGCAGGAGACCTATCAAGGTCTGGATTTAAAACACAATTAAAGTCCCCAGCCATTATAATTTTATGAATGTTGACATTGGGAATGGATGCAAATATGGTTAGGATGAAGTCCCTATCATCCACATTGGGTGTGTAGATATTTATTAAAATCGCTTTACAGGTAAATAAATTATCAATGACGATCTTATATTTCCCTTCAGGATCAGATACTACATCTGATACTACAAATGAGATTGTTCTATATATAAGAATTTCCACAACTCTAGTTTTCTTTGTAAAGCTGGAATGGAATATTTGGCCAGGCTTAATAAGTGGGTCTACTGTAAAAATACTATTTTAGCATTTAGACCTATTAGGTGAGAGAATACTTTCTCTTTAATTCGTGATTGAAACCTTTAACATTCCAGCTCACAAAGTTAATTGTTTGGTCATGGAGACATTGCTTCTGAACTTATTTTGACATTTTGTAGTCTTAACTTAAGATAGTACATTATTACATAAGACAGCTTTTACTTTAATTTCCAATTTTCCCAGGAGTTATTGCCATGAAACCTATTGTTATGTTGGCACTTGCAATTATAAGGATTAAAAGGATAGATTAGAAATAGCTTGCTCTCTTTCTCCCCCACCAGTCCCCTTGACCCCCCCAATTTGCCGCCCCACGTGAGGCTAGACCACACTTCACAAAGTCCCATTCCTCTGACACACCTAGAGACAGAGCACATCCAAAATAAAACAAGTCCCCCAGCAGCGGTGTATTTAGATTAAAATAGAGAAATCTATTGACAGTACAGTCCATATACTATAAACATATAATCTTAAACAGTCTTGGGAGAGTAAACCCAGGTAATGATGTTAAACAGTAGCCCTGGATAAGCAGGTAAAGTTTGATAGTAAGCCCTAATACAGTAAACCAAAGGTATGATGTTAAACAGTCCCCTTAAAAAAAAAAAAAAATTACACAGACATAATCACATATACTTGCAATTAAAACATAAACAAAAAGTGGCAGATAAGGAGATAGGATGTATAATTATGGTACCAGTATCACTGCAAGTGGATCAAACGGCAGGTACAATCTTCTTTGCCATGCCAGGAGTGGATGCAACTCACGAGTGTATTTTAAAAAAAATGTTGGGATCAGTTTTCTTAGCTCTTTTTCCACTTTCTCCGTAGAAGTGAAAATGTAGAACTTGACTTGAATGTGTATGTGGCCCCACGTACCTGTACAACAACAACAACAACATTTATTTATATAGCACATTTTCATACAAAAAGTAGCTCAAAGTGCTTTACATAATGAAGAAAAGAAGAATAAAAGACAAATAAGAAATTAAAATAAGACAACCTTAGTTAACATAAAAAGGAGTAAGGTCCGATGGCCAGGGTGGACAGAAAAAACAAAAAAAAAACTCCAGAAGGCTGGAGAAAAAAATAAAATCTGTAAGCAGTCTTGACAACCTCTTAGCATGCTCCTGAGGAGATGGTGGATGGTGCCCTGGGGAATTTCCTCCCAGACCTAGATTAGGGCATAAGTAAGTTCCTGGACAGTCTGTGGCACTACTTGGCAGCATCAGATGCACTGATGCATAACATCCCAGAGGTTCTCAATTGGATTCAGGTGTGGGGAACATGCATATCGGTCAATGACATCAATTCCTTCATCATTCAGGAATGGCCTACACACTCTGGTCACCTGAGTTCAAGCATTGGCCTGCACCAGGAGGAACGCTGGGCTCACGGCAACAGCATAAATTGACAATGGCTCTAAGGATTTCATACCGGTACCTAACAGCAGTCAGGGTACCTTTGCCTAGAACATGGTGGTCTGTGCGACCACTGCGAGACCACCACTGACCCACCACCAAATCGGTCATGTCGAATGATGTTGCAGGCCACATAACGTTCACCACTGCGTCTCCAGACTCTTTCATATCTGTCACATGTGCTCAGTGTGAACCTGCTCTCATCTGTGAAGAGAACAAGATGCCAATGGTAGAGCTGCCAATTGTGGTATTCTCAGGTGAGTGCCAATTGAGTTGCATGGTGATGGGCTTTGAGCACAGGTCCCCACTACAGTACTTTGGGCCCTCATGCCACCCACATGGAGTCTGCTTCTAGCAGTTTGGTCAGAAGTATGCATACTAGTAGCCAGCTAGAGGTAATTTTGTAGGGTTGTGGCAGTGCTCCTCCTGTTCCTCCTCGCACAAAGGTGCAGATACTGTTCCTGCTGTTCGGTTGATGCCCTTCTATGGCCCTGTCCAACTTTTTTCGTGTAATGGCCCATCTCCTGGTTTCAGTCTCCATGCTCTTGCGACTGTGCTTGCAGACACAGCAAACCTTCTTGTGACGGCATGTATGGATGTGGCATCCTAGAGGAGCTAGAACTAGAGAAGAATCAGTCGGGAAGGATAAGGAAAGAGCAATTGTCTGTGGCCATCACCTGAAAGCCATTCCCTTTTTGGAGGGTGTTATGCTGTTGTCTCTCCAGTGCACCTCTTATAGTCGCTTACACTTCCTAGCTGGACACTTTGATATCCCTGAGGCTTAATTGACTTGGTTTTAGACTGTGATGATTGTTTCCTTATTTTTTTTTGAGCAGTGTGTAAATAAATACTTCCACATGTATATATCATATACATTTTGTTTCTTAACATTTCCTTCTAATTAGAATAAACACCTTCTCATCCCATCAGTGAATTTGTGACAAATAGTTTGATTTGTATACAGGTTCGTGAAACTGGGGCTTTTAACAAGGAACTTCTCATTAACTTCTCATTAACATCACTGCTAAATTACAGGCAGATGCATGAACATGCTTCAAGATAGTGTCTTGCTTCTACTGTATGTTTCTATTTGTTTTGCAAACTTTTTTGCAAAGTAAAACACTGGGTTTCACTGAAAATTCAAATTGCATGAAACATTTTGCTAATTCATACTAAACATATAACATTTTGACCAGTTTTTGAATAGGTTTCCTTAAAGACTTCATGGCTGGCACACGATATTTAATAATTCTGGCAACTATTGACAGTTGTCTACAGTTCAGGAAATAAAGAATTAAAGTTATTGTGCAGCTCAGAATGCTACTAGTGTGTGTGTGTGTGCTTCTGCAAACCCCCCCCCCCCCCCATTTTATGATATAGTATTTCATATATTTTGCATTAGTCAATTAATAGTATTCTTTTGCTTGCTAATAACTTTTACAGTTTTATCCTGAGTGCTGCAGCTAGGTTATTTGTTTGTCATTTTCATCACAGTGTGAGCCTTGAATGTGCTTGTTTCAGCCACTGCAGCACCATTTCTTTATCAGTGGGTGACAGTCCTCAGAAGTGATTAAGATTAGGGATTCTTGTCTATTTTGGATCAACCAGCCAAAAAAATACTATAGGAAAGAATACAATTAATTTTTTTTTATGTTTTAGCAATAAATATAATAATTCATTACATTTATATAGTGCTTTTCTCAGTAAAAATGGTCATGTCAAAATAATGCTTGTAGCTGTTTTTTCTACTTTTTCTTCATCCCATGCTGGAAAGGTTGAGCATTAATATTAAATAATATGGTAATTTTGACAATAAAAGTTGTCATTTTGTTTGACTTCTCACTTGCTTCAATAACAAGAGAGTTATGATGCACTTTGTTTTTAAATAAATTCTAATACCAGTGGTATAAAGTATTTAGACATTAATCTTGGTATAATCATAGTACAGTTGGCTCTCTGCAGTAGTTATGAAACTTTGACACAAGTTAAGGAATTCAACAAGTATCCTCAATTAATTACTTTAAATTTTAAATCAAAATGTCGCATTCAAAAGCTTTTTGGCAAAGATTGTTTGGTGTTCCACAATATATTGGTTTTCTGTTTTATACATAATGGCATGCCACTTTATAAGTGTTGTTGTTCATGTCTTAACAGTTACCTCAAGAAAAAAGTTACCAAATAAATGTATTACCTAGATGTGTGGAAACCTTCATAAAAAATTATTTACAACTAGAGGAAGAATGCATTTGGGAAAGGAGAATCTATGAACAGTTGAAAGTACATTTAATTTTGCACAAATATTAGAAAGTTTACAACCAGTTAAATTGTTTCTTTGTGATGGTGAAATTTAAAGGCAACAATAACTTTAGATTTTTTTCTATCTGCTGAAAAGTATATTTGGTTTCAATTAACCTTGATTTGTATTTATGTATAGAGTGATGGGGTAATAGTTAAAAGTAGGGCTGGGCGGTATGACCAAAATTCTATATCACGGTATTTTTCAAAATAATACCAGTTTCATGGTATTCAACTGTATTTTTTTCTCCATGCATGAGTGGATGTTAACCACATTTTCTAGTGCAATTACGACAGTAGACTGGCTAAGAATAACCTATTCCACTGTCATGAGAATTGTACATTGTACAAAAAAAAAAAAAACATTTTAATATGCACACAAGTATTCATACAGGTTTGCATGGCCCCATAAAGTGATAATTTTCAAGGGAGTGGTACTAATGAAGAGAAGGAATCACATTGCATCACAGTTGCAGTCAAAATATAGAACCATTTTATTGAACAAATTTTTGCAAACAACATATTTTCAACCATCCAAAGAGGCATTTAGACTTAGTAAAATATTCAGAGGTGCTTGTCAAAAGTTGCATTGCACTGAACATGTCTTAGAAAACGAATAAAGAGTAAATATTTTTTTTGTAAACCAACTACACTTTCTGTTAATGTTAACAATCTCTGTCCACTGACACGTTAGCTATATGGATTGTAATGGCTTTGGTTAACTTGATCCACCGCTTGCTTTTTTTGTTGTAAGCAGTCCTCTAGCAAATGCGTCTACAAGTGACGTCTGACTCGAGTGTCCTCTAGTTTTTTCAGTTTTACCTGAGGACGTGGAGGGTGCCAATCTTAGTTCCATACATTCATGGTACTCCAAAGCATGTTTGCAGCTAAGGTGGTGCAGCAAATTGCTCATGTTGCTGCCTCCGGCGACAACTTTAACTCAACAGCATCTGCAGTAAATAGTTGTTTGGTCCACATCTGACCTTTTAAAACCAAAATCTCCAGACAACAGACGCGGCTCCTTTTTTTGGCAAAAGTTCTTCTGTGTCATCACGTTCAACTTTATCGTCTGCTACAGCTTCGGTTTCAGAATGTTCTCCGTCCATTTTCACCGCTCAATACCTCCACTAACGCATGTACTCCATTGCATGCGTGTTTAGCGGTGTAGCAGTGAAAAAGTCCCCCCTTTAAACATTTTCTCACTGAGCCACGTTCTGAACATTGTTTAGGCTATTTAAACCGGTATTGTATAAGAAAAATCCATATCATAACAAAAATAAAAAACGGTTTTCAGTATGAACCGGTATACCTCCCAGCACTAGTTTAAAAGCATGCATGATTCATTGATAACACCACATAATTGTTCATAATCCAATACAAACAAGAGGTGTGCAAGTAGACTGGTGGTTGCCAATGGTTTTACAGTAAAAGATGAATATAGGCTATATTTCCTGAATGTTATGATATTTAAAGGCTATTGGAATACTTCATACTGAAAGAATAAACATTTCTTGGTGCAGTTTACAATTTTGAAGGTTGGATGACAGGATGGCTGCTATTTTACACACTGATAACAGCAAAGAGGCAGAGTGATCCACTTTTTCTTGTATGAAAACAGTAAAGTGTACGCACCATTATTCATATACTACACAATTTATTCATTCATCAGATTGCCTTTGGGTGTGTGTTGTATGGATGAAAACTAGCTATGATTTTTCTGTTTGCGGATTGCCTATTTCAGAAATTCATCCACTCGGATAAGGGCATTTGGATACTTTTGTAGTTGATGATGGTATTGCCAATTGAGATGAATAGCAAATAACTATATCTGGTTTCTTCTGGCACATGGGTCTATTCAAATAATAGTGTGACTGTATATATAATAACCGTGTGAGAATATACACAAAAAAAAGTTCAAAGCCTTTTGCAACTGCCTGGTTAAGTGCTAGTTCCCTCCTGTCATTGTACAAAAGGGTGCACCCTATAAGAAAGAAATAGAAATACAGATTACACTGGAAAATCCCAGTCAGTTTTACAGCATGCATGGGACCTTTGTCTTTTTTTTTTTTTTTTTTTTTTAAATTACAAAACATTTTGTCGTAATCCATTATAGCAGTAGACTGTGAATGCAATTCCAGGAAACCGTTGTTTTCAGGATTGTGCACCTGAAAGAGATTTGAAAATGCACAAACTGCTGCTGGCTCTTACTTCCCACCTTTCCACTAATGGTTGTCTGCAAAGAGGGAACACATACTTAATATAACCATAAATAAATGCTTCCATAGAGACTTGTTAGGATATAATATTAAAGGGTGATCTCTGCCATTTTCTGCTAAACAGTTGACTAGATTTTCGGCCCTATTTAAAGCAATAATCACAATTTGAGATACCAGGCCTCATCAATAAGCCTGATTTAGGAGAGCTATGTTTATTTTAATAATTTGTCCATACAGAATCAAAAGCCATGTTCTTAAGCAAGATTATCGAATACACTTTGTATACTATCTATTTTAATTAATATTCTCTTTTTTCATCAGGGTCCACAAAATGTATTCTGAAGGTGGCTCCTTTATGAAAGGGATGCTGCTGGGAGGCATCTTCTGTATTGTTGCTACTCTTCTAAGCAGTTTCAACTTTGGACACCAGCAGCACACAGATCACCACAACCACCACCACGTCAATGCTCCAAGCAAGGAGGAACTCTTAAGGCTGCCAGAACACAAACGCATAGAGCTAAGCCAAAATATTAGAGTGTACTGTGTCATTCTTGTGGAACCTAAAGAATTGGCTTATTGGGCTGCTGTCAGGGAGACGTGGAGTAAACATTGTGACAAGGCGGAGTTCTACAGTTCTGAGGAAGTGAAAGTTTTTGAGTCTGTAAGTGTTGAAACAAAAGATCCATGGATAATGTTAAGGAAAGCTCTTAAACACGCATTTGACAATGCCAAAGATCATAAGTGGTATTTCATTGCACGTCCAACTACGTTTGCAATTATTGAGAACCTGAAATATCTTCTGCTGAATAAGGATCCTGATCAGCCATTTTACCTGGGGCACATGGTAAAATCTGGTGACCTAGAGTTTATAGAGCTCAGTGGAGGAATAGTTTTGAGTACTGAAGCTTTAAAGAGACTTGTTGGTGTTTTAGGTGATTCTTCGAAATGCCCTGAGCAAGGTCGCATGATTTGGAAGCTGCCTGAGGACAAGGAGCTGGCTGTGTGTCTGAAATACACTGGGGTGTTTGCAGAAAATGCTGAAGACACAGAAGGAAAAGACATTTTTAACACAAAGTCTGTGAATACTCTTATTAACGAAGCGATGGCTGAAACACCTCAGGAGGTTGCAGAAAGCTGCTGCTCTGATGTGGCTGTAACATTCAATGGACACTCTCCAAATAATATGCATGTCATGATGTTTGGAGTTTACAGACTTCGTCCCTTTGGACACAAATTCCATGATTCCTTAGTGTTTCTGCCTCCAAAAGATTCAGATAATGACTGAGTCTACCTCACCAAAGGGGATGCCTTTCACTAGGAGAAATGCAAAAAATAAAACGATGTGTACTAAACTGTCAGGCAGCTGAAGGAGTATTTCATTAGAATCTTTTGCTTTTTTCTGGCTATCCTTTTTGGTAGGGATGGGCAATTTCTGATATGAAGACAATTTTCTTTTTCTTTATGGGATAGCAGGAGTGAAACCACATGATTTTTCCCATAGTTCATAAGTGTTTATATAAAAAAAAAAAGCATGCACAAGTTGCTTCAACACACTTTAATTTTTAACATATTGCTATCACAGTAAAAGGTTCACCTGTTTGCATACTCTTGGGAAAGAAAGGAGATAAATGAAAACATATTTTGGGACACTTCTTGGAGTGCATCAGATTCATTTACTGAGGGCTAAGATCTGTCTAAGTGACCAGGAGAATGAAAATGGATAATTGAAGATGGCAGTTTTAGATTTGTCTTTTGTCTTTTTTTATTGTTTTTCCCAATTCTAAACTAGGTTATCAATTGTCTTGAAACTTACTCTGATGCTTTAGCAGGATAAGGTTAGTTAAGTATGGTTGTCTTTTTGTTTTGTGTCCACCTGCACTTGATGGGTAGATTCTTTTCAAAACTTGCATTTTTGTTTTATGCTGGCAGATTCATGAACAAGCAGGATGTACAACTCTTGTGTTTTAATGGCAAAGCTCTCTTACTTCTCTTGATTGATGTGAACCATCCAAGAAATTTGAAGCTTAAAAGATTTGCGAAGCATAATGACTTCTGAGATGTCAGATTTTTGCTCCCAGTATCACATCTGATGCTCTGTTTTTGCAATAACACTCAGGAATGAACAGTAGAATAAGTCTTTACACACAACCTGAAGTGGCATCCAAACGTGAGTATGCCTGTTCCTGTGTAGTAGGGCATAGATAATTTCCCTGATCTGCATTACCAGTGACATCAGAAAGCTTTATGGGCAGAAAATTGTGGAACAAAATAATCCGTGTTTTTAGCGTAGCTAATTTGATGTGCAACTGCAGTCTTATTTGACTAAAAAACGGAAAGCCTTGGTTTACAGCAGAGTTCAATTTGATTAAACTTAACACTTTATTGACACCCGTTTCTGTTACAAATGGTGAGTTTTGTTTTTTTATGTTTTGGAAAATTTGTTTAAAGCCACTCTGTTTAGTTTAGCACAATTGAAGACTATCTAGAGTAGTTCATATTTATTATTACATCTACATTCTTATTTACAGTTTTGTTTTATTTTTTTGATGCCACTAAGGTCATTTCTTACCTCTCAAAATGACTTATGAAACTGAGGCTGATAAGACTGATCATTTATACATATTGTAAAAAGAGTCTGTTGACTGTGGGGGTGACTGTTAAGACTAAATATTTTTCATCTCTGTACTGTCCTGCTGTACTGCATACACTAAATTACCTTGGAGCTTTAAAGAATACAGCATAACTTTATACAGGCGGGTGTGCCACTGTGGTTGCTTTCGGTCTTTTACAGAAAATGAATTAACACATAAGTGCTTTTCATAAATTGACTGCCTACACACATTTCTTGAAATCAGTCAATAATCAAATAATTGATATAAATTACTCCTTCAGAATAAGAATGGCAGTCATCAAAGGGGAGAAACATTTTTGAACGTTTTGTTTTTTAATTTGGTCTTCCCTTCAGGTTCTGCTACTTGCGTTTATATTTATTAATTAATATACATTGTGCTATAAAGATGAATGGTTGAGTAAATACTGAAAGGAGGAAATGACCAAAATATATATATATATACTTGATTACAAATTATTGTGTTAATGATTTTTGATATTCATCTGTATTCTCATGTATGTTTAAAATTTCATTGCTTAATATTATTTGCAAAGAAATGGATATGTGGAAAGTTTTCTTCAGAATTTGAGTAAAAAGAAGTTAATATTTTTATATGGTTATATAAAAAAGGGAGTTTTTTTTTCTTAACTTTAGAGATTACTCCGAAGGTGTTTCAAATACAGTTATGTAGCTGGCTACACAAACTTGCCCCTTTTTTGGTTACGTTTTTGCATTTTCTTATACTGTCCTTTTGAAGTATACACAGATCTACCAAAAAGAAGTACTGACAGTATGTAATAGGTCTTTAAAGTGTATTAAAAACATTTTTGATCTTTTCCAGTGTAGTTAATTTGATATGCATGCTACAGTAAGAATTATCCACCTTCACATATCTTCTATGAGAGTAATAAGGTTTTGTTTTGGTTTTTCTGTTTTTATTTTACGGATGTTATGCCCTGCAAGCTCTGGCTTTCATGTGGCAGCAAACATGCCAATCTGCACAGAAGCAGTTATTATGGGGATCCTCTAAAGGTAAAGACCCTTTTTTTGGGTCAAGTGGAGATTTTACTTTAGTATAGTAGGATTACCATAAATTAAATACGTAGCACAGATCACACTGTGAAGCTTCAGGTGGTTTTGGAAGAAGTGGAAAGTGAAATATTTTTATAGTTTCTGCAAAAATCTTAAACTGGTTGAACTGATAATTGTTTTTTGTTTTAAAGCTTAAATTATTGGGAAACAAAGAATTAAGTGTAACTTACTGTACATGTTGCAATTTAAAATGGACTTCATATTAAAATATTTCTTTGGTACAATTTTCTTCTGTGTTTCATCATACCCTGTGGAGTTGTATTATTTCAAGAATAGCCTGCTGCTGCTGTAATTCACAAAAGTACACATTTTGGCAAAAATGTAGAGTATGACATACATGTAATGTGCTGAAGCACAGAAAATGTCTTCTTAGTGTAAATTAAGTTTCTTTATCACACTATATCCAAAAAAGAACGAATGTACTGCAGTGATGTTCTAGCAAAACAATTAGAAATTTAAAGAGTTGTATTTTAAATTCTAGCAACATCACTTCATACAGAACAATGCATCTGTTTATTCTGCCCAGGTAGAATGAAGATCTACTGTTGATTCAACAAATAAGTCACAACCAGAGTGCAGCATTTGGATTCTCAGGCTGAGTGCAGCGGTTTTACAAACCCTTATTGAATATTACATTGCTGTATGTTACTCATAAATACTAGAATCATTTTGAATCGCACAAGGAACGAATGGGACTATTTTAACATTTTTAAACTTTTCAGTTCTTCTAGAAATGCTCATCTCAGTCCTCACGCTGTAATGATTTAATAAAAATAAAAAAGTCACTCTGGAACAAGCCTAACACACCGTTAAAAAAAAAAAAAAAAAAAAAAAAAAAAAAATATATAGTGAATGCTCAGTTACTTTTGTAGGACCTTTTTAAGATGTACTGGGCTTTTCTTCCAAGTACAGAGTTTGCCTATACTAATTAGATTATTTCGGGGAGGAAGACGGTTTGAGGTAAGGTTATTATACTCATTAATCATCTCACTGGAGAGTGGCAGCATGTTTGTTGGTTGGCACATACAAATAAAAATGTCGCCATACTCTGTACGTATGGCAATAATGACCCCATAAGCCTATGATCCAAAAACTGTACCCATTTTATATTTATTTTGATCTTTGAATTTTAGTTTGCAGTTATCATAAAACTAAACCAAATTATCATAGCCAAAAATGTGACCCGAGTTCTAAGGCAGCAGTGCTAATCACTGTGCCTCATTCAACAAAAGACACAGATGGAAGGATAACCATAAACAAAGTACAAATGGCCACAAACTAGCAATACGTTTTGTATACTGGGCTATTCAAAATGAAAGAGCAGATTTCAAAAATTTATTTCAAACTGTATAAGATAGAAACACATTCTGCACATCACTGGATAGAGGAAAGTTCAAAGATTAAAAGCCCGCCTAGAAATACCAGTGAATGCCACAGAGGGTCGTTTCTCATTTATAGTAAAATGGAAAAACACCACAAGAGAAATCATTTTGTGTGCTGCAATTTGCGAAGTGCGAGTTCGTTGTTCAAGTGTAACGTGAATTCCGCTAACGGTTCAACAAACAGCCGCCTCGTCATAAGCAAATGTACGAGTGCCATAAAAAATTCGTAGAAGGAGGTTGCATATGCAAACGTAAAAGCACTGGTCATCCACGCACGTCAGATGAAAATGTCAAGCGTATCCCAGTTGTGTTCAAACGGAGCCCTGAACGACACCATTCCAGGACGATGGATTGAAAGAGGTGGACAACAAGATCTTGCTCATTGTCTATGGCCTCCCAGATCTCCAGACTTTGCCCCCTGTGATTTTTATCTATGGGGATACATTAAAGATAGAGTGCTTGTTCCACCTATGCCCACTGATCTTCAAGATTTGCGACATAGAATTGAGGAAGCTGTGAATTCAGTAACTAGGGACCAGTTGATTCATGTGTGGCAAGAAATGGGCTACCATTTTGATGTTTGTTGCGCTACACCTGGTGCTCATGTTGTGTGCATGCGACCTCAAGGACCATAGGTCCAAACTTTGAACTTCCCTGTATCCAGTGATGGGCGGAATGTGTTTCTGTCTTAAAAGTTTGTTTGAAATACATTTTTGAAATCTGCTCTTTCATTTTGAATAGTCCTGTATATTTACACTGTATATACCAGGGGTAGGCAACGTCGGTCCTGGAGTGCCACAGTATGTGCAGGTTTTTGTTCCAACCCAGTTCCTTAATGAGAACTCAATTATTGCTGATGAAGCACATATTGCTTAAGTGACATTTTAATGCTTCATTTTAGTGGTCTCGCTTGTTAAGGTTCTCCAACCTTAATTGCTTATTTCAATCTTAAACTGCTGCATTCAGTGTTTTAATTGCTCCTTATTAGCAATAAGATGTAAAAGACAAAGCAGCCAGCAGTTCTCCAGCTAGCTTTTTTCCAATTACATCTGTGTGTGTTCATCATGCACGGTTTGATTTAATAAAACACTTAATAGAAAAATGTGACAGACTGAAAATGATCTGTTTTAGGCTTCAAATCATTTGGATGATATCCTTGGAAAGGAAAAAAATCTACGATATAAAAGCCTTACATTGCACAGACTAACAAGCCATAAAATTAAATAAGGTCTGAGATTGGCAATGATTGGTTTCTAATTAAGCAATTGGGTTGGAATGAAAACCTGTAGCCACTGCGGCTCACCAGGACCGACATTGCCTACCCCTGTTTTACATCTTATTGCTAATAAGGAGCAATTAAAACACTGAATGCAGCAGTTTAAGATTGAAATAAGCAATTAAGGTTGGAGAACCTTAACAAGCGAGACCACTAAAATGAAGCATTAAAATGTCACTTAAGCAATATGTGCTTCATCAGCAATAATTGAGTTCTCGTTAAGGAACTGGGTTGGAACAAAAACCTGCACATACTGTGGCACTCCAGGACCAACGTTGCCTACCCCTGGTATATACCATTGCAGTCGCAGAGTTCCAGTCTTGGAGTGCACACTGACCATGCGACAAAGCAGCGGGCATAGGGCTGGCTCATTCCAGTGATTGAAGTTGGGGCCCTGGGTGCAGCTGTAATGTCATTTTTACTTCAGACATGCAGAAACTTTGCACTTTTTTCTCTGCTATAAGGACATTAGAAACACCTTGTGAAAGGTAATAAATCTTCATTATCGCATGGGGTCTCATTCTGACTTGAGAAGATGGGGGCGAAGCCCCCTTTAAGGATTGTTTTTTACTTTAAGTGTAGCACATAGCTAATAATGCATGCAAGTTAGCCATGCGGTGTTGAGTTGCCAGCACACAGGGATCAGTTTTCTATATTCATGGCAGTACTCATTCTCATTGTGATCAGCTAATGTGCCCTTCAAATGAAAATACTGCAAGTTTTTCTTTTTTCTTTTTAAAGCATGATTGTGCAAAATTGGCTGGATAGAGTTGTAATATCAGGCATACATACCTGACAGTGATCTGACGGTAGGCATACCTGAAAGTTCTACACATGCCTACTACAGCTCTGTAATGTCATGCGGGCCTTGCAAATCCTCATGGGGTGCTTGGAAAATATGTTTGTGTAAGCCTTCAGTAAGGTGAATTTCCAGGGAAATATTCAGCAACAAGACCAGCGGTGAATACAGCATATTTGCTGCGAAAAATGCTTTGGTGAATTTCACTGCCCAACACTACCCTTAATGTACTTAATTAGCTGATGTGCACAATGGTGTGCTGTTATAGAGGCTGCACCATTTACACTGCTGTTTCTTTAAACATTTCTGTACTTGACATGGATTATAAATATGTTTATACAATTAATAATCCAATTTTTTCCAGATTTCTTATTTTTGAAAAAATGAAAAATCAAAACTGTCTACTGATGAAGTGAAATCGTTGGGGCTAAAGACACACCCAAAGGTCTTAACCTGAAATGAAGGCTCTAGGAGTCACTAGATAGGCAAACAGTAATTAGCTTTATTTGCAATAAAACAATAATGCAGACTCAACTGAATTTAGGCCAAATCAAGCTAAGCCCCGAACAGTTCAAAAATCACAGTTTATATAATAATTTCTTATCACTCTGACCTTGCTCGAAGCAGCTAATTTGCTGCTTTCCCTTGACTCCTTTTCTGCAGCTGGTCTAATTAACTTTTATTAGAACCACCAATATTTCTTATTTTCTGTCAATTATCTTTATTTTTCTGCTTCGCTTATTGCATCACCCCAGTCCCAAAGGTATCACATCCTAGTGAGCTGAACAACTTCCGGCCTGTCGCTCTGACGTCACATGTGATGAAGACCATGGAGAGGCTGCTGCTTCACCACCTGAGGCCACAGGTCCAACACGCCCTTGACCCTCTGCAGTTTGCATACCAGGAGAAGGTGGGAGCGGAGGATGCCATCATCTATATGCTACATCGATCCCTCTCCCACTTGGACAGAGGCAGTGGTGCTGTAAGAATTATGTTTCTAGACTTCTCTAGCACCTTCAACACCATCCAACCTCTGCTCCTTAGGGACAAGCTGACAGAGATGGGAGTAGATTCATACCTAGTGGCATGGATCGTGGACTATCTTACAGACAGACCTCAGTATGTGCGTCTCGGGAACTGCAGGTCTGACATTGTGGTCAGCAACACAGGAGCGCCACAGGGGACTGTACTTTCTCCGGTCCTGTTCAGCCTATATACATCGGACTTCCAATACAACTCTGAGTCCTGCCACGTGCAAAAGTTCGCTGACGACACTGCTATCGTGGGCTGCATCAGGAGTGGGCAGGAGGAGGAGTATAGGAACCTCATCAAGGACTTCGTTAAATGGTGCGACTCAAACCACCTACACCTGAACACCAGCAAAACCAAGGAGCTGGCGGTGGATTTTAGGAGGCCCAGACCCCTCCTGGACACCGTGACCATCAGAGGTGACTGTGTGCAGAGGGTACAGACCTACAAATACCTGGGAGTGCAGCTGGATGATAAATTGGACTGGACTGCCAATACTGATGCTCTGTGCAAGAGAGGACAGAGCTGGCTATACTTCCTTAGAAGACTGGCGTCCTTCAACATCTCTAATAAGATGCTGCAGATGTTCTATCAGACGGTTGTGGCGAGCGCCCTCTTCTACGCGGTGGTGTGCTGAGGAGGCAGCATTAAGAAGAAGGATGCCTCACGCCTGGACAAACTGGTGAGGAAGGTAGGCTCTATTGTAGGCACGGAGCTGGACAGTTTGACATCCATGGCACAGCGACGGGCGCTCAGCAGGCTCCTATCAATTATGGAGAATCCACTGCATCCACTAAACGGTGTCATCTCCAGACAGAGGAGCAGCTTCAGCGACAGACTGAGGAGATCGTTCCTCCCCCAAACTATGCGACTCTTCAATTCCACCCGGGGGGGAGGCGGGGGGGGGGTAAACGTTAACATTATTCAAAGTTATTGTCTTGTTTTTACCTCCATTTTTATTACTCTTTAATATTGTTTTTTTGTATCAGTATGCTGCTGCTGGAGTATGTGAATTTCCCCTTGGGATTAATAAAGTATCTATCTATTTTAGGTCAGCTGAGAACCAACAGGTGTTTTCCCTTCTTCCATCCTTGAGCTGTCTTTATCTCATCATCCTCCCTTCCTGGGTCCTCTCACTAGGTTTTATAGGTAGCTAGCGCTAAGCTTTAATCAAAAAAGAATTATGGCATGTGCCTTTATTTAACCATTTGTCTAGCAGGCCTGACTTGTATTAATATTTGCACTAAGGTTAATGCTTATATATTTTTCTATATTTATTTATGCTAATACATGAATATACTAATTTTATTTTCCATACTACCAGATGTGAAAATGCAGTAAACACCTTTGGTCCTGTACCATGGATTTGACTTTGCAGTTTTATGACTACCCTTTGAAAACAAGTTTTATAGTGGGAAGAATATTTTCTTTATTTTTATAGCCTTGTATACATTTGGAAATATGGCACAACAAGAACTGAAACAAATAAAACACATAGAAACATTAATATGTTAATATTTATTAGATTTCTAAAGCTCCCAATAGTAACAAAATAAGTAAATAATATACAGACATTAAGCTAAGACTAGTGGATTGTGATAAGGTGTTTGTGTGATTATTTCAGATGATTGACACAATTTGCACTGGGCGATCGTTGGTTTTATCTGACTTGTCTTTGAAAGAGGTCAAGTAGCATGTAAATTGGCACAGCATTGGCAGGTCATTTAATTTCAAAAATGATGTTTAGTTTTATACAGACCTGCAGACTGTGACCAATAGCCCTTGACAATGTGTTAGACTTGTAGTATAAGTCAAGCGTCTGTGATGACATATCAAAAAGCCAGATTTAACTAAAAACTAAAGGAGGATGCTGATGCATATTACTACTTACTGCAATCCAGACTAGTATTCTGATGGCAGAGAAAATACATCTGTATGTTACAAAATTGGTATCTTCAAAGAAGGTATATTTTGGGGGGCAGAGATGTAGAACAATAGATTTTATTTCATTATGAAGATGCTGGTAACATCAAATATCTCATCAGTGAGTAAAATGACATCATGCGTGGACAATTCTTTGCAGAGAACAAAAAAGCTGACACTTCACTTGTATGTCTTCATGTGCCAAAGTCCATCGTTTAGATAATGGATATTCTCAATACCAATTCCTTTGTTGACCTTCTCACTATACAGAAAATAACACAAGAAAGAAAGAAAGTAAAAAAAAATAGCACTTGGAATGCACAAAAGACCAGGTACATTTCTATAAACATACTTTAGGGCAATACAACAATGAACCTCTTTTGTATTTACCTTAAAAAAAGTGAGAAAAATTTAACATCTGTCCATTTTATATCTATATATATATATATATAAAATCCCTATGTGCGTCCAGGTGTCCGTGTGTGGGTGTCTTCTGGTGAAGTGCGCATGCACGGGGCACGGTGCGATGCGCGATATTACTGTCAGAGAAAGTTAGAGGCGTTTTACGGAAATACAAATCAGTTTTACTGCGAGAGGAAATTAAAGGTACACAATACAGTGACTCATATTACAGCCACATACAAGCCAGTATTACTGTCACAGGAGATTAAAGGCATATTACTGACGCACACGCCTGTATTACCGCCAGAGAAAATTATAGGTATATTACGAATGTACAAGCCAGCGGACGTACAAGACGGTATCCTTCAATAAGGATGCGCACAAAAAGGCGAGCCTCAACAGGACGACCTCAATTGGGAGCAGCGAATAAAGGCACGCATAAATAAAGATCTGCACCTGTTGCTCTTCATATATTCCAGAGCCATTTGAACTAAATTATCTACGCACCCTTATTGAATAGAGCCGTACAAGACAGTATTACTGTCACGGAAAATTAAAGACACACAATACACGGCGGCAGCCCACGAAGAATGGTCAGCTCAGCAAGTAAACATCAACAAAAGAAAGGCTGAAAGAAAGAAAAATACGACCAACAAAAAGAATGAGGTCAAAGTCCCTTGCCATTTAATATAGACTGTTCCTACTAATGTTTATGCACTACTGTTCTAGCGCCCGTTATTGTAACGGGCTAAATGACTAGTATATATATATATTTTATATATCCATGCATTGTGATAGAGGGCCGGGGACCGTGCCCCACCAGGAGGCCTGGAGAGGGGCAATTCCTACTACAGGACACAAGAGGGCAGCCCTCTGGGACTGCATGGGGAACCCTGGAGCTGGGAAGCTCAACCCTGTGGGGACCTGTGGCCACCGCCAAGGGGGCGCATGGATATTTCAGAAGCCATGGTATGCAGCATTTCCGCCACACCAGGAAGTGTTGCAGGAAGGTCATCAGGGAGCATTATGAAAGAGGCCGCCTCACTCCATTCAGAGAGCCGGAGTCGGGAGGCAGAGGTTGGAGCTTGCGAGTGAAGGAGTGAGGGTGGCAGAAAAGATGAAAGAAAGGAAAGAAAAGGACTGCGAGTTGTTCATGGTGCATTGTGAAGTGTAAAATAAAAGCGTGTGCTTTGATCAGAGTGCCTCTGGCGTCTGTCTGTGTCGGGTTAAGCACTGGTATAGCGTCATCTACTGTCACAGCATATATATATATAATTTCATATTGGATTATTACATATCCTGATGACATCACTGCAAGGTGAGCCACAGTCACTGCAGATTTTATTCCAGCACTTTCTCAATTAGTAACAATTACTGCTGCTTACTGGCCAGACTTCTTTAGCCTTCATTTTAACTGACTTGTGTTCCAAATTTCACAACCTTTGTTTCTTTTGACTTGATCAGCAGCCAAACTGACATTTGCAAAGAGCCAACAGATGATGAATTAACTCAATCCCATTACATCTGGTTGTCCATCATACAAAATCTGATTCAATACAATATTTATAAAAAAGTGAAGGTCTAAGTAAGATTGATTAGTTCTGGTCCACAAAACATTGTGGAGATGTGTGTTGTGGTAAAATGGGAGCACTTCTAAGCCATAGGATTAAATCAGTGGTTTCAAGAATTGGCTTCTAATTGAGATACTGGTTGGAGCAAAAAAATGGTAACCCCCCACCCAGAAAATACTAGTAAAAGAAACATTAAGTGTTTAGAATTTTAAAAGGTAAGTCGATTAAAATTAAGGTGAGCATAGTAGGTTTTATTTGCAGCAGCAACTGGTTAATAGTTAAGAATGAAAACCTACAGCCACCAGGGCCCTCCAGATCGGAGTTTGACAACCCTGCATTGCGTGAAGGCCGTGCTGAAAGGCAAATACACCTCTACTTTCACTCACCGTTAGCAGTATACAGTAATATTATTGTGTAGTATAGTAAAAATAACTTTGAACTAGAAAAGGGCTACTCAGTATTTTTCTACAAAAAGGTTTATTGGTGTCGTCCTGAACTATACAAAATTAGGTTCTAATAATTTATTACACTGTATATTCTTTATCATCAGCAGTATAAAAGTCACCAATGAATCAGAAACAGGCTTAGTCATATTCATGAGAGGCACTTTAAAAGAAAACCGTGCCACTGAAAGACAACACCTGCAACCATGTTTAGAGTTGGGTGGGTCACCCTGAGGGTGGCACTGAGTAAATAGTGAAGTATGCCCACTGAATGGCAGCCTTATCGGTCAGACAGCTACCTGCAGGAAAGCAGTCCGTATCTCTTACATCCCTCTGTGGCATCCTTTTTGATTTGCCTCTCTCTATTCATGAAGGTTATGAGTATTATTTATGTCCATGTGTGTTAGGTTTTAAAACTAGCTTGCGTCTCTCACTTATATGAAAAAATAATTTCCGCTACTGTGGATGTTGCAACACACCCCCTGCAGCTACTACAGACGGATGTAGTCTTTTAGTCACCCTCCAATACTGTGACATTTTAACACCTACACACTGAAACAAGTCAAACTAGATAAACTAGGTACAATACAATACATTTTTGTGTCATTTAGTTGTGCGTAAAAGTATTACAGCATGGTAGTCAAATATTTACTTATAAATGGAAGTGCTATTTATTAGTCATAAAAGCAAAGAGGCAGTCCATTCTATTAACAGTGAGGTGTCTTAACATGCCGGTACCCGGCTGTAGCCAGGCGTAGGTCATGGCTGTGCTCCAGATCTCAACGGACTGCTTTACAGATCGTACTTGTTGAGTGAATGCTTGTTCTCTACGCAAAGAAAACTTTTGTGGATTTGGCAGAGTTCTTTGCCACCTTGTGGATTTTTTGTTCTGACTGCAGTTTTTAAATTATCCACAAAATGACAAAGACCTCTGCCAAATCCATATACTTTTTTTAAATACCCTTACAGCACAAATGTGAATTTGAGATGCAAAATTGAATTGATTCTGTATAAGCAGGCATACAACCACATTTTCAGATTTACAGGGGATTCAAAGAATGAAGCTACGCGTTAAATAAGCGAGAGGTTTATTTGACTTGCTTATCTGTGTTGTGCCTTCAGGAGTGCTTCTGAACTTGCATTCATGGCCTACCCTTACTAACATTATCACATTTTAGTGCCAGGAAAACACACTTGCCCTTTTTGTGTGGAGAACTTATTACATAGTAAATGAAAAAATAACCTTTGCAACTCTACAAACGGATGCATACTTACATATCCTCCGCAGACATCTTCATAACTCCAACACATAAAGCATGTTGCTTGCCCTCTGCCATTATGGCCTTGCAAGGGGAGTTAAAGAAAATAATGGCTATTGTTTAAAATGATTGTAATGATTTCGACACAGCAATAAACAAACACCAGTTTAAGAGATACTGGTTTAAAAGTAAGATACTTGCTACAAATAGTTAGGAAACCGCAAAAGTGTCCTTGTTTGTTAAGGAATCAAAAACAGTGAAACTGAATTTCATTTGTGAAATAAATTATGTAATGGATGGATAAAATATTTTAAATAAACAAGCAAACAGGCAGCGCAGAATGATTATGGCATAAATATATAAATTAACAAACTACCCCTTTGTTTTAGTAACCATCAAAGATGACCCCCCCACCAAAGGATGTTGCAATAGTGCAAGAATTTATCTTTTAACACCTATAATGCATTGAACAATCTTTACAGGATGCCCTGTCAAATTCAGGGTCATGGAGGTGGGGACGTTATCCCAGCAGGATCAAGTACAGGGTAGGAACCAGATTCAGAATGCACAGGCATCCCTTTCCACTATTTTTCAAGATTCCTTATTTGTCACATAGACGGCTATACAAGTATAACATGTAGTGAAATGTGCCCTGAATCGCCACGAGACTGTGCAGCAATGTTAACCAACAGATAATTTAAATTACATTAATAAAAGAAATTTAAGAGGGGAGAACTAAAGTAATACAATATATAGAAAAAAAGTATATATCCAAATAAGCATTACAATTTTAATTAAGATCTGAATAGTGTGCAGATGTAATCTACTCTCTATATATAAGATCCTAAGCCTAAAAGTGCAACGATTTTGTGTGATGTTTTTATGTCACTTTTTGTCACGCTTTCTTATTCCTTTTTTAAATTATAAACTAAAAAAATATCAAGAGCTCATGTCCCACAAGACAAGACTTTGTGCCAACAGATTTAACCACGCCTGTGGGGCCGGAAATAAAAGACAAAGAGTAGGACAGCTGCTGTACAAGCTTTTAAATGTTTGAAGAGCCGCATGACATGCAGATCACACAGCACGGCATAAGCACCAAGCCAGCAGCTGATCGAGCAAAGAGGAGGTAAAAGAAAAACTGAATTTGTTTCCCATTGTATCACCGTTTAAGAGGGGGTTTCGGAGGAGCGACTGCATCTCCTTGGGGAGTGTTCAGCCCCCCTCTTCACAACGCGAGCGGCAGAGACACGAAGTGGCTGGCGCATAGCGCAGGCCGGGGGAGTTCACAAGTGAAGCGAGCAGGGGGCGAACCCCCTAGTAGAATAATAATAATATTAGGCAGTTACAATGTGTGTTTACTTGATTGAGTCTTTAGGACAATGGCTGTTGCACATACACAAGCATTGCCTGTGTTTGAACTGCTTAATGCAGCACACCAGGAAAACAAAAAACATGGCTATTATTTAAAAGTACAGCATAGACCTATGGGGTCAAAATCAGTTTTATTGAGGGCCAAAAACAACACTATATATACACCCAATGTTGGCGAGAATCAGTGGTGGATTTAGAGGTCACGGGGTTCTATGTGAAGACTTTATTAGGGCCCTATTATTTTATCAAAAAAATTAGAACTGACTGTAATGGGTTCGAAAGATGGCATGGTAACCAAACAATGTTACTTTAGATGTCAAATTTCATTAATACCCTACTCCAGAGGATCACAGACTCAGTCCTGGGGATTCCTGTGGCTGCAGGGTTTTGTTGCAAACAAGTTCTGTTTTTTAATAGGATTCATGGTCTAATGAAGCAAGCTGTTATTTCCCAGTTTATATGTTTTGGGTTCAATGTAGAAAGTGTATCAATTTTTTTATTAAAATATACCAAGCATTTATGTACATTACCTGGGGATCATTTAGTGTTTTTTTTTTTTTTTTTTTTTAAATAGTTTTTACAGTTTTCATTCTTCATTATTTACTAATGAGCACAGGGCTGTCACTGAAGTACCCGGAAATAAATGATTCTGTAGCTGAACAAGCATTATTTATGAGACTCAATATTTTCTACTCAATAAAATATGGTTCAGTAGTTTGATCAACACACAATATGGATTAAACACTGAATACCAAATATGAAAGAGTAATTTTGCGTAATGTCACCAATTAGTTAACCCTCCACAATTGTTTAAGTTGCCATGGGCTATGACTTCTCCACATGTATGTGCCAAAGCATTTTCAGTACTTCAGCAAGCAGACATCTTTTGCAGAAATGACTGTACCCATGCACATCTAGAGGAATTGGACTTTTCACAGGTTGTAGCTAAAAATAAAGCTACCTTCTATTTTGTGAAACCCAATTTTTTTCCCCCATAGGCCTTCTAATGTGTAGACATTTTTTGAACAAAGATAGCAATGCCATTTTTGACTTGAAAATATTAACATGTTGTATTCTTTATTGTACGGGTGTCGAACTCCGATCCTGGAGGGCAGCAGTGGCTGCAGGTTTTCATTCTATCCATCTTCTTAATTTGTGACCAGTTTTTGCTGCTAAATTACCTTCTTTTGCCTTAATTTTAATTACCTCGACTCAGGCCCCTTAGTTGTTTCCTTTTTCTTAATTAGCAGTCAAACAATAAAGAGACCCAAAACAAGAATCCATATGACCAGCTCACCTGTGCCCATCACAAAATATGTGAAAATAAAGAAAGGTGGCGGTCTCAGTCAGGCTGATCTCTCAGCTCACCAAAACATTCCGAGGGTGGTCTTAGAAAAACACAGAAAAATCAACAGTTCTGGAAAATGTCTGCTGTGGTAGAATGAGAGCAGTAACAAGCCATGGAATTAAGTAACGAGTTTAATTAACAGTAAGAATCTGCTTCTCATTGTGAAACTGGTTGGAGTCTGAAGCCCCGATTCAGCTGGTCATCTTGTTTCATGCCTCATTTCTGTTTGGCTGCCATTTAATGAAGAAAGGAATAAATTCAGAGGGACTGAATCCTTAAGAACAGGGCTATTAAAATGAAGGGAACAGAAGTTAATTGGCTGTGAAAACTGGTCACTGATAAGGAAAAGGGTTAGAATGAAAACCTGCAGCCACTGCGGCCCTCCAGGCCTGGAGTTCAACACCCCTGAATGTTTCCAGATTCACTCAGAAAACGAAGTAATGGAGAAAGTGCCAGCTTCGAGGGTACATGGTGCCACTAGGCAGCATGGAATGCAAATGCCTACAATTCATAAATGACATCGAAGAGTGGGCACCCCTTGGAGACTGGCAAACAACCGCATGTGAAACTGTGGAGCTAGTCCCCCTTGTGGATCAGTACGAATCTGCGGTGCAGGGGGGGAGACAGGGGGCTTGGATGGGGTTTGGCAACAGTTTATGGTTCCTTTTTGTGTGTGGATATGTACATTTATGGCATCAGTCTGGTTCCATAATCATCTTTACCATTACATATAAATGTTACTCTTAAATTGTCTTGTACATATTTATTTTGAAATATTTAAACTTCAATTAGATCAGATTCCAAAAATGAAATAAATTATTTTGCAGTTTGATTTTTAATTGAAAATGTTCTAAAAAATCATTATGTTCTTTATAACCACATGTTGGCTGATCTACACATTGACTTCCTTTTGCAAATGGGCTCAACTTTGGCTCTCATGTGTATTACGGTTCAACAACAACTCTGAGCTGGTATTTTAGTGATTGGCAAAAATGGATATAATGAGGGTATTAGAAATAAACGTGATGCATTAGGATTAAAAGTCAAGACAGAGGTAAAGAATTTAGGGGTAATTATTGACTCTGACCTGAATTTTAAATCACATATTAATCAGATTACTAGGACAGCATTTTTTTTCACTTAATATAGCAAAAGTTAGACCTATTATGACATTGCAAGATGCTGAGAAATTAGTTCACGCTTTTCTTTTTAGTCGACTAAATTGCTGTAACACACTCGGAAAGACCCAAAAAAAAGACATCAATCGACTGCAACTAGTGCAGAATGCAGCTGCTAGAATCTTAACAAGGAAAAGAAAATCTGAGCACATCTCTCCAGTTTTGATGTCACTACACTGGTTACCTGTATCATTTAGAATTAACTTTAAAATACTGCTTATGGTTTACAAAGCCTTAAATAATCTCGCTCCATCCTATATTTCGGAATGTCTTACACCTTACACTCTAAATCATAACCTTAGATCTTCAAATGAGTGTCTGCTTTTAATTCCAAGAGCTAAACTTAAAAGAAGTGATAAGGCCGCCTTCTGCTGTTATGCACCTAAAATCTGGAATAGTTTACCGATAGAAATTCACCAGGCTAATACAGTGGAGCACTTTAAAACACTGCTGAAAACACATTACTTTAAAATGGGCTTTCTCATAGCTTCATCTTAGTTTAATCCTGATATTCTCTATAAGCATTTAATTATCATTATCATTTATGGTGGCTCCGAAGTCCGTACTAACCCCTACTTTCTCTGTTGTTCTTTTTCTGGTTTTCAGTGGTGCCGATTTGTGCCACCACCATCTGATCAAAGCACTGTGATGTCCCTCCATTGATGGATTAAAGAGAAGAAGTCCACCTGACCGTCATCATCAAATTCTTCCATGTGAACCCTGAATACCATGAGGACCGATTGAGATCATTTATGTTAGGCAGAATGCCTAGAGGGGGCTGGGTGGTCTCGTGGCCTGGAAACCCTGCAGATTTTGTTTGTTTTTTTTTCTCTAGCCATCTGGAGTTTTTTTTGTTTTTGCTCTCCTCCCTGGCCATCGGACCTTACTTTTATTCTATGTTAATTAGTATTGCTTAATTTTATTTTTTATATTTTGTCTTTTTTCCCCTCTTCATCCTGTAAAGCACTTTGAGTTGCATCATTTGTATGATAATGTGCTATATAAATAAATATTGTTGTTGTAGCATACAGTATAAAAATTTACAGCTACTCCTTGTAATACATCTACCATTTTTTGGCTCACACCCAAACTTGACACTCAATTTGGCTGAAAGTGCTACCCTGTCTTTTTGCGCAAAACTTAAACTAGACTAAACAGGTACATTTAAATGCTTTATTTATCAAATAAATAAAAAACTCATCAAATAAAAAACAATTCTCCACTAATAATTCTCGGAGAATTACACTGGCACATGTTTCTCACTATCACTGTAACATTGTACTAATCTGCTTTACAAAGGATTCCTTCTCTTTCACAATCAAATATAAAGAATACAGGGCTGTGTTTAATTTTGTAAGCTGTATAAATCAACCTGTGTTAAAATAAACAAATAATGAAAATTGAGGAAAATGATGTCCATTCTAAGAAATATTTTATGTAAGTGCAACTCAGGCAGAGTTCAGCGATTCTCAGTTTTTATAAGAAATGCTTAAGGATACAACTACTTGATCAGCTCCCGCTGGGTTTAAGCGTGCTCCAGGGGAAGTAAGTCCGGGACACATGATGTTTGCACCGCTGAGAACAAACTTGATTGCACCTTTATCTACCTGTTGATGTGGAAGAATAAATGGATCTGCAAAAAAAAAAAAAAAAAAAAAAGAGAGTTACAAAAATGAATACAATAAGTATTAATTGTTTCCAAACCAATGTATAAAAGAAATGGCAGCTCAATATAGTACATTATCTAAATTACCAGTCAAAAGTTTTACAACACCTACGTGTTTCCAGTTTTTTCTTCTAATTTAATCAGTTGAAATGCAATGAATGACCTAAACCTGTGAAAAGGCAAGCAGTAAACTTCCAGAGGTTTAAATTTAAAGGTTAGGTTAGCAAAAACTGAAAAAAATGGAATTTCAGAATATTACAAATGGGCCTTCTTCAGGGAACAACTAATAGGTTACAATCTACAGATGTTCTGCAACAATTAAAGTAAATTAAGCCTTGCAAGTTAAAGCAAAAATTTCCACGGGTGTCCCAACCTCTGTTGATGACTTAAAAACCTCTTTCCGTCTTAAAGCAGAGTTGGAACAGACTGTGTTACTACACCTTCTGAAGTACTACCTGGGCAATATTACACCGTAGAAAGTTGTAAATTCTAGTGATAATGGCAAAAAAATGGCAATTAACAAATGAAAGAGAGCATTATTACCCTTACAAGTGTACCCCCTTCATTCACAGAAACTGCAAAAAAATGAAAGTGTCAGTGAGTTTGGTGTCCCGCACAATCCAAAGACAATTGGAAACTGGAAGAAGCTTTGTTAGGAAGAGATGACAGACCCAAAGTCACAACCCAATGAGAAGACAAGTTTCTGAGGTTTACCAGCTTGTGGGATAGGCACCTCACTGCACAACAGCTTCAAGTACGGCGTAACAGTGGTTGAAGAAAAAAAAAAAAAAAGTCTCAGTTTCTACTGTTAGGAGGAGACTTTGTGCTGCAGGTCAGACAGGGAGAATGGCAATGAGAAAGCCATTTCTTAAAGGTCAGAATAGGGCTGTGGACTACTGTGGACTGGAAGAAAGTCGTATGGACCAATGAATCAAGATTTGAAATATTCGGTTCATCGTACAGGGTGTTTGTATGCCATCGAGTTGGTGAAAGGATGGTTCCTCAGTGTGTGACACGAACTGTCAAAAATGGAGGACGAAGTGTGATGGTCTGAGGTTCTTTTGCTGGAGGCAGAGTTGGTGACTTGCACAGAGTGACTGGCAGTCCGAATCAAAAGAGTTAGCACAGTTTGGCTGTTATATCACTGATGAATCAAAAACCTGAATAATATTTTGTACACTTAATGATTCCTTGACTTTTTTTTATTAGCCATTGTTTATTTATTGTATGCCTTGATTTCTTGAAACATTAAGACATTAAACTGTGTTTATAAAAACTGTGGTATTCTAAAACTTTTGACCAGTAGAGTAAATGCTCACACATTTTAAATTAAATCCTATCTCATGCTGTTTTGGGGTTATAAAACAATTTTACAGTAAAAATGTATACAGGTAGTCGGCAACTTATGACCATGTTCAGTTCCAAGACAAAGTTAAACTAGACGCAAGATGGACCAGTATATGCATTCAAAACTGACTTGCGTATAGTACTTTATAATAAGTCACTTAAGTCATATTGTTTGTTTTATATCCTTTTTATCATCAGTCTTAGCACACTGTAGATTTTCTATTTTTTTGTGTATTTTTTATTTTTTTTTATTTTATTTCATTATTACTGTTACTCGCATGGGTACCAAACCTTTAACAGCTTCACAAATCCTTTCTTTGTCTGTGCTGTTACACAATCAGCATAAGCCTCTCCCAGTGTTCATTATGCTAATTGTGAGAGGTTTTACCGGCAGAGTCTGAGCATTCATATTTTTTTCCATTTTAACATTTCAGCCTGTTCATAATAAACATTAAAAGATAACGTTGTTCAGCGTGGTTTCCTTACACCTTGGTGTGATTCACACAAAGCGGCACATCATGAGTCACAACGCAGACGCTTCAGAGGTTAACTGGATTCAAAGCCAAGGTGCAGCAGCACATGTGGCAAACAGTGGTTACAATGGGATAACTTAAAGTCACATGCAATCGCATTTGCTTTTTTTCCTCCGATATACTGCCTGATCACCTTAATTCTTGTGTCGAGATAAATTGCCATTTTTCGTGTAATTGTAAGAAAAATGTAACTGAACGTAGTCAAAACTGCTACAGGTAAAAAAAATGAGATCGAGATGAATGAGTCACAGCATATGGCGCTGGTGTGGCAAAAACTATTGTTTGCCTGTGAGACATGGTAAGTTGAATGGTCGTAAGACATATAGGTCATAAGTCAATGACTACCTGTACTGGAAAAAGCAAAGTATGCATGATTAAATGGTAGGGAAAAGGCAGACAACAACATAATAGAAATACAGATTCTTAACAAATCTACACTTTATAGACACTGATGCCTGAATTTAGAATCACACCAATATTTAACAACTTGAATATTTAATGGAAACTAAGGTATACATATGCTATTTAAGTCCCAGTACTTTGAGCTTGAGACTCACAGAACAATTTCCTGGGCACCAGAAAAGCTCAAGAAAAAATGTAAATCATTTTTTTCTTATTTTTTCTAGCCAAAATTGTAAACAAAATTTGATATTAGTAAAGTAAAGAAATGGTCAGTTGGTAAAATTGTTCTTGGTTACAATTTTATATTCAATTACAAACATGACTTATTTACAGTCAATTTAAGAATTCTGAACAAATTATTAATAAAGAAACATTTATTTCAGCCTAAGTAAACTCATCAGGGGCCTCATGCATAATGCCGTGCATAGAATTCACACTAAAACATGGCGTACGGACAAAAGCGGAAATGTTCGTACACACAAAAAAATCCAGATGCATAAATCTGTGTTCGCCAACTTCCACTTTCTTCCGCTACATAAATCTCGGGCTGCGTGAAAAGTCACGCACGCGCCTGCTGCCACTCCCCATCTCCTCCCAGAATTACGCCTCTTTGAATATGCAAATCAATATAAATAGCCCTTAAGCTCAGCGTTCTGTGAAAAGGCAATGGCAAAAGCACGAAGGGGAAAATAGAAGAATTGCAGTAAATACCAAGTGGAGGCAAGGAAATACTTACTATTTGTTGGTTTAAAACAGTGGTATAAACAAAAGGAAGTTGATCGAGTGACATAGAGTGTCGGAGAAACTTGAAAGCTCAAGTTCACAAAGTCGAACAGTGCCCGAAATAAAAAAGAAGTTGTCAGATATCAAAGTCGCCGTGAAAAGGTGAGTCATAGTCCACCGTCTGAGTGTCATATGAAAGCTTATTAGGGTACAGTGAAAAGAAAAAAAAAATAGAGACACCGTGGGGAAAAATCTCTAAATGTCAACTTTAATCTCAAAATTTCCACTTTAATCACGCAGTTTATGTTGTCATTAAAAGTAGAACATCATAAACCTCACCTTAAAATCATTTAATTTACTAGTTTCCTCAAATCCCATCGTAACTAAAGTAGCACGTTAAATGCTTTGTTTTGTATGTGTTCTTCTATGTGCTCTGTGTGTGTGTGAATCACTACGTACTTCTTAAACAGGCTTTCTCTTCCTCCAACAGGACACAGAATCCATTACATTCATGATATTACAGCTCTCTGAATAATTAAAATACTGAGATGTACACTTGATATCATTTTCATGATGATGGTAGTTAAAGCATGTATTAAACATGGGAACACGGTGGCGCAGTGATTGTTCATGCCTCACGCAAGATGCTTGCTGCGCCGTGCATGACCTTCGATTAAATAATTTATTGTAGCAGTACTGTCTCTTTCAAACATACTAACCCCCAATTCCTGTCCTTACTTTTCTTTCTCCAAATACCCAATCGCCACACAATCAGCTCTGTAATAGACGTTAAGCCATCTGTAAGCGGAGAACGCTGATTCTTCAAAACATTTAAGGAACATTGAAGTATCTTCAGTGTTCTCCCCAGAAATTTTTTCCAGCTGGGTGGCATAAAAAAGTAGCCGGGTGGGGCAGGACGAGGAAATTTGTGATCCTGCTTCTAAAATATTTGCCCACCTGCCCACTCATCCCTTGCCATCTTTGCAGATCATTAGATCTGAAGATTTCATTAGTGCCTAAAGATTTGTGGCTGTCATCTCACAATGTCATGCGAAATGACAGCCGCTAAAAGATGCTAGGGAGAACACTGTATCTTTGTAGTACATGTTTAATCACTCTGTCCATTTATCCTTCCAGTGTCGCCCCAGCCCCAGCAAGAATGCAGCGCGAGGCAGGAACAATCCGTGAACGGAGCACCAGCTCCTTTCTAGCGCTGCGACACCGTGTCCTCACATGTTTAATTAACAACAATATAGTTTATATGAAGTTACATTTTTATCTGTTTAATATAATAAACATATTTTGCTGCATTTCATCTTAAAAATGATATTGTCATCATGCAGTATGTAAATACGCACTTTATAAAGTGGCTCAGGTTGTGCAATATTATAACTATCGCAAGTTTACAGTGAGGTGATTGTACTTATAAGTACAAACAAGAAGCACTTGATGGACTGATTGAGTGCGTTTAGAGTTCTTGGGATGAAACTGTTTCTGAACCGCGAGGTCAGTACAGGAAAAGCTCTTAAGCATTTGTCACATGAGAGCAGTTCACATAGCCAGCATGGCTGAGGCAGCATGTGATTGATGCTGTATACCAATAATTCTCTTTCCGATCAGCTGCTGTAGAGCTGTGATTTCACACTCAGATACAGTGATATAAATACTCCGAGTGGTGCAGTGAGAGTAAAATGGAAAAAGATGATCTGCTGTGGCAACCCCTAATGGGAGCAGCTGAAAGAAGAAGAAGAAGAAGGTGCAGTGACAGTAACAACACTAAAGCAGCTATGGTATTTGGAATAGTTTGGCTATTCTGTGGACCATTATATTGTTACAGGTTAATTACACTTTGATGCCTTAAACTAATAAACAATATGTGGTTAATTTAAGTGTATATGATAAAGCCGCGTCAGGGATATGGATCAAAAAAGAAAGGGAAACCACACTGGAACAAAAGCACTGCTTTGACACTGGGTGCCGCCAGTTTGCAAAACCGAACGGAGAACTTGCATACACCAGGGTTTGAGCTACCGTGAAAATGTGCGTGGCTTTACGCCAAGTTTAGGTTTTATACATTGCGATTTGAACGTGGAAACGGGAGTATGCAACATTTTTGTGCGTACGCACTGTTTATACATGAGGCCCCAGGTGAGTAGATCTTAAACATTAGACCCAGCATTGAAAAACCAATATGATTTGTTGAACCAACCCACATTATGTCAGTAATATGCAAAGAGGGTTGCAATGTAGCCCAGTGGTTAGTGCTGTTGATTAGATCAACTGGAAACTCCTAATTGGTCCCAGTGGGAGTGGGAGTGTTAGTGTGTGAACCCCAAGTTGGACTGGTGAACTGTCCAGGGCTGCTTCCTGTCTTGTGTCCAGTGCTTCCAGGATAAGGTTCTGGCCTCCTGCAACTCAGAACTGGATTAAGTAGAATTGAGAATGTTATATTGTGAACTTTTCAAGTACAATGTGTTAAGCTTCTAAAAAGAGTTTTAACTAAAATGTAGGAATTCAAAAAGCACTAGTGACTTTAAAATTGACATTACAAAGGTTTTTAGTAGAAATGCTGGATGCAGTACTGGCTATGAAGTGGTAGTGAAGGACAGTAACACATTAAAACCCAACAAAGAAACAAAATCTGAACAAAGGCATCAATGCATTTTGTTATTCTTACACAATCAACTTACAACTCATACAAAAAGTAATGCAATTTGCAGGTTTAAAAGACAGGTTTGATGTATCTTTAAAACATTTTGCAAATTATATTTGATCCCCTTTGAATAAAATTTCTGTGGAAATAGTCAAAAATTATATATTGTCAAAGAGAAAAAATGACAAGCTTACATTTATGCAGTAATCTAAGAGTTGGGTAGAAAGGACCTTCTCGTTGTCTGAAGAACAGCAGCTCACCATTTACAGTCAGAATTTCAATGTGCTCATGGCTGAAAACAGTAAAATATGCTAAAATTAACACTCACAATTATAAGCAAGTAATAAACAGCATATGTGAATGTTTAAAATAGAAGTTTCAAACTGGATTGGTTATTTCTATTTGGTTGCAAACAGCTTCTCTGTTTATTCACTTCAAGAATCAGGAAATGGATTTATTGATTCATAACCATTACTACTTACTAAGTGTAACTTAGTAAAATGCTTCACAAAATGCAATTCCTTTTCTGTTTGCTTTATAAAGACTATTTCAAATTACCGAAAGCAGTACAGTTAGTAAGTAAAGTCTGTAGGAAAAAATGAACATACACACTCACATGTGTAGATTGTACACATAAAATCTTCAATAAATCTTGCAGAGTAACAGTCAAATGATACCATGACCAAGATTTTTTTTCCCTTGCACATGATAGTCTGGTCAGCTACTACTGTCACAGCACAGTAAAACAGTTAGCTAACAGGTAGCTAAATATAAACCCCTCTTTTTTGTTTTACTGACTAGTAAAACTCTTAACCTGGTCGCCAGGATTTAATTAATCATCAGTATATAAACAACCTGCTAAATGATTCCCAGCATCCTTTACATTGCCCATTCTAACAAAAGATCACTTCAATTTATAGAGAACTTTAATAACCAAAGACCCTGTATATAGTGCTGATTGAAAGTATCTGATCCCCTTTTTAACTCTTTAGATAAATTAAATAATTATCACACCACCACATAAGCATAAAATAAATGCTGTTTCTACTGATAAGGATTCAATGCCCCATTCTTCCCTACTAAAAATCATGTAAAATACTCAAGATTTCTTAGGTGTCTTGCATGAACATCTGATCTCACAAGCTAAGCTCTGAACTTTGACACAGCCATTATAAAACATATTTCCTCATCCATCCATCCATTATCCAACCCGCTATATCCTAACATAGAAGCGAACCCAGGTCTCCTTACTGCGAGGCAGCAGCGCTACCACTGTGCCACCATGCCGCCATCTTTGTAAACTCTTTAGCAGATTTTCTAGTAAATTTGGGATGATTGTAGGATCATTTTCATATCAACTTCAACTCAAAGAATGATGACACCCCCCACCCCCCCTTTTTTTAATTCATAGTTCTCTCAATGACAGTAAGTCATCTAGGTTCACAAACAGAAAGCTACCTCAAAATATGATACTAATCTTTGTAGCCAAAAAAATCATTTTGATTCAGTCAACCACAGAACACTTTTCCAAAAATCCACAACATAATTGAGATGAACACGATATAAACTGTGATGTTCATTCTTCAAAGAAAACATTATGTTAATGGCTTTTAGTTGCAAATTTTTTGCTGCCCAGCTATGCATGTTATTACTACTCAGCTTTCCTTAGATTGTTAAGGTATAATTAAGGATCGTCTTTACTGGAAGAAATGTATTCAGATCTTTGGATGTAGTCCTTCTGTTATTTTGGACATCATGTGTAAATTTAATTTTTACGCTGATGTCCACATGTAGCTAATATCATTATGGTCTTAAACTGTGTATATTGAAGACTGTCTTAGTTAGGTTCAGGTTTTCATTCCAGCCAAGATCCACTTTTACTTGGCACTCCTTCCTATCTTAATTAAGCATAATCTTATTTAATGCATTAGATCATTATGGTGTTAATTACAAAATGAAACAATCATAAATACATTTTATAGTGATATTAAAAATTATTAATACATTTTATAGATCTTGAGATTTTGCTGTGTGATTTATTTTAACATGCCTTTTTCTAATTATTTTGCAGGTTGAAATATTATTGAAACAGCTGCCTCTCTATAGCATTTAGTGCCTGTGTCAACTCTTCTTCGGTAGTCATTATTTGGATATAATTTAGAGTTCAAGTTCTATAAAAAGTGAAATAAAAAGAAAATTAAAAACTGACTTCTATTTATTGAAGTACATAAAATACACGCTTCAATTTGAATTGTCTTTGTGACTACTAAACAAGGGTAGGAAGATTCCAGTTAGTTAATTATACATGGTTTAATCAGAAGCAGTATTCGTTTTCTTCAAATAGTATCCATAACAAAGCTCACACATACGGTGGGTGCAACTAAAAGGAGCAGCTACTTCATTGTCATTTCTGCTACTGTGATCACTGGCAAACAGCTCATTTAAAAAAGCCTTTTTAAAAGAAATACAACAACCAAATCTTAAAAAGATCAGTATTGCTTAGTCATGCTAGTTAAATCCTTTTATTAAAAAAAGAGTTTATTTTACACGTCTGAATTGGCACAATAATTTTTTTTTGTAAAAACAGGAGTCCAATTAACATCAAGAATTGGTTGGAATATAAACCTGCAGCCACTGCAGCCTTCCATTGACAGAGTTGTGTGGTTTGACTTAAATCATGGAAATGGGTATTACATCATTTACAGGTAAAGAAAAAAAATTAATCAGATTAAAGAAAAAAAATTAATCAGATTGGTTTATTGATTTGATATTATTTTTGCACCCAAGCTAATATGTACTTTTTTTGCAACAATTCATATTAACAGTGTACAAAAGGGTGGTGGTATAAATCATAGTAAACATTAGTTTCTGACTTAACAAATATTATGTCAATAGTATAACAAAAGTACTACATTAAGCTTTCACTAACGATCAAAGCAGCATGGTCATACATACTCTAAACTTGTTTACAAATATGATTAGATATCCCCAAGATGTTTGTTTCTATTTTTCATTTTATTATTAGTAATCCCCAAATTTACTTCTCCCTTCACCTTTAACCTGATTTTTCTCACACAGACAAATCATCAACATATGGTAAGAAAAACAATTACCATCGAACTATTTTTACTGGATCCTTCTTTGGCATAATCTGATTGAGCCATACATCAATATCTGGAAACTGCTCCAAGAGTTGATTCTTTATTCCTTTAATAACAGAGGTTTTTAACTGGATGCAGTTGGAAACATTTTCTTTTTCATCAAATCTAAAAAGATAATTGATTGTTATGAGTTAAGGCAATAAGCAATCACTACACATATTTTAGTATGTATTAAAACTTTCAGATTTACTATATACACATATTACTCTAAGTCAGCATACACATTGGATTCCAAAGTGATAATATCAACTGAACACATTTATACAACATAAAAATTACATTAACATAAAACTATGGCTAAGTAATCAACTGAACTTGTACACATTTCAAGTAATGACCTAGAGTAATAAACCTTATACAAACTGGATTTAACGGGATTCGAGAATGTTAAGATAAAACATCAATTCAACCCATTCGGAGAGTCGACACAGAATCTGAGATTATTAAATTTTAATGATCTTGTTTTAACAACAAATTATGATCTCGACTGTTTACGCTTTGTCAACTTGATAAAAAAAAATAACGTTTATTGTTACTAAAACAAAAACATAGCTAAATTTGTAAAATAAAAATATGAAGTAAAGCATATTTGATAACCTAACGTGAATAGATCAGCTCGATCAACGTTTCCCAAGCTCAGCGAAATAAAACTATATATTTGCAATTAGTAACATGCAGTTAAACAGATGCAGTGTTGTATATGAATGTAAATGGCATACGGATTTACAACTTGCATTTGAACAAATCGTCCCGAGCCTTGGCTGAACTATTAAAATTAAGCACACTCAACTTTTTAAACATCCTGAGCCGATGGTTTCCCCGAATGCCGTATCGTGAACACAGCAACAAAAAAGTCCAGATTTCTTCCTTATAAAGAGTTTTTCCTCAAACTGCACGTTGTTGCCGTTTTACACCTAACGTACATTTCTGACAGTATGCGCGACGGTATGAAGCAAATTACGGCATTTCCTTTCCATCCGTAGTGACACGGCCATAGGCAGACGGCGAATTTGTGGGGCGTTTCCAGCCCGCATGATTTGCTGATTGGTGATGTCACACGCGGGGAGTGGTCAAACGAAGGCGGGGGTTGGCGACAGTTACTGCGAAATTCGAATTTCATTTTCTGCAAGTAGCGGACCTTCTCAATTTCTGATGACTTTAGAGGCACTCCAACAGAATTGACCTTTGTCGAATGTGAAGGGAATACAGCCCTGAGTTTGGTAGAATTAGCTCGTGCATTATGCTGGCAGGGCGGCGCAGTGAGTAGCGCTGCTGCCTCGCAGTTGGGAGATCTGGGGACCTGGGTTCGCTTCCCGGGTCCGCCCTGCGTGGAGTTTGCATGTTCTCCCCGTGTCTGCGTGGGTTTCCTCCGGGCGCTCCGGTTTCCTCCCACAGTCCAAAGACATGCTGGTTAGGTGGATTGGCGAGTCTACATTGGTCCTAGTGTGTGCTTGGTGGGTTGGCACCCTGCCCGGGATTGGTTCCTGCCTTGTGTTGGCTGGGATTGGCTCCAGCAGACCCCCGTGACCCTGTGTGGGATGGATGGATGGATTATGCTCGCAGAGGTGAAGATGGAAGATGAATTTTAAGATGGACACGAATGGAAAGGTAGAAAAGAAGAGAGGGATGATCAGAAAAGAAAAAAATCAAACAAAACAGAAAAGTTGCATCAAATAATTCAGTGTGATTTTTTTGTAGTTGATTAAAATGTTTCTGAAGCTAGTATGTTTAAATTACTTAGCCCATTTGACAAATTGGGAAATCAGTGAGATGGGTAGCATTAAGGACATTAATACGTTGGTTGGTGCTAGATTTTTTTTCATAACAAAAACACAGTTTCCTAATATTTAGTAATGTGAAAAAATTATACTTATTCCCATATTTCTAGGGTAGAAGTGAAATATACTATATGTAGATTTTGGGCTCACAGAATTCAGATATAAAATTATGTTATGAATTGACCAGATGAGTTGAGCTGAATCAGACATCCATATTGTTATGACTTTTGGGGATTAATTTGTAAGTTTGTGTGTGTACCATCAGACGTTTAGGGTTAAGCAGTATTGCAGTTCAAGTGAAGTATTTATTCACTACCTTAGACCCTATGAACCTATATAGAGTTTTCTGTTCTGTTTTCATATCAATGGATTTTAAACCACACGTATACTGGTGCAGATCCCCCTCTGCCTTGTCCTATAACCATGTGCAAGACATTTAACCTGCCTTTGTACCAACCACAAGAAAACAAAATGTGTATCCTTATATCATAAGTGCCTTGAATAAGCGGTCAGCTGAGTATACAATATTAATCGAGCATTTTCTGCATATTGTTAGCTTATACTGTGCAAAATGTTTGCCTGAACACAAATATGAAAAATGATCAGATAAATAACCTTGCAAGAGTCATAATTGTGGATGCCACAGAGTTGCATATAAATGGTGTGTAGGATCTTTAGAGACTAATGAAATCCAAAGAATTTGATTTTTTACATACTGTATACTATGCAGAAAGAACTACAAAAGTAAAATGTTTATTCATTCAGGATAAAAAAAGAAATGTAAAGTTCTATTTCATAAAGAATAGTGATATACATATTAAAACTAATTCTTAAAGTGACAAATACAGTAGCATTTTATAGATCAGGTACATTTTCTGCCATTCATGGTTGAAGCAATAAATAGCATTGTACAAGCTTGTATGTAGTTGTTTTATTTCATTCACAGTTCCTGCCATGGCTGGGGTTCAAATCCATGTGTTGTGTCCTTTTTGTTCATCATTGCGCCATTAATTTATGTTACTTTAGTTAACTGTCAACTGTACTTTCTTAGCCTGTGTTATATTCCAAGTGGTTTGTGGGTGGTCCGGGCCACCTGTCAATTACCACCAGGAACTGCCCTCCGCTCTATATAATCTGGCAGTTAATTTCGAATGCACTTAGGAGTGGTGAGTTCTTGTGTTTTGCTGTGCTTGTATTTAGTGAATTAGTGGATTTTTTGACCTACTGCTTTGTATTTCAGCTATTCTTGGGTATAGGGACTTTTGTTCATCTTGGACTACAGTACTTTGTTGGTAACTCTTTTTTGTCTTTTTGTCCTTGCCGGTATTACAGAGCATTTTTCTTGTGAAGAATAAAATATTTTTATATATAACAATTCTGTGTTTGTCTTTGTTACTAGCTGTGTTTGACAGTTTCCCCTCTAGTGGACATTTTTAGGACTATATACTTTGAAACTCTTGGGACCTAATCCTAACAATAGTTTGAAGATTAAAGTTAACACTTATTCCTTATGCTCTAGAACAGTAGCCAGACTTCTTACAAAAGGCAAGGGCTGAAAGAACAGGTCAGTAGTGGTAGTCAGAAGCAGCAACTTGGAAGATTTGTGGCAGCTAAGTGGAGCAGAGGCTAAAAGATGTAACAACATCATGTCTTCACCCTGTCTAGATTTTGCTTCTTTATGTTGTGCATCCCTTCTTCAATACATCTAATAAAAATGTAAACAGCCCTACATGCAGTTCTACTATGGTGAATGCATGACATGACATTGGTAAACTAAACAAATCTCATTTTCTATACTTCATCTTGGCAGCAAGAAAACAAAGTGCATTCAGTAGGTTTAAGTGTGTGATAAGTCACAGGGAAATAAACAATGTGAAGAGACCACAAAATATTTTTTCAAACAAATGAATGTGCTTAACACATTGACAGATTTTATGGCAACATAGTTGTTTTTATGATAAAATGGGGAAATAAAAAAAGCCCACATTGTAGCCTGGCTTAAATGCAAAGGAGAAAAGTGAGGTCTGTGTTCTCTCTGTGTCAATGCAAGTTCTCTTCCAACACTCCAAAGAACTGCATTTTAATAATAATAGTAATACATTTTATTTATATAGCGCCTTTCCCATGCTCAAGGCACTTACAGAATATAATAAAGAACGGCAGTGTATACAGTATATAGCATTGTATAAACCAGATAAATAAATAAAGAAGATTAAGACAGTGAATTCTGGAAAAAAAAAAAACAGACAACATAATTGATGGTCTAGCACACACACACACAGGTTACATTGGCATCTTGACAGAGAGGTAAACTGAGAGAAGAGTAATAAAGTCAAGTAGAGCTAAAAGCCTTCCTGAACAGATGAGTTTTGAGTTGTTTTTTAAAAGAATTTGTGGAGTCAGCTGACCTGATTAATTTCGGTAGGTCATTCCAGAGTCTGGGCGCTATGCAGCTGAAGGCCCTGTCATCCATGGAGTGTAGATTAGTGAGGGGCACAACAAGATTTCCAGAATCAGAGGACCTTAGTGGGCGGGCAGGCACATAGTGATGGAGAAGGTCACTGATGTAGTTTGATGCGAGGTTATTTAAAGCTTTGTAGGTTATTAGTAGGATTTTATATTCGATTCTGTAGGACACAGGGAGCCAGTGGAGACGGAGCAGGATGGGTGTGATGTGCTCGCTGCTGCTGGTTTGAGTAAGGACTCTTGCAGCTGAGTTTTGAATAAGCTGGAGCTGTGATATAAGATTAGAAGGGGCACCTGCCAGTAGGGAATTACAATAATCGATGCGGGATGTGATAAAAGCATAGACAAGTTTCTCAGCATTAGAGAAGGAGAGGAAGGAGCGAACACGGGATATGTTACGGAGGTGAAAGTAAGAAAGTTTTCTTAATGTGATTTATGTGGGGTGGAATAAGAGAGGGAGGAATCAAAAATGACACCAAGATTTTTTACAGTAGAGGCAGGTCTGATGAGATCACCGCCAAGATAGACTGGGAAGGAGCTCATTTTATTAAGTTTCATTTTAGTCCCAATTTGCAGGAGTTCAGTTTTATTGCAATTTAATTTTAAAGAGTTCTGCTCCATCCAGGTTTTAATTTCACTAAGGCGGGGTGTGAGCTGAGAAAGCTCTGATGAAGTTCCACTTTTAACATTGAAGTAGAGTTGAGTATCATCTGCATAAAAATGATAACCCAGTCCATAGCTATGGATAATATGGCCAAGGGGAAGCATATAAATACAGAAAAGCAGAGGACCGAGGACAGAGCTCTGAGGAACTCCTTGTGTGACCGGCGCTGAGCTGGATCTGCTGTTGCCAAGACTAACAAACTCTTGCCTATCAGTCAGATAGGACTTGAACCACTGGAGGGCAGTGCCAGAGATACCCAGCATGTTCTCCATTCTGGACAGTAGGATGTCATGTCTGACAGTGTCAAATGCTGCACTGAGGTCTAACAGAATTAATATGCTGGTTTGTCCAGAGTCTGCTGCCATAAGCAAATCATTGGTTACCCGTAGCAGAGCAGTTTCACAGCTGTGCCGCGCCCTGAAACCAGACTGAAAGGGTTCCATCAAATTATTAGAGGTTAGGTAATTGGTGAGTTGGGAAGCTACAACACGCTCAAGAACTTTTGACAGGAAAGGTAAGTGGGAAATAGGCCGGAAATTGTTAAGATTGTCAGCATCAAGACCAGACTTTTTTAACATTGGGGTTACAGAAGCAATTTTAAAAGTGAGCGGCACAGAGCCAGTGTCAAGGGATGAGTTTATTATTGTTGTAACAGTTGGGATTATGGCATGAAGGCAGGATTTAAGTAGTGTGGTGGGGATGGGGTCCAGTACACAAGTAGTCGGCCTCATCTTACAAAGCAGGTTATTAACAGACGCAGATGTGACTGGTGAGAACTTAGAGAAGGAGCTGGATGGAGTGGGAAAACGGAGAGATATAAACAGATGATGTATTTATGTTAGTTGAATTATTTAGATCGTTAATTTTGTTATGGAAAAAGTGGAAAATTTTAGGCTGACTGGCGACTCTAAATTGATTCCAGCCTTGCACATTGTGTTGTCACAATAGGTTATTGCTTCCTGCCAAACAAATGAACAATAAAGAAAGGGTAAAATAAAAAAAAAGTAAAATGGAAATAATATCAGTTTACATCAATAAATTTCAGAGAAATTCCATCCTTGTAATTGGAACATTCCAGTGATTTAAGGCATTTGCAAAACATATCTAGAAAATGTTGGATATTTTAGATTTTTTAGTAAATTTACCTAGTATACAGAGAATATTTTTTCTTCCAATATTATGAACCTAGAAAAAAAATATGATTAGACAGATGGATGTTTATATTTGAGAGGTATTTAACATTTCATTTGTGGATTAATACATTTATAGAAACTAGTAGCCAGTGTAGGGTTGCTCATGATGCTGCAGGGTTAGGGTCCAGCCTTCCTCGACCCTGAAGTGAATTGATTAGGGTTGAGAATGTACATATCTATATATTTATACAGTAAGACAGCAGAATAAAAGTCACATATAATTTGAAAATGCATTTATGTTATACATTTATACAATATAGAGCAGTGTCCAGTCTAATTTGTATACTGATATACTGTAATGACAAAACTGTAGATAGTGTTCGTCTGTCACAAAACGTTGTCAGTTTCTTTTAGCCCTCTGAAAAAAGAAAAGAGCTTGTGCAGTAAGGCATTGCAACTTTGCAATTAGGTGAACTTTTAACCAACAAAGTCTAGGTGGAACAGTGCCTGATCAGATCACTTTTAAAAGGCCTTATTTAATGCTTATGTCACAGCAAGACAAAGGCCAGATTTAGTCTGTTTTCTGTGAATTCCATAATGCCTTGAATATTACCAGAAGTAAGAGGGAGAGAGAGAGAGGAACATTGGCATGCACTGAGCAGGCATGTCATGTGCCAGCATTGCCAGACACTATTGACTAAACTGATCCAGGGTGTTCCAATTACAGGTACGGTTTCAGCATTTTGAGTGACCACAGCAGAGCATGAATAACACATCAAATTTGCCCTTATGAGAGAGTATTTCAGATCTCAGATCTGCCCCCCATACTGCTGCCAGCACTACCCAATGGGACAAAGCTCATATCAGTGGCAGGACAGTCACAGACAGGCTCCATGCTGCTGGCCTTTGAGAAAGGTGACTTGTCAGTAGGTAACTGGTCATACCTCCTATATGACCTGAATATACAGTAATAATGCCGACCACACACAGCTGCTGTGGTGACAGCTTTAGGACAAAGTATACGTTGTTCATTTTACTACGCTTTTGTGGCTCACAAGGCTTGTTAAGACAGCAGATTTAACTGGGATACAGAGATTCAGCTGCACCTGCATTTCTAAGTGACAGCTTGTATCAGTACTTTGGTTAGCCCTGTAGTTCTGATAACAATGGTGTAAATCAGAGATGAGCTGACACCTCTGCAGAGCCTCCTTCAGACAAAAAAGAGCCCAAAAGACATTCATATTGTGCTTGTGACCGTGAACTGAACCTTGCCTAGATGTGATGGACAAAATAATGCTCCTATAAGCAGACATTGGATCTGTAACTGAAAGGGACCTTGATCCAATCACCAGTGATTACACCTACCTTCAAAACTAGCTGAATTTGTTTCTTCTGGCTCACTGGGGAGCTAAAAGGCTTACAATCTATTCTCTTTGGGGACCTGAAATCTAAAGATTTGTTATCACTTTGGGGGAGCTGAAAGCTGACAATCTGTTCTGTTTGTGAACGCAGATATGACAAGCTGCTCACTTAGAGATGAGAAGCCACCTAGAGTCTGTGGAGCAAAAAACTTGCAAACTTTCTTTGGCCTGGAAGCTACTCTCCATAGAGCCTTTGAGCTGCATGCCCTGAACTAGCTCTAAGATCCACTGTGCCAGTAACTGAGCTCAGTCTGAGAAGACTGAGAGGTAGCATTACTACAAGCAGGGAACTTCAGCATCTACAATCTTGTGCCAGAAAGTCTAATGTTTTCCCTATGAGGCTGCAGAGGGCACTGTAAACATCATAACAGTAAGCTGAGGAAGGTAGGATCACATCGCACCATGGACAAAGGACCATGTAGCAAAGAGATAGAGTGCACTCTAATGTAAGCAGATTCCTCCACTTGAACTCAGTGCAACAACATTCAACTCCACACAACACTAGCAATCATCCATCAAGACTCAGTATTGTAAAATTGTTTAACTGTGCCAAGATAAATTAGAACTCTAAAACAACCAGTTAAGCCAGATTCTTCTGTGTTATGTTTGTCTGACCCAACTGTCTTGCATCTTGCCTTCTAGCATATGTCAATATATATGCAATTATACTTCTATAATGTTTGTGTTTACCAATAGATTGTATTTTTCTGTTTCTTAAAATGAGTGTGATTCAGTTACCTTGATACAAGTCTAACAGCCAGGAACCTCTCCTAACAGTGAAAAGTAAGAAAAAATAAAGTGTAAATCTTACCTGATTATTTAATTGATTACTGATACTACCAAAGGCAAAACTGTAAATGTATTAACTGATTGATAAAAATTAACCAATTATTTATTTTCTCACATCCATACACCATTTTCTACATTTATTTGGTTTCTCTGGATGGGTGAAACCGAAACCCCTCATATTTCCTACACAGCTGTCTTGAGTAATGTATGCTACAACAGCACAGGTGCTGCCTTGGCTTGCCTTTTCTCCCAAGCTTCACCCCACAAACCACCTTTAGGTATACTGGATTGCAACATCCTGAGACATCACGTTCTGCCTGTCAATGGCCAGCAACTGCATGAAACTTTTCTTCAGGGATGGAATGACACTGCAGTTTCAAAAGGCTCATTTTAACTATGCACCGGACTTGTTATTACAGTTATTAATTTTCAGTTGTTATTGTTTTCTTGGTTCTTTTTTGTTTATGTTGTTGTTGTAAAGTAATGTTTTCACTTCTTGTTATTCACATTTGCTTATTATTTCAGCAATGAAGGTTACAATTTCCTAGTGTGGGACTGCATTTATTAGGGTTAGTATAAACTGAAATATGTGGTAATTAATTCCTGGCATTCCTGATGTGAAGGTTATTCTATCTGTGGTTTGAGATAGAAATTTCTTTGAAGTAGGTTAAAGAATAAAAGTAATTAAAGTTTTTGGAGATTTCACAAATAATCCTAAAAAGCTGTTGAGTTTAGGAATGTTCTTATTAAAGACAGTAAGTTCTAGGTAAGAATATCTTTTTTTTGTTCTTTCAATAAACTTGAAACAAAATATTTACCCATGCAATATATTGCGTGAATAAATCTTGATTTATGTCCTGATAAAATATTTCAAGTAATAGGTGAGTGTGTATTTTGAAAAATTATGACTAGGCAATTTTTCAGGCATTCAGCGAATTAGAATAAATTAATTTGCAGGCTCTAGAACTGTTATATGGAGAAAGCTATAGCCTAGAAATGTCTTTGCCATAGAAAAGAAGTATACTACCATAATCTATACATCTTTTTGCACTAGTTATTAAGTACATTAAGGGTCCATGAATCATAGGAAATGGCTTATGAGTAGTGTTTTATTTCCAACTAGACATTAAGCCCGTTACAATAACGGGCGCTAGAACAGTAGTGCATAAACATTAGTTGGAACAGTCTATATTAAATGGTAATTTTCTCTGACAGTAATACTGGCTTTGATGTTCGTAATATGCGTTTAATTTTCTGTCACAACAGTGGGCAATCAGCAGAGTCTCCCCTGCAACTGATGTAATGTGTGGCGTGCAGCTGATAATCATGCTTGTAGCATCTCTCCAGCAAGTACTGTGCAGTTACCCAGCAAGTATTTTAATCTGTGCTGGTGTGCAGCTGATTATTGTATGTGTGGTGTCTCCCCAGCAATGGATTTTATGTGCGTGAAAATAAATCTACTTTTAAAAGTCATCCTATTGTAATATCATGAAAATTCGTATATTTAGGAAAACCCCTTCAACGACTGACACTTTACACTTTACCGGGCCAAGCTTCTTAATCGCAAATCTGACATCCTCAGAGTGAACACTTGCAAAACAACAAACACTAATCCCACCTCTTTGGGGAAGCTGGTCTCCGCGTCTCAGTACCCGATTGGATTTTTCGTGCCTTATGTTTTAGGTCTTACCTCATTTACCAAAATCCGTTTGGATTGGCTGCGCAATATTTTATAGGTCCCGCCCTCTCTGTTTTGTGTGACACGTCAGGCGGCCTTTGAAGCATCACACCGTGCCCTGCGCATTCACCAGAAGACACACACACACGGACACATGGACGCACACAGGGGTTTTATTAAAGAGGATATTAAAAACCTGCTTTTTAGTAATAGGGCATATAATGATTTAATAACTCTGCTGCAAATAATGCAATAAAGGGAATTATAGGTCAGATATGATTGACTCCTCTTTTGATATCAAATTTATACCATAATGTAATGTCAAGCTGCTGCTGATTCTCCTGTGCAAAGTTTTGATACTACTTTTGAATTTTTACTGCTGCAGCTATATATAAATAAAAAATGTTTACATTGCCGAAGTCTTTCTAAAAATAAATAAAAAGAATGAATGTAACTTTACTTATAATATTTTCGTAATCTAAGACATCAAGAAGGTATAATTCATACTCACTTCTTCTAATTGTGGGAAGATTATTTACCTCTTGCCATAACTGTTGAAAGAAGCCACCAATTAAGGGAGATACTTGCAAAGGTATAGCAGAATCCTCACCACACTTGTATTAATGGAGCCTGATTCACCATGACAGAGAAGTATGCAATTGCTTAAAGTCAATGCAGAGAAAAGCACAAATACAAATGAAATAACAAGGTTAACCGTAACATAAATGAGAAAAATACATAAAATGCATATAAACTTACTTACTGAATCATACACCTTGTCATTATACTGTTGAGGGCTGTTTGTAGTAATGAGCAAGACAAGGAAGAACAGGCTTCACTTTCTGCACAAAATTTTGCATCTCCTCCTTGGATATTAAAAACTGCTTCCAGGTTAGATAAGAAATATAACCTCTCCATCATGACCATGATTCTGTCTTGTACATGTATTTTGTACAGGGCATAGAATGTCCTGTACCGTTAAAAGTGTTGCTTTTTCCATCGCCTCTGTGAACGTCTTTAACCTTCCTCCACACATGTGTCTCAATACAGGTAATGACATAACAAACACTTGTACATTAGAGAAAAAAATAACTTAGGTTTTAATGTTAGTTTAACTTCACGAGACAAACAGCTGTTAAAGCACAGGAAAGCACCACATCATTATTACAAAATTCTCAGGCCCCATTCTGAAAACTAGAAAATAATAAAGCTTCTAGTCTGTTTTTGGCCTACACCTGTGTTTAAGTAGCTTGATTTGGAGAAAGGTTCAAAAGGCAGGATGACATAGATGTTACAACATTCTGACCATAGTGTAGGTTAGCTGTTTTCTTTTGTCATCTTAAATTTTGTTTACAAAATTAGTAATTTTAATGAATGAAGCAGTAGTATATGGAATCATCTTGTGACTGACCTTTTGATTTACCTTTTCAGATGCGTACACTTGACAGGGGCATTGTTTAATTGCTGGTTACACAGCATGCAACATTGCACCCAGTGTTTTGGTGATAAGCTCTGGCCCTCCTTGACCCTTAATTGGATAAAGCAACTTTGAAATCATCTGCTTTAGTATAATCTTAAACATATATAGAGTATGTAGCAAAAACAGAGCGGAGGCAGCATTAAGAGGAAAGACGCCTCACGCCTGGACAAACTGGTGAGGAAGGCAGGCTCTATTGTTGGCATGGAGCTGGACAGTTTAACATCTGTGGCAGAGTGAAGGGCGCTCAGCAGGCCCCTATCAATTATGGAGAATCCACTGCATCCACTAAATAGTATCATCTCCAGACAGAAGAGCAGCTTCAGCGACAGACTGCTGTCAATGTCCTGCTCCACTGACAGATTGAGGAGATCGTTCCTCCCCCAAACTATGCGACTCTTCAATTCCACCCGGGGGGGGGGTAAACGTTAACATTTAACATTATACAAAGTTATTGTCTGTTTTTCACCTGCATTATTATCATTCTTTAATTTAATATTATTTATTGCATCATTATGCTGCTGCTGGAGAATGTGAATTTCCCATTGGGATTAATAAAGTATCTATCTATCTATCTATCTATCTATCTATCTATCTATCTATCTATCTATCTATCTATCTATCTATCTATCTATCTATCTATCTATCTATCTATCTATCTATCTATCTATCTATCTATCTATCTATCTATCTATCTATCTATCTATCATTGTAATATACTAACTACCTCCCAGTATAATTCCTTCCATTGGAGTGCAGACAGCTGTAAAAATAATCAATAATCAGTAATTCACTTAACTGTGATTTATGTTGTAAGGACCTTTGCAGATGTATACACTCTTAAGTTTGCCATATTGACATATTTAAATAAAGAGTTGGGCATACATTTTTAAAGCACACACCACCAAAATACCATGGGAAATAAGGTAATAAGCTTTCTCCAAGTCTGCAAAACACATATAAATGTCTGATAAATTCCTACAATCTTTCAAATGCCCATGCAAGAACATAAAGTCAATCCACTATTATATTGCTTTCTTTGCCACAATTTTTACTATTGAAAAGAGTCTTTATGTCCTTCAGAAACAGGCTCTCCCAAAGAAGCTGAGATGCATAATTCCTTTGAATACTACAGTAAATATTCTTGCACTCCTTATAAATGAATGTCACTACACCAGTCTGACCGTACTAAGGCACTTTACCAAACTTCCAAGCACTACATATAATGAATACTAAGCAACACATCGTTTACAATAATCACTACTTTCAATATTTCTTGCTTCCATTGTAAAATTCTGATTGTTTGAAATCTGACATCCTTATTTCCATAAACCAACTGACATGTACCTACCATATTTTCCCTTACAGATTTTGTAACTGTATATCAAGTTTAAGAAACTTCCTCAGACAAAGCCTGATCAGGCAGGCAACAAGTGCTCACCATTGAATATTGCTCTCATTTCTCCTTCTAAGAGTGTCTCCAGACATATTCTCCTTCTATATTCCTCATTTGTAGAATCAATTAAGATTCAATTAATATAAGAATCAATTTTTTGCCTGTAGCATAATAGCTGCCAGTAGAATAAAGACTAGGCTCACCAAAGCCCTAATGAGATGATAAAAGGAGGTGCAGGCAGTAATGACACATATTGCCAGTGCTGGCCATGGAAAGGCAATAGGCAGGGGGCATCAACACAACTGAAAAGGGGTTTAAAGCCACCTCATGGTCAGAGACAGCTTGTGTGTGACATCAGGAGGTCAGTTAGAGGAAACAATTATCAGGAAGGAAAAGAGTCCAAATTCTGTGTTTGTGTGTGAAAGACAGAGAAATGTGAGTTGGAAAAGGAGTGCTTTGAAGTGGTAAATAAAACTAAAAAATAATACTATAATAGCTTACAAAGGTTTTATAATTATTTTACCAAGCTGGAGTACATACAATATGTATCATAACAATACTCCAAATGGTGAAATAGCACTGCACTTTTGTTTATTTGTAAAATAATTATTTTCTTTTATGACAACAGACCTATTAATTATACCACTTCATGTCTGATGGATTTTTAATATTATTTGGGAAATATTTCATTCTAATTTATAAATGATTCAGATATAGTCCATTATTTATCCTTTTCCTTACTAAATTTTCAGTATACAGTCTCCCAAGTTAATTAAGACCTGCAAACCTAAGAAAGTTTGTTAAAGCCTTCTAATCTATTACTCAATCATTTCTACACTTATAAGACTATTATTGTTGATGTTGTTTTGTTTGCCTGTTTCCTTTATTCTGCTTTAGTATTTAAATGCATTGTTGTATTGTTACATACACTACTGGTCAAAAGTTTTAGAACACCTCAGTTTTTTCATCCAACATTCTCCACATTCTCAGCACTCTCTGCCACTGAAGTTTCCAACCTCCTCTCCAATCAACCTAATACCTGTCCACTTGACCCTATTCCCCTCACCTCTCCCTCAAGCCATCTCCCCCTCACTCATTCCTGCAATTACATACATCATTAACTCTCTCACTCTGCTCAGGCACATTTACTACCATCTTCAAACACGCTCAGATAGATAGATAAATAGATAGATAGATAGATAGATAGATAGATAGATAGATAGATAGATAGATAGATAGATAGATAGATAGATAGATAGATAGATAGATAGATAGATAGATAGATAGATAGATAGATAGATAGATAGATAGATAGATAGATAGATAGATAGATAGATAGATAGATAGATAGATAGATAGATAGATACTTTATTAATCCCAAGGGGAAATTCACATACTCCAGCAGCAGCATACTGATAAAGAAAATATTAAATTAAAGAGTGATAACAATGCTGTTATATAGACAGACAATAACTTTGACTAATGTTAACGTTAGGTTCACACTGTACAACATCCGCAAGATCAGATCTTATTTGACAGAGCATGCAACACAACTTCTTGTCCAGGCTTTGGTCTTATCACGTCTGGAGTACTGCAACTTGTTCCTGGCAGGAGTTACTTGCATGTGCTATCAAGTCACTACAGATGATCCAGAATGCAGCAGCCCATCTTGTATTTAACCAACTGAGACAGACACATGTCACTCCTCTCTTTGGGTCACTACATTGGCTCCCTGTAGCAACATGTATTAAGTTCAAATCCCTACTACTTGCCTCAGTGGGTCAGCACCTGCGTATATTGAGGAGACACTGGTGAAGCATTATATTCCTTCTCGCCCACTCAGGTCTGCCACAGAGTCTAGTGATGCCGCCTTTGCATGGTATCATGTTTCAAACCAGACCCTTTTCCTGTGTAGTTCCTAGTTGGTGGAATGGGCTACACACCTCCATCTGTACTGCTGACTCCCTCACTGTATTCGTGAAGCAATTGAAAACCCATCTGTTCTGTGAATATCCATTTGATAGAAAAAAATTTGCTCTGTAATACTTTATATTGTTGGTTAATTTGTTGTTTTAAGTTTAATCGTGGCATTGATTGTAATCTATGTAAATTATTAGTTATTACATCTCTAAACTTGTGACAATCAACTTTGTTTCCTGTCCTTGCTGAACAAACAAGCCCTAGCCTAATGTTACTCAATTATGTTTACCTGATTTTTAAGTCGCTTTGGATAAAAGTGTCTGGCAGGAAAATAAATGTAAAATGTATTTACATTTTTATAGAAATGCACACAGTTTAATATCTTAATGTTTCATGAAGAACAAATAAACAATGGAACATAAAAAACAAACCAAAGAATCATTAAATGTACAAAATTTCATTTAAATTTTTGACACATCAGAGTAGCCACCTTTTGCTGATATAACAGCCAAAATGTTGAAACCCTTTTGATTCAGAATGCTAGTCACTCTGAGCAAGTCACCACCTTTGCCTCCAGCAAAAGAACCCCAAACCATCACACTTCCTCCTCCATGTTTGATAGCTGGTGTCAGAAACTGAGGAACCATCCTTCCACCAACTTGACTGCATGAAGAACTAAAGATTTCAAATTCTGATTCATCAGTCCATAAGACGTTCTTCTAGTCTGCTGTAGTCCATAGCCAGTATTTCAAGGCACTAATTGTCCTGTAATGAATCTTTCTTCCTGACCTGACATGTCCTGTCAAACCTGCAGCACAAAATCTCCATTTCACAGCAGAAAATGAGACTTGCTTTTTTTGACCACTGTTAAGCTAAGCTGTGCCATGAGGCGCCTATCGTGCAAGCTGCTGATCCTCAGAAACTGTCTTCTGATTGGGTTGTGACTTTGGGTCTGCCAGATCTCTTCCAGTTTCCAGTTGCCTTTGGATTGCGTAGGGCACCATACTCACTAACAATTTGATTTATTTTTTGCAACATTTGTAAATGAAAGGCCTACACTTCTACGGGTAGTATTGCTCTGTCTGATTTAATTTGTTATTTGCCATTTTCTTCCCATTATCACTGGTATTTACAACTTTCTGCAGTGAAATATTCTCCAAGTAGTACTTCAGGGGGTGTAGTAACACAGTTTGTTCCAAGTCCGCATTAAGACAGGGTTTTTAAGTAATCAACAGAAGTTGGGACACCTGTGCAAAGTGTTTGCTTTAATTTTCAAGGCTTAATTTAATTTAACTAATGTAGAACATCTGTAGGTTATAACCTATTAGTTGTTCCCGAAGAAGACCCATTTGTAATATTCTGAAGTTTTTGCTAACATGAACATTAACTTTAAACCACTAGTAGTTTACTACTTGGCTCTTCACCATTTATTGCTTTCCAGCTGATTACATTGGAAGAAAAACCGAGGTATTGTAAAACTTTGACCAGCAGTGTACCTTTGAAAATTATTAGTATAATACTGAACGGGAAGCTTTTATGTTGAGTGTAAAGAGTTAAAAAATGAATTTACCGGTTATGGAATTGATAGGAACTGTTAGGGTTTACAGACCGTAAGCGGATGCTGTTAAAAATAAGTCAGTTCTAATAAAATATGTACACAAGTGAAAACACCGTTAGTAGGCCAATTGTTTTATTTGACTAATACTCCTTTACAGTTCACTAACAGGTACAGAATTCTCATAGCTTCAAACCTCTCACCTTGTGTCGCAAGAAGCATTTTGTTTCTGAAACAGTTAACTAGGCAGCCCATAGACATATATACATAGACGCCGCATTCACTGTGTTGCCCAGTCGACACGATACGTCAGCGCGTACGCCATATTGCGAGTGGCAAAAGTGCCATTTAAACTAATACAGGTAAACGTGGAAACCGGCCTTTCTGATGACAAACAATAACGTTTAAAACAGTATCGCTTACATACAACAGATTTTGGCGAATCGTTTAAATGCAATTATTTATATCCATTTATACACTAATAATGTCAATTATTAAATAATAATTATTATAATTATTATTATTAAATAAATCCTCCCATATAAGTAACATTTCTTGGACTGCCTTCTTCCATCTCTGAAACATTTCTAGACTTTGTGCTGTTCTTATGCAACACAGTACTGAAGTATTGGTTAATGCCCTAGTCACCTCACGTATAGATTACTGTAATGCTATTCTATCTGGCATCCCACAAAAACTTATCCATCGCTTACAACTTCTTCAAAATTCTGCTGCAAGGATAATAACCTGCCGTTCTAAATCCACTGAACATATCACCTATTCTCTCTCAACACCACTGGCTCCCTGTTAACTACAGAATACAATACAAAATACTGCTCTTAACATTTAAACTCCCCCCTACCTCATTGATCTCCTCCAGACTTACACTCCGTCTCGCTCACTCAGATCCTCATCTGCAGCTCTACTTTCTGTACCACACATGACACTCTGTTCTATGGGAGCTCAAGCGTCTCTCAGAGTGCTCTTCAACTCTGGAATTCTCTTCCCTCTCATATACGTCACATTTTAAAACTACCCTCAAAATTTATCTTTTCAAACTGGCATACCAGTTGTGAATTTTGCACTGTTACTGCCAGTTATCTTTGTTTGTCTTTCTTTTAACAGTGAAATGATACACTCAATGACAAAAATAAAAATTTTTCATCCATCCATCCATCCTCTTCTGCTTATCCGAGGTCGGGTTGCGGGGGCAGCAGCTTGAGCAGAGATATCCAGACTTCCCTCTCCCCGGTTCTGGATGTTGTAGGGCTGTCTTGGTTGACATGTCTCTGCAACATCGCATGGACATCAGGGACAGTGCCTCTGGATTGGCAGAACGGGGTGGTGGTCCCCCTCTTTAAGAAGGGGGACCGGAGGGTGTGTTCCAACTACAGAGGGATCACACTCCTAAGCCTCCCTGGAAAAGTCTATTCGGGGGTTCTGGAGAGGAGGGTCCATTGGATAGTCAAACCTCGGATTCAGGAGGAACAATGTGGTTTTCGTCCTGGTCGCGGAACAGTGGACCAGCTCTACACCCTTAGCCGAGTCCTGGAGGGTGCATGGGAGTTCACCCAACCAGTCTACATGTGTTTTGTGGACTTGGAAAAGGCATTCGATCATGTCCCTCGGGGAATCCTGTGGGGGGTGCTCCGGGAGTATGGGGTACCGGATCCCCTGATAAGGGCTGTTCGGTCCCTGTACAACCAGTGTCAGAGCTTGGTCCGCATTGCTGGCAGTAAGTCAAACCCGTTTCCACTGAGAGTTGGACTCCGCCAGGGCTGCCCTTTGTCACCGATTCTGTTCATAACTTTTATGGACAGAATTTCTAGGCGCAGCCAGGGTGTTGAGGGGGTCCGGTTTGGTGGACTCAGGATTGGGTAATAAAAAATAAATAATAATAATTTAAAAAAAATAATAATAATAAAATTTCATTGTATACAAATTGGCTTAATAATTTCTGAAAACATTTCACTCATTACTCTCTCAATCTCTCTCACACACATGCACACACACACAATGTGGTTACTTAAATATATACAGGATAGGATCTAAAATCCATGAAACAGAACTGTCTTACATAGCTTTTCCGTGTGCTGCCACTCAATAATTTGAGAGTATTCAGTCTGGCAATATGGTGCAGCCTTAGTTAGTGGAAGACAGACACAACTAAAGACATGAGCATAAAATGATGGTTGTCAATTTCAAACTGTGTTTCCTCAATGTGCTCCTTGAGAAAAAACACATCATCTGAGCTAATCTCAGCCCGAACAAACTGATTGATCAAAGATACACTGACAGCTTGTCCTAATGTCAACTGTCGGATAACACGCTCAGCTACTTTGACCACCTTGACTGTACCCTCTGAAGGAATCATCAGACCTCCTTTGTTTTTTTAATGTGAGCAAGTGGTAGCTTTGATCATATGATGCCGGTACAGCATCTGTTACCAAACTAGCACGGCACACATCACAGGACAGCTTTCTCAAAATCCCGTCTAAAGGCCACCTCTCACTGCTTCATGAGGTGGATTTCTTTGGGAAACTTTCAAAGTTTGAGAAATGTTAACAGTAACAACAATCTGCATAGTTAGTGACTAAATATGTTTAGCCAAAACGTTGTTTGGAGGCTCACTTGAGCATATAAATGTATAGCTTTGCCAGCTTAGCCTGGCGTAGCTAAAGTTAAGATTATAAAACGGGATTCTCTAATGGCCAAATATAACCAACAACAACAACATTTATTTATATAGCACATTTTCATACAAAACGTAGCTCAAAGTGCTTTACATAATGAATAAAAGAAAAATAAAAGACAAAAAAAGAAATTAAAATAAGACAACATTAGTTAACATAGAAAAGGAGTAAGGTCCGATGGCCAGGGTGGACAGAAAAAACAAAAAAAAACTCCAGACGGCTGGAGAAAAAAGTAAAATCTGCAGGGGTTCCAGGCCACGAGACCGCCCAGTCCTCTCTGGGCAAACCAAAACAATTGTTCAGCTTTACCTATGAAATGTAATCCCTGTGATGTGGTTTGGAGTGTACTGCGGCTTGTACAATCCCAAGCAGCACATGCGTGAGGCATCTTTATCTATTCACTCCACAGCAGTGCCACTCGAAATATGGCGGAGACGTTGACGTACGATGCGGCTGGTCACGAGGCGTCTAGTAATTCTATGTCTATGGCCGGCTGCCCCAAGTATGCGTGCGCAGCACGTGTGTCCGCGACGTCTTTTCTCATGCGCCACGTTAACTTCGCCCCCTAACGGCGGGAGGAAGGAGGACTACGCCGTGAGATGTGCAGTCTGCATTTTTTTCTTCCACTGTCGCCTCAAAAGATACAAGTACTTCCGTCGGGTCACAACATGTCTGTGAACAGTTTAAATGAAGCTTTTCAGAATATGGGTTTAACTGATAGATCATCAACTATTTTCCTGGGATAACGAAGAACGTTAAGTACGTAATTAATGTGATCCCAAATTAAACGTATTTTGGAGGCCCGAGTGCGGGGGAACAGGGCGCTGAAGAGGAAGCAGTAACCAGCCATCTTTTTTCTGACAATAACAAGAAAGAGAGAGGCTGAAAAGAGAGTGGTGAAGCAGTTGCATGTTACTATCCATTTTCATTGGGAAAGAAATAAGACCAGCCAAACATTTAATTAAATACATAAGCGCAGACACAGCGAAGTTGTGGGGACAACTCTAAGCGTCAAGACCCAACGCCAAAAACTAAAAGGAGAACCTCTTAGGATTAACAGACTGGTTATTTGATTTTGTAGTATTTTTCATGTTTCCAACAGGTTTATCCTCCCCTAATCCCCCACCACCAGCTCAGGAGGTCAGACCAGCAGCTTCTGATGGTAGTAACAGCGGCAGCAATAATAGTAACAACAGTAATTCCACGTGCAAGAAGAGAAAAATAAACTGCACGGATAAGGAAGAGTTTGACTCCGTTTCGACTTCACCTCCGAAAGGCATCAGCCACCCCACGAGCGGCTCTCCCGGCTCCCACCACATCCAGAAGAAGTTACGTTTTGAGGACTCGTTGGATTTCATAGGACTGGATGTGAAAATGGCCGAGGAGTTCTCTACTACCACAGCATCTTCGGTCCCTTCTTCATCTTCCAGTAAGACTAAAAACCTCTTTCTGCCTGCTGGCGTTGGTCACCATGCAAACGGTTTGACCAAAACGACGGCGGCAGCCTCGTCCAGCTTCTCCAGTAGCAAGCCCGGAGCTGCCAAGAAATTAGTGATCAAAAACTTCAAAGGTAATACTTGTCGTCCAGTTCGTCGTGGACTTTAAGTGAATTTACTTGCACTTTTATTCACGTCAGTCAGTAAGCCGCATAGTGCATTGATCAAAGTTTTTTGAGTTAGATTAGGCCATGTATTGTAATCTTAAGAAAAGACAATGTGGTCGTCAAAATGTAACTTGTACAATGTGCTGCTCAATACAGATTGAAACACTTGGACGTTTCCAAGAACATAACACACACATATATTTCCAAGAACATAACACACACACACATACATATATATATATGTATAATACACACACAATAAATTACAGTTTATAGTGAACATTGTAGTTTGCATCTCATGTGTTCAGAGAAAATATTGTTTTAATAAAAATGCATGATTTTACCATTTGATTAGTCAGACTAGGTGTTTTGGGAAAAGTGCCAGTGGTGTGACTTGAGCTTTTAAATTGATTTTGTTTTATATTCTCCCAGATTACCCTTATACCCATTAATCGTCTTCGAACGTTGTTGTAACACGTTGACAGAAATGTCAGTGTTTAAAGTTGTCTTTATCATTATTTTTAGTAATGCACAATATATAAATGCACCTTTATTTGAACATTTCTGAAGCAACGGGGACAAAACCATTGCTGGACACTAAACCCACTTGCCCACTCTCACTGAGACTGTGCCATTGTATACAGTAAGTCACCATTTAACTTAAAGTGCATGTCTGTGGGTGTTGAGTGGAAATTGGGAATAGGCTACCTGGAGAAGAATCTATCCACACATATAGAAAGTAACAGCACGCCAGGATCCAAACCAAGCCTTCTGGAGATGAGAGACAGAAAGCTACTGTGCTGCCCCATATAATGCCAAATTAACTTCATAATATACATTGAAAATTAAATGAACTTGATTTTCGAGTGTCGGCACAATTTCATGGAAACTGTAATCAGCAAGAAATGGAAAAGCTTTTCTAATGTTTTTACTTTTATATAAAAAAAAAAAATAAAAAAAAAGTGACACAGTGACTACTACTGTTGCCCAAACTTTGCAAAACTAGGTTTAAATTCTTGGCCTGATCATTGGTTATGTGGAGCTTATATGTTCCCATTGTTGCTTTAGGCTTTGTCTAAGTACTTAGGTTTCCGCTCATATCTTAAAAGAATTAAATGTGGTAGACTAATTGGCCCATATGTGTGTGATGGACTGGTGTCCCTTCCAGGACTGGGCCCTGCCTTGCTTTGATGCTGATTTTGGGTCCTGAAGTAGGATACTGAAAGCAGGTGTATGTAAAGCTTTGATTCTTTCTTACAGTATATGTACTATATGCCAACAACTTTTATTAACGTTAAAGTGTTCGTGATGCCAGTCCGCTTAACCTGCGTGTCTTTATTTGAGGGAGGAAGATAAGAGAAATCTCAAGCAGACTTAGACAGGATGTTGAGGCTTTGTACAGCTAACTGTTGTGCTGCCATGTCACCCTTCTTATTATAATAAATACATAATAAAGCAAACCATAATAGAGTAAACATAAAAATAAAAGATGCAGTGACTATCAGAGTTTCTGTTTTGAAATCCAGAAAAATTTTAAAATTTATTAGCAGTCTTCATTTGCACTGATACAGCACGTTGCTGCACCCACCACACTAAGAATCACCTCAGGATCCCAAATTAGGACCCTAGCAATCTTAGAAATTATGAACAGTGTGAGTTTTACTTCTTCAAATCTATAGAAAGATGCTTATTGTTATCACAATGTTTAGATTACTGGAGTTTTCAGTTTTAAAGTTAAAATTATTTGTTGCAAATGTTAACTTTTTTCTTGGTTTTTTAATCCATCTCTGCGAGTGTGTGTTAGTTTTTCATTGCCAGTTTATTGCACAAGCAAATTGCCAGGAGCATATTCTTGGCAATGTTAAGCCACTGGTTCTATTTTGAACTGGAAGTTCTAAATATGGAATCCTCTCAGCCTGTTGCAAGTACAAAATGCATGTTATGATTCATGGTGGTTGAGTGAATAGAGATTTGACACCTCCAGGTTACTTTGATCCGTGTTTTTGTCAATTTATTAAACATAGTATAAGGAAAGTAACAGTATTGTAGTCAACTTAAAATATTATCTCACATTGTGTTGGATTTGATGTAAACTTGCTTTTTAAATAATAAATTAAATTTGTATTAAGGATAAAAATTCAGTGTATTGGTTTCTGTGATTATTTATAAATTTATGAATAAACACATTGAGACTAATGTATTGCGACAGGTCATCATTTGAACCATGTGTCTAAAGAGAACATATGGTGCAACTCAACAGTTACTGATTTGTGTTTATTCTGCATTTTTTTTATTTCAATCAATATCCACCTAGTGCTGGTTTAGCTTAGTGGCTAAGTGTTTGAATTGAAGGACCCATAATACACCAGAAAGTAACTGTCCTTTTACTATGCTAGTCTTTGTTTATATGTACAGTATCTCACAAAAGTGAGCAGACGCCTCACATTTTTGTAAAAATTTTATTACATCTTTTCATGGGACAACACTGAAGATATGACACTTTGATACAATATAAAGTAGTCAGTGTACAGCTTGTATAACAGTGTACATTTGCTGTCCCCTCAAAATAACTCAACACACAGCCATTAATGACTAAACCACTGGCAACAAAAGTAAGTACACCCCTAAGTGAAAAATGTTCAAATTGTGCCCAAAGTGTCAATATTTTATGTGGCCACCATTATTTTCCAGCACTGCCTTAACTCTCTTGGGCATGGAGTTCACTAGAGCTTCACTGGTTGCCACTGGAATCCTCTTCCACTCCTCCATGACGGAGCTGGTGGATGTTAGAGACCTTGTGCTCCTCCACCTTCCGTTTGAGGATGCCCCACAGATGCTCAATAGGGTTTAGGTCTGGAGACATGCTTGGCCAGTCCAACACCTTTACCCTCAGTTTCTTTAGCAAGGCAGTGGTCGTCATGGAGGTGTGTGTTTGGAGTCATTATCATGTTGGAATACTGCCCTGCGGCCCAGTTTACAAAGGGAAGGGATCCTGCTCTGCTTCAATATGTCACAGTACATGTTGCCATTCATGGCTCCCTCAATGAACTGTAGCTCCCCAGTGCCGGCAGCATTCATGCAGCCCCAAACCATGATACTCCCACCACCGTGCTTGACTGTAGGCAAGATACAATTGTCTTTGTACTCCTAACCTGGTTTCCGCCACACACATTTGACACCATCTGAACCAAATAGGTTTATCTTGGTCTCATCAGACCACAGGACATGATTCCAGTAATCCATGTCCTTAGTCTGCTTGTCTTCAACAAACTGTTTGCGGGCTTTCTTGTGCATCATCTTTAGAAGAGGCTTCCTTCTGGGACGACAGACATGCAGACCAATTTGATGCAGTGTGTAACGTATGGTCTGAGCACTGACCGGCTGACCATCCACCCCTTCAACCTCTGCAGTAATGCTGGCAGCACTCGTACGTCTATTTTCAAAAGACAACCTCTGGATATGACGCTGAGCATGAGCACTCAACTTCGTTGATTGACCATGCGAGGCCTGTTCTGAGTGGAACCTGTCCTGTTAAACCACTGTATGGTCTTGGCCACTGTGCTGCAGCTCAGTTTCAGGGTGTTAGCAATCTTCTTATAGCCCAGGGGTAGGCAACGCCGGTTCTGGAGTGCCACAGTATGTGCAGGTTTTTGTTCCAACCCAGTTCCTTAACGAGAACTCAGTTATTGCTGATGAAGCACATATTGCTTAAGTGACATTTTAATGCTTCATTTTAGTGGTCTCGCTTGTTAAGGTTCTCCAACCTTAATTGCTTATTTCAATCTTAAACTGCTGCATTCAGTGTTTTAATTGCTCCTTATTAGCAATAAGATGTAAAACAGGGGTAGGCAATGTCGGTCCTGGTGAGCCGCAGTGGCTACAGGTTTTCATTCCAACCCAATTGCTTAATTAGAAACCAATCATTGCCAATCTCAGACCTTATTTAATTTTATGGCTTGTTAGTCTGTGCAATGTAAGGCTTTTATATCGTAGATTTTTTTCCTTTCCAAGGATATCATCCAAATGATTTGAAGCCTAAAACAGATCATTTTCAGTCTGTCACATTTTTCTATTAAGTGTTTTATTAAATCAAACCGTGCATGATGAACACACACAGATGTAATTGGAAAAAAGCTAGCTGGAGAACTGCTGGCTGCTTTGTCTTTTACATCTTATGGCTAATAAGGAGCAATTAAAACACTGAATGCAGCAGTTTAAGATTGAAATAAGCAATTAAGGTTGGAGAACCTTAACAAGCGAGACCACTAAAATGAAGCATTAAAATGTCACTTAAGCAATATGTGCTTCATCAGCAATAACTGAGTTCTCGTTAAGGAACTGGGTTGGAACAAAAACCTGCACATACTGTGGCACTCCAGGACCGACGTTGCCTACCCCTGTTATAGCCTACCACAGGTGTCGAACTCCGGTCCTCGAGGGCCACAGTGGCCGCATGTTTTCATTCTAACCATCTTCTCAGGCCCCTTTGTCTCTTTTTCCTTAATTAGTAGCCAAACAATAATGAGACATCAAACAAGCCACCATATGACCAGCTCACCTGTGCCCATCACACAATACCTGAAAATAAATAAAGGTGAAGGTCTCAGTAAGGTTGATCTCTCAGGTCACCAAAACATTTTGAAAATGTTCTTAGAAAAAACAGAAAAATCAACAGATTTGGAAATGTCTGCTGTGGCAGAATGAGAGCAGCAACAAGCCATTGAATTAAATAACGGGCTTAATTAACAGCAAGAATCAGCTTCTTATTAAGAGACTGTTTGGAGTGAAATTGGTTGGAGTTTGAAATCCCAGTTTAGCTGGTCATCTGTTGGCTCATTTCACGTCTCATTTCTGTTTGGCTGCCATTTAATGAAGAAAGGAATCAATTCAGAGGACTGACTCCTTAAAAACAAGGCTATTGAAATGAAGGGAAAAGGAGTTAATTAGCAGTGAAAACTACTCACTGAAAAGGGCTAGAATGAAAACCTGTAGCCACTGCAGCCCTCCAGGCCCGGAGTTCGACACCCCTGAGTAGAACAACCATTCTTTTTTTTCAGACCCTCAGAGAGTTCTTTGCCATGAGGTGCCATGTTAAACTTCCAGTGACCAGTATGAGAGTGATAACACCAAATTTAACACACCTGCTCCCCGTTGACACCTGAGACCTTGTAACACTAACGAGTCACATGACACCGGGGAGGGAAAATGGCTAATTGGGCACAATTTGGACATTTTTCACTTAGGGGTATACTCACTTTTGTTGCCAGCGGTTTAGACATTAATGGCTGTGTGTTATTTTGAGGGGACAGCAAATTTACACTGTTGCACAAGTTGTACACTGACTACATTGTGTCAAAGTGTCATATCTTCAGTATTGTCCTATGAAAAGATATAATAAAATATTTACAAAAATGTGAGGGGTGTACTCACTTTTGTGAAATACTATAGGTGGCAGAGTGCTGAAGGTTAAGATTTCCTGCAAAGAGAGGCATACAGATGGATAGATAAATAAATCTTTTCCTGTATATAATGCCTGAGGAAAAAAAATATGAAAGATTAGGAACTGATACTACAAGTCATATTTTATATAATTTCCTGATGAGGCAGGAGGCCATAATTAGATTAAGGGGAATTTAATTTTTTTTGGACATATGATTACATACCACTATTGCTGTGTAATAGTTGTGAGGTAAATTTGGTATCAGTCCCACTGAATGACCTTTATTCTTAAAACTATTTTAATGCAGCAATTTTTTTTTTTTTATTGCAAGCAGATAAAAGCTGAAACCTGACAGTAGCTAAGTTTCCATCCAGTTTTTTGCGACGTTTTGTTATCGACAAACAGAATATACGTAAAAAAAATGTGCGAAATTTGCTGTCTCCAGCCTGTTTCCATCCAACTGGCTTTTTATCAATAAAATGGTGTGCGTGATGACGTCATCCCCCCCAAAACGAACTGTCGCATAAGTTTTGTTGTATCGCGAAAAAAATCTGCCCTTGAGCCGTTTCCATACATAATTTTGTGTATGTCGCAGATTATCTACCTTTTGTTTTCCACATTACACCCCCTCCACTAAACAAAGAAACAAAGAAATGGAGAGATTATTCAGACAGTTTTTTGAAATTTGTCAGCTTACTGTTATTTCAGTTTCACAAATAATTGGAATTGTACATAATATCCGAAGACGACAGCAGAATGAAGCAGTTGCTTGTCTGATAGCCCTAGAGCTCGAAGAAAGTACCCCAGTGCGACGAAACCCACGGGTATGGGAGAGACGACGGAATAAGACCTTCTGGGAGGAGGTGGTGGAGAGACACTTCACAGAAAATCTCTGGCTGCAACATTTTAGAATGACACGGCCGACGTTTGAGATGTTGTGTGGATTCATCAGTCCTGATGTTGCGCCCATCACAGGTTGCCACCGACCACCGGTTCCAACCCAAAAGCGGATTGCCATCGCCCTTTACAAGCTGGCAACCTGCGCCGAGTATAGAGTAGTTGGAGAAACTTTTGGGGTTAGTAAAACTACCGTCCATCGATGTGTATATGCTGTGTGCACCGCTATTAAAAAAAAATTAATGCAGCGTTATATCAGACTTCCGACTGAAGCGGAGGCCAATGAAATTGCATACCGCAATTCCTTGGTGCATCTTGTGCCACAGATTTACAGTGCGCTGGATGGCACGCATGTGCCTATTCTTCCCCCGACGGAAGGCTACCGCGATTACATTAATCGCAAAGGGTGGCCATCTATTGTTCTCCAGGCCCTTGTTGATGACAGGTGCATGATAAGAGACATTTGCGTTGGCACTCCTGGAAGTGCCCATGATGCAGCTGTGTTTGCAGCATCGGATCTGTACAGGTGAGCCTACCTTTCAACATCCCTTCTCAGTGCGATAACAACTGAATTAGTACTGTAATCTGCTTCCCTTAAGGTTTTTAATTAAAACTGAAATTTGAATTAATACAAAATAACGACGTTTAATCAAAAAAAAAACTCTTTTCATCAGACCATGCGAACCGCTCCGCCATTCTCGTTTTGATTGCACGTGATGAAAATGTGACACATTTATTTGCGTTAAAGCCCTTTTTTCCGACAAAAAGTGTTTCCAATGTAGTTTTTGCGACATCTGAAGTATCGATATGGAATTTATGCGCTAAAGTTAAACGGAAAAATATTATGTCGACATGTACAACATTTTATCGATAATTAGCATTTCCATCAGCTATATCGGTAAAAAAATTTGAAGCGCTAAATATTTTTTCGCAAAAACTCCTTGGATGGAAACCTGGCTAGTAACACACTTTGTAGGATAAAAGCTGCTATCTGAGAGATTGTGTCAATTTTAACTTTCTTTCATTCCATTTACATTCTTGAGGTCATTATTCTTCAGTTTATGATTTTCAGGACACACTCTGGAGGCAGTAATTCTATATTCACTGTATCTGATTGCAAGGTACTCTCTAAACTATTAAGTTTACTTGCAGTGGTTTTGTACATAACAGTGGTATCTGCTTGTGATCCTTTGCTTGTTGAGAATTGCAGTGTTGACAGACTGAGCTATTCAGACCTGGTTTCCCATATCTTAGCAACATTATGTTGGGACTTGACCAGAGTAAGAATGATTGCCCTGTGGGCAATTGGTCTGCACCGTGTCTCTCATCCATAGTCCAGGATTATTGAACTAACTTGGAGAATGCAACATTGCACAATGACTTAACATTAGCCACCTGTGGCTATACTACTGTCAATTCCTATGCCAGATTTGGCATTAATGAAAATGTAAATTTATTCATAAATTTAAGGTTTTATTTATTTATTTATTTTTTAATCTTAGTTCCTGTTCCACTACCGACATCTAGTACAGTTCTCTGCCTGTGCATTTTTTTTTCTATCTCACAGATATTTCCCCCTTCGCTCATTAACAGAACCCATAGTTGCATACTGTAAATACCCCCCTTTGGGTCTTCTGCTGCTTCTACATCTGCATAGAGCAGACTACATCTTTATAGAAAGGGCCATTACATCTGATTTAAAGACCATCAACCTCATCCTAATCGTCACATTCTGACAGAGTATCTCTAGGTCAGAGCATCATCAAAATGGCAGGGTTTGTGGGGTCTTCCCTGTATGCACTGGGTAGTACCTACCAAAAATAATCCAAGAACAGTCAACTAGTGACAGGGTCATGGGTGCTAAAGGCTCATTGTTGTGCTTGGGGAGTGAAGATGTAGTCTAGTTGGTCTGATTCCACAGAACCTTCCCTAGCAGAACACAATAGCGCTTATGTCTTGGCATTCATGTGGATGCTACTTTTAACACATACCACCTACCTAAAGATTTTTGCTAACCACATACATGACTTCCTGGAAACGGTTTTCTCTGATGGCATTAGCCTCTTTCAACACGATAATGTGCCCAGGAGTGCTGCAGAAATTGTTCAAGAATGGTTTAAGGAATGTGACAAAGCATTCAGGGTGTTGACTTGGCCTCCAAATTCCCCGGTTCTCAATCCATTTGAGCAACTGTGGAATGTGCAGGAAAAAAAAAGTCTGATCCATTGAGGCCCCACCTCTCAACTTGTAGGATATGCTGCTGAAATCTTGGTGCCAGATACCATGGGACACCTTCAGAGGTTGTGTGCGTCTTACAACTTATGAAGCTAATATGCGTTGTATGCATAATGTGTTCAGACCTAAAAAAAAAATGCTTCCTTTACATATTTTTACCATACTACCAGTTTTAAGTTTTTAGAGTTGCAGTTTGCACTCACCTTGGAGTGATTTGTTGCTCCAGCTCTTTAAAGCTTTAGAACTCTACCTCTGCATCGATATTTTAAAATCTTGCTACAAATATTTGAAAAGGCAGATGTTTGGAATTTGAGTAGCCCACCAAAAGGCATGTACTTTTTTATTAAAACTGTTTTTCTACTTTCGTTGATTGGCCATGTATTGGGATCAAAGTACTTTTTTACAAAAACTCAAACAGGGTCTGTTCTCTTACAATACTTTATGGCACATGGTTATATCCGCTTTCTTCAGCTTTAACAAGTTGTCCATTTCTGTTGATTAGAAGCACCCCTGAATGATAGCGTTGCTGCTTTCATACTTTACTAGAGTGATCATTTGTCTTGGATCATGGAAAAGTGCTAGACTTGCTAAGCTTAGTCTTACCTCACCAAAAGATCATCTCAGATTTTGGCTTGTTCATTCTTAACTTTTCCACATTCCAAACCAAGAAAGTGTCCACACTGCACAGACAGGCTGTTGCACTTGGCTTTCTGGAAAACATAGGATAGACTTTTAGCTGCTTATTTCAGAGTAATGTATTTTGTTGCTAAAGCCCACTCCCCACCCAAAAGTGAGTGATATTCAGAGCTCTTAAAAGAGCTTTCACTAATGTGGTGTTAATTCACTCTCAGGAACCAAACTTTGTATTTTTTAAAGGTGATCATTAGTTTGTTGGTGGTTTCTTTTGCAATACTCCTAGTGTAGATGCAGATGTTTTGACAGACTTCTTTTTCCTAGACAGTGTCAGGATGTTGTGTTGTAGTTTCCAAACAATTTATATGTTTTGACTCCCATTTCCTAATCACATCATTTTTTCATCTTTATCACCGAGGATTTTTTTAGTCTTCATTGCATACCTTTACTTCAGAGTCACTAAGAAAGAACTGGATTCTAAATAGACCAAATGTTTTTTCAACAAAATTTTATAGTAACTTTTATAGTGCACAATAAGTATAGCAGTTATATCTCTATTTTTTTCATGCGTGAAAGAAGAGCTTATTTTTTATTAGCCATTGTAAACAAAGGTTGCCTTTCCTACTTATCTACTTAAGTATTGTAGTTTGCAAAAAAAAGTAAAGAATGGAGCAATTATTATTTTTACTCAAGTAATGTGAAAATTTTAATTTGCATTAACCTCTTCTCAAAACACAATGTGGGTTAAAGGAAACACTACTGTTATCATAGTACAGAATATTTGTGAGCACACTTTTCAGCTGGAACTCAAGGTATCAGTGTTTTATCCATCCATCATTTGGGTGTTTTTGTTCTGTAGTGTTGCTTTTACTGCTGTTTGTAAAGTGAGCATTTGGAATCTTAACAGTTTTACTTACCTATCTAAATATTAAAGGTATGAATTTTTTAATTATTATACAGTGGGGCAAAAAAGTATTTAGTCAGCCACCAATTGTGCAAATTCTCCCACTTAAAAAGATGAGAGAGGCCTGTAATTTTCATCATAGGTATACCTCAACTATGAGAGACAAAATGAGAAAAAAAAATCCAGAAAATCACATTGTCTGATTTTTGAAGAATTTATTTGCAAATCATGGTGAAAAAAAAGTATTTGGTCAATAACAAAAGTTCATCTCAATACTTTGTTATATACCATTTGTTGGCAATGACAGAGGTCAAACATTTTCTGTAAGTCTTCACAAGGTTTTCACACACTGTTGCTGGTATTTTGGCCCATTCCTCCATGCAGATCTCCTCTAGAGTAGTGATGTTTTGGGGCTGTCGCTGAGCAACACGGACTTTCAACTCCCTCCAAAGATTTTCTATGGGGTTGAGATCTGGAGACTGGCTAGGCCACTCCAGGACCTTGAAATGCTTCTTAAGAAGCCACTCCTTCGTTACCCGGGCGGTGTGTTTGAGATCATTGTCATGCTGAAAGACCCAGCCACGTTTCATCTTCAATGCCCTTGCTGATGGAAGGAGGATTTCACTCAAAATCTGACGATACATGGCCCCATTCATTCTTTCCTTTACACAGATCAGTCGTCCTGGTCCCTTTGCAGAAAAACAGCCCCAAAGCATGATGTTTCCACCCCCATGCTTTACAGTAGGTATGGTGTTCTTTGGATACAACTCAGCATTCTTTCTCCTCCAAACACGACGAGTAGAGTTTTTACCAAAAAGTTCTGTTTTGGTTTCATCTGACCATATGACATTCTCCCAATCCTCTTCTGGATCATCCAAATGCTCTCTAGCAAACTTCAGACGGGCCTGCACATGTACTGGCTTAAGCAGAGGGACACGTCTGGCACTGCAGGATTTGAGTCCCTGGCGGCGTAGTGTGTTACTGATGGTAGCCTTTGTTACTTTGGTCCCAGCTCTCTGCAGGTCATTCACTAGGTCCCCCCGTGTGGTTCTGGGATTTTTGCTCACCGTTCTTGTGATCATTTTGACCCCACGGGGTGAGATCTTGCGTGGAGCCCCAGATCGAGGGAAATTATCAGTGGTCTTGTATGTCTTCCATTTTCTAATAATTGCTCCCACAGTTGATTTCTTCACACCAAGCTGCTTAACTATTGCAGATTCAGTCTTCCCAGCCTGGTGCAGGTCTACAATTTTGTTTCTGGTGTCCTTTGACAGCTCTTTGGTCTTGGCCATAGTGGAGTTTGGAGTGTGACTGTTTGAGGTTGTGGACAGGTGTCTTTTATATTGATAACAAGTTCAAACACGTGCCATTAATACAGGTAATGAGTGGAGGACAGAGAAGCCTCTTACAGAAGAAGTTACAGGTCTGTGAGAGCCAGAAATCTTGCTTGTTTGTAGGTGACCAAATACTTATTTTCCACCATAATTTGCAAATAAATTCTTTAAAATCAGACAATGTGATTTTCTGGATTTTTTTTTTCATTTTGTGTCTCATAGTTGAGGTATACCTATGATGAAAATTACAGGCCTCTCTCATCTTTTTAAGTGGGAGAACTTGCACAATTGGTGGCTGACTAAATACTTTTTTGCCCCACTGTACTTCATTTCAGCTGTTTGAACTGTCATCATTTTCTTATTATAGTTTCCAGATTTACCTGTAAAATAATCTTTAACTTTGAGCTGTTTATCTGACTTTCAGAAAAACCAAAATTACCTGAGAACTACACTGATGAGACCTGGCAGAAGCTTAAAGAGGCAGTGGAAGCAATTCAAAACAGCACTTCAATCAGATATAATTTGGAAGAACTTTACCAGGTAAGTTTGGATCTGCTGTCCTTCCTTTCTGTACGGGGGAATAAATTAACAATAACTTCCAAAGTGTCCCAACTCTATATTATTTTTTTTTTTTTTTTCCCCCATGTGGGTGTGGTAAAGTGAGGTCCGTGGCTGGTAGGCAAATTTTAAATAAAAATTGCCACTCTCGTGTCTTTGTGTGGGGAGTATGGTAGCATGGCGAGAGCGGTTCCTGTGTGCGATGTGGGAGCAGACATCCCTGCACTTAGTGCACACATGCAGGATTGGCCACGATCCTGTTGGCACTGGGAGCTGCTGATTGCCACAACTGTGCCACATCCCTGATTTTAAAAGGGAAGCATGAGTTTTAGACTGAGGAAATAAAGCCAATCAGAAAGAAAGGGGGTGATCGAGAGAAAAGAAAACAAAAGGAGGTTGAAAGATTGACAGAGGGAAGGCAGGAGGTGGAGAGATCCAGTCCAAGTGAGCAGATGAGGTGGCAAAGGCGGACAGCTGGAAGGAATGTCCCTAGGGCAGCTTGTGAATGCTCGGGGGCTGATGGCCACTGCAGCTGAGTGACCAGGGAGCTGGAGTGGCAGAAATACTGCTCAGTTGGAGTGTCACGCTGAAGAAAGGCATTTTGGCTATAGGAAAGTGAGAGGCTGAGAGGCATCTCACAGGTGGTGCCATGGACCGCAGGGGCCCGAGCCTAGGAGCAGTGTGTAAGGGTGGCTGAACTGCAGATTAGGCGTGTCCTTGGCTACAAGGACCCGTTATGGTTAAGTCAAGGAAGCGTCAGCTTTTAAGAAGTGCACCTGGGCTCATGGGTTTTAAGGACGGTTTCCTGCCCTGTTTTTAACCTTGTTTTTAAAGTTTTTTTTATTTGATTAATATTTAATCTCCACTAAACACCTATTTATGGGATTATTTTTTATTGAACTTTTTGCTCTGCACAATTTGTGGACACTGTTTTGATTTTTTGAATTGTTTTAAGTAAAAGTACTTGCCCTTTATACACCTAACCCTTGCTATATGGGTTTTGCCCTCATCTGCCTGGCTCATCTGGTTACGTTATCGGCAGTGTCGCATTCAAGAACCTACTAAAATGGACGTGGGAGCGTGGAGCTGAACCACATAGTCAAAGGAGTTGTGTATCAGTAGTATGACCTACATTTGGGATGCAGTAGTCTCACTGGTTTACTATATTGAATTGAATTTGATTTTATAGTAACTATGAAATGCTCACTGCAGGTATTCTGTTTATGTGCGCAATGAGTCATATTTTATAATAATAATTAGTATCCAGTTGTCTAACTTGCAAATGGTTCACTTTAGTGTTGAATGATCGTGTTGGACAAAGAACATTTACTTGGCTCAAATCAGAAAAACAGAAAAAATCATTTTTTGAGTGAGTACTTTGTAGCCATAGTTACTTTCCACAGAAACTGAGGCTAATCAAGTTGTGTACTAATGATGTTTCTCATTAGTCTACTCTTGTCATGACATAGGGTTTAAGAGGGTGCACAAATTAAGTCTATTTATAGCTATATTTTTTCTGTATGTTTCAGGTTATTTTGCAATTTAAGGCTTTCTTATTCATATCCAAATTTTGAATATATTCAAATGTGTATTATAGTTTTAAATATTTCAAATTACAATGAGTAATGTTAAGAATTTTAAGAGTACAAAAAGTGTAGTGCTACAGTTATTCCATGGGCTAGATGAAAACAAGATCTCAAATAATAGTGAAGTGGCCTGACTGATTAGATCAGTATAGCTACAGATGCCTTGTAGTAAAGTACTACCACTAGTCATTGTAAGTCGGCACCTGAACATTGGTGGATTGGGAGCAGTTCATGTGATCAAGGAAATGCTATTTCACAGCCTTGGAACAAGAACTAGGAAACATTATTGGGATATCTAGTAAGAGAAGAAACCGATAACAGGCATCTTGTATGGAGAGACTGAAGGTATTGATGAATGGAGTTGTGCAGAGACTTGAAGATTAAACTAAGGGGATTTAAATTGGTGTTTTTGGAAGCTAGTAGGGGGAGCACAATGAAGGAATAATGTGGGTGAAACATGGCGCAGACTACATCAATTGGTGAGGGGAGGGGATGTATAAGTGTTATATATATATATATATATATATATATATATATATATATATATATATAATATAGAGAGAGAGAGAGAGTTTTCTGTCAAATAATGCAAAGAGTACCCAACACGCGTTTCACCCTTATTTGGGCTCATCAGGCATACACACTCCACTGCACCCCTCGCAAGGATCGAACCTAGGACGTCAGCATCCGAGGCGAAGCCCCTTTACGTTGCGCCATGGCATGTGGTTCGTTTATTTGACAGCCTGAAGATCAGATTGTGTTTCACACTACGAATGCTATGAATATATATATAAATATATATATATATATATATATATATATGTATGTGTATATGTATGTATATGTATGTGTATATGTATGTATATATGTATACAGTGGTGTGAAAAACTTTTTGCCCCCTTCCTGATTTCTTATTCTTTTGCATGTTTGTCACACAAAATGTTTCTGATCATCAAACACATTTAACCATTAGTCAAATATAACACAAGTAAACACAAAATGCAGTTTGTAAATGGTGGTTTTTATTATTTAGGGAGAAAAAAAAATCCAAACCTACATGGCCCTGTGTGAAAAAGTAATTGCCCCCTGAACCTAATAACTGGTTGGGCCACCCTTAGCAGCAATAACTGCAATCAAGCGTTTGCGATAACTTGCAATGAGTCTGTTACAGCGCTCTGGAGGAATTTTGGCCCACTCATCTTTGCAAAATTGTTGTAATTCAGCTTTATTTGAGGGTTTTCTAGCATGAACCGCCTTTTTAAGGTTATGCCATAGCATCTCAATTGGATTCAGGTCAGGACATTGACTAGGCCACTCCAAAGTCTTCATTTTGTTTTTCTTCAGCCATTCAGAGGTGGATTTGCTGTTGTGTTTTGGGTCATTGTCCTATTGCAGCACCCAAGATCGCTTCAGCTTGAGTTGACGAACAGATGGCCGGACATTCTCCTTCAGGATTTTTTGGTAGACAGTAGAATTCATGGTTCCATCTATCACAGCAAGCCTTCCAGGTCCTGAAGCAGCAAAACAACCCCAAACCATCACACTACCACCACCATATTTTACTGTTGGTATGATGTTCTTTTTCTGAAATGCTGTGTTCCTTTTACGCCAGATGTAACGGGACATTTGCCTTCCAAAAAGTTCAACTTTTGTCTCATCAGTCCACAAGGTATTTTCCCAAAAGTCTTGGCAATCATTGAGATGTTTCTTAGCAAAATTGAGACGAGCCCTAATGTTCTTTTTGCTTAACAGTGGTTTGTGTCTTGGACATCTGCCATGCAGGCCGTTTTTGCCCAGTCTCTTTCTTATGGTGGAGTCGTGAACACTGACCTTAATTGAGGCAAGTGAGGCCTGCAGTTCTTTAGACGTTGTCCTGGGGTCTTTTGTGACCTCTCGGATGAGTCGTCTCTGCGCTCTTGGGGTAATTTTGGTCGGCCGGCCACTCCTGGGAAGGTTCACCACTGTTCCATGTTTTTGCCATTTGTGAATAATGGCTCTCACTGTGGTTCACTGGAGTCCCAAAGCTTTAGAAATGGCTTTATAACCTTTACCAGACTGATAGATCTCAGTTACTTCTGTTCTCATTTGTTCCTGAATTTCTTTGGATCTTGGCATGATGTCTAGCTTTTGAGGTGCTTTTGGTCTACTTCTCTGTGCCAGGCAGCTCCTATTTAAGTGATTTCTTGATTGAAACAGGTGTGGCAGTAATCAGGCCTGGGGGTGGCTACGGAAATTGAACTCAGGTGTGATACACCACAGTTAGGTTATTTTTTAACAAGGGGGCAATTACTTTTTCACACAGGGCCATGTAGGTTTGGATTTTTTTTTCTCCCTAAATAATAAAAACCACCATTTACAAACTGCATTTTGTGTTTACTTGTGTTATATTTGACTAATGGTTAAATGTGTTTGATGATCAGAAACATTTTGTGTGACAAACATGCAAAAGAATAAGAAATCAGGAAGGGGGCAAATAGTTTTTCACACCACTGTATATATATATATATATATATATATATATATATACACATACAGACACATATATATACATATACATATTTACATATCTACATATATATATACACATATATATATACATATCTACATATATATATATACACATATATATACATATCTACATATATATCTATACTAATTAATAAAAGGCAAAGCCCTCACTGACTCACTGACTGACTGACTCACTCATCACTAATTGTCCAACTTCCCGTGTAGGTGGAAGGCTAAAATTTGGCAGGCTGATTCCTTACAGCTTACTTACAAAAGTTAGGCAGGTTTCATTTTGAAATTCAACGCGTAATGGTCATAACTGGAACCTCATTTTTGACAATATACTGTAATGGACGGCAGCTTGATAGCCGTGGGAGGCGGAGTTGAGTGTCACGTCATCACGCCTCCCACGTAATCACGTGAAAAGACTGTGAACTGAGTAAGGAGAAATGAAGGAAGAGCCGCAAACAGCGAAGAACAAAAAATTAATTAAACAATTGAGAAGGGAGCGAGTGAAGCATACAAGCATCTTCATAAGGGAAACAAAGCACGGTGTAAAACGTAAGTTTAAATTAAGTTTATTGAAACGCTCCCGTTGCGGATTGCAATAACATATTCGCGAGATAAAAGAACTCAGTAGGGAGAAATGAAGGAAGAGCCGCATACAGCGAAGAACAAAAAATTCATTAAACAATTGAGAAGGGAGCGAAACAATAAGAAGCCAGCGAGTGAAGCATACAAGCATGTTCATAAGGGAAACAAAGCACGGTGTAAAACGTAAGTTTAAATTAAGTTTATAGAAACGCTCCCGCTGCGGATTGCAATAACATATTCGCGAGATAAAAGTTTAATGTGAAGACACGAGGTATAAACGAAGCACACGCTGTAGCGCAACGTTAGGGGCAACAGTTTCAACCATTCTATGATCTGCTTCTCGCAACTGAAACACGGCACATGGCGGATGTTAGCCGACTTGCTGACCGCAACGTTAGGGGCTTCAACTCTGGCGCTGACGATAGAGATTCGATTCCCAAGAGGGGATGAAGTGAGTGTGTATGCCTGATGAGCCCAGAATTAGGGAGAAACACGTGTCGCATACTCTGCATTATTTGAAAGTAAACTATTAAAACCATTCTATGATCAGCTTCTGGGAACAGAAAGAGGGCACGTGGCGGATGTAAGGCGACTTCCTGACCAACCACAAGCGTTACCTGGCAGGTAACCACCCATACAGTCAGATTGTGATTCAGAAAACGAATGCCATGAATGTAATTACCACGATCTACATACTGTCAAATAAACGAAACACACGCCGTAGCGCGACAGCTGTGAAAAGCGAGGTTCAGAAAAAAACAGATCCTTAACAAATTGTTATTGGTATACTGTATTTTCGATCCATTTAAAAAGGTTTTCTTTTCTTAAAAAATTAAAAGCAGTACTTCGCCGCATCGAAGCGCGAGAATTTGGCTATATATATCTGCTTCTCACACTTAAAAGAGGGCACGTGGCGGATTTTAGACGACTTCATGACCAGACATAACTGTTACCTGCCACGTAGGGTTACCACTTTTAATACAAAAAAATAAGGGACGCATACTGCAGCGGGTGCCACATCCCAGTGCCAACACTTTGCAGACTGTACTTAAAAGACCCGCCCTCCTCACTGGACAGTTAAAAAGACCAATCAAACTAACGATGACGTCAAGTATTACCCAATCAAAACTACGAAAGGAGGCATCTTCATAAAATGCGTGTGTGATGATTTGCATGAGACGCTGCTTTAAAAAAAAATGATAAAAAAAATACGGGATAAATCCCGTCCCGTATTGATTCAAAACGGGACGCGCAATTTCATTCTCAAATACGGGACGATTCCGTATTTTAAAGGACGGGTGGCAACCCTACAGTGCCAGGTAACCACCCATACAATCAGATTGTGATTCAGACTAGGAATGCAATGAATGTAATTACCCCGATCTACATACAAGGCGAAAGTCTTGCAACATTCAAAGATGATGGTTTGGGATTAGTACACCATACAACATAAAAGAGCTTATGAAGCCTTGAACCGAAAAAAGCAACATCTCAGAGATCGTAAAAAAAAAAAATAGGAGGTAATGTCGTTTTACTCGCTGTAGATTTTATTCAAACATTACCAGTTATTCCACGAGGGAGACCAGCAGATGAACTCAACGCGTGTTTAAAATCCATGCTTCTCCCACGCTCGGTTATATGTCGCGTGTTCTCGGGTAGGTACACCAAAAAATGTATACATTTAAGCATGTAATGGACAAACAAAAAATGAGGTATACCCGAGGGCACTGCAGTAGTACTTAATCTAACTTTACTTCTTAAATGTTAATGTTTTACTGTTTAATAATTTATACGCTTCTTATATGTTGTTCAAATTCTTTTATCAAAATACCAGTGACAGCGCAATGCACGATAACATGGAGTGAATACACCATACACATCCGCCCACGGCCGCCCTGGTGTGCGCAGACAGGAGTTGATTCTACAATAAAATAAAATAAACATAAAAGAGTAATACAATCATCACCCATAAAGCGGATAGTAGACGTGACGTACTATATGTGTACCAGATTTCAAGTCAATAGGTGAAACGGTTTGCGAGCTACAGGTGATTTAAAATCCTGGACAGACACACAAATTTCCACGGTAGCAAATTACAGAAGATGATTTTACTGTTTAATAATTTATATTTATATGAAATGTGCTTCTTATATATTACTTCATATTCTCATATGATAATGATGTTAATATTTATATTGATTTCTATGTTATTGAAACTGCATGTATGTGTGTATATGTATGTGTGTATATACAGTGGTGTGAAAAACTATTTGCCCCCTTCCTGATTTCTTATTCTTTTGCATGTTTGTCACACAAAATGTTTCTGATCATCAAACACATTTAACCATTAGTCAAATATAACACAAGTAAACACAAAATGTAGTTTGTAAATGGTGGTTTTTATTATTTAGGGAGAAAAAAAAATCCAAACCTACATGGCCCTGTGTGAAAAAGTAATTGCCCCCTGAACCTAATAACTGGTTGGGCCACCCTTAGCAGCAATAACTGCAATCAAGCGTTTGCGATAACTTGCAATGAGTCTTTTACAGCGCTCTGGAGGAATTTTGGCCCACTCATCTTTGCAAAATTGTTGTAATTCAGCTTTATTTGAGGGTTTTCTAGCATGAACCGCCTTTTTAAGGTCATGCCATAGCATCTCAATTGGATTCAGGTCAGGACTTTGACTAGGCCACTCCAAAGTCTTCATTTTGTTTTTCTTCAGCCATTCAGAGGTGGATTTGCTGGTGTGTTTTGGGTCATTGTCCTGTTGCAGCACCCAAGATCGCTTCAGCTTGAGTTGACGAACAGATGGCCGGACATTCTCCTTCAGGATTTTTTGGTAGACAGTAGAATTCATGGTTCCATCTATCACAGCAAGCCTTCCAGGTCCTGAAGCAGCAAAACAACCCCAGACCATCACACTACCACCACCATATTTTACTGTTGGTATGATGTTCTTTTTCTGAAATGCTGTGTTCCTTTTACGTCAGATGTAACGGGACATTTGCCTTCCAAAAAGTTCAACTTTTGTCTCATCAGTCCACAAGGTATTTTCCCAAATGTCTTGGAAATCATTGAGATGTTTCTTAGCAAAATTGAGACGAGCCCTAATGTTCTTTTTGCTTAACAGTGGTTTGCGTCTTGGAAATCTGCCATGCAGGCCATTTTTGCCCAGTCTCTTTCTTATGGTGGAGTCGTGAACACTGACCTTAATTGAGGCAAGTGAGGCCTGCAGTTCTTTAGACGTTGTCCTGGGGTCTTTTGTGACCTCTCGGATGAGTCGTCTCTGCGCTCTTGGGGTAATTTTGGTCGGCCGGCCACTCCTGGGAAGGTTCACCACTGTTCCATGTTTTTGCCATTTGTGGATAATGGCTCTCACTGTGGTTCGCTGGAGTCCCAAAGCTTTAGAAATGGCTTTATAACCTTTACCAGACTGATAGATCTCAATTACTTCTGTTCTCATTTGTTCCTGAATTTCTTTGGATCTTGGCATGATGTCTAGCTTTTGAGGTGCTTTTGGTCTACTTCTCTGTGTCAGGCAGCTCCTATTTAAGTGATTTCTTGATTGAAACAGGTGTGGCAGTAATCAGGCCTGGGGGTGGCTACGGAAATTGAACTCAGGTGTGATACACCACAGTTAGGTTATTTTTTAACAAGGGGGCAATTACTTTTTCACACAGGGCCATGTAGGTTTGGATTTTTTTTTCTCCCTAAATAATAAAAACCATCATTTAAAAACTGCATTTTGTGTTTACTTGTGTTATATTTGACTAATGGTTAAATGTGTTTGATGATCAGAAACATTTTGTGTGACAAACATGCAAAAGAATAAGAAATCAGGAAGGGGGCAAATAGTTTTTCACACCACTGTATATATATATATATATATATATATATATATATATATATATATATATATATATATATATATACTAGCAAAATACCCGCGCTTCGCAGCAGAGAAGTAGTGTGTTAAAGAGGTTATGAAAAAAAAAGGAAACATTTTAAAAATAACGTAACATGATTGTCAATGTAATTGTGTTGTCATTGTTATAAGTGTTGCTGTCTTTTATATATATATATATATATATATATATATATATATATAATATACACACACACATAAACATTTATATACATATACATATATATACATATCTACATATACACATATCTACATATATATACACACATACATAAACACACACATAAGACTTATTGACTGAAACGGGCTTTCACGAAAACAGTTAGGGCTTTGCTACAGGATACACCCTCCACAAGTTAACCAAGTAAAAATAAAATATATATTTCTGTTTTATTTAAACCTTTTAAGTTCATATGCATAGTCCCATTTGGCTGTTTAATTTTTTTTTTCTTTCTTCAGTAATATTTAATCTCCGTAAAGAAAAAGAACATATCCATTTTACTTTTTTTGTATCTGTGTAGTAATATTTTAGTGTAAAAGAATAACCAGTATTTAAACCTTTTATGTTACTTTATACATTTATTTTACACAATGTTGAAAAATTAATAAGAAAGCTACATATTTTGGCAGCTGCTGCTTTCATTTTCAATGAAATGAAAAAAGCTCTCCAAGAGAAAACGTCAATGAAGAAGAAACAGTTTGCACTATCTAAAAAGGAGAAACCCTCATTTATAAAAGTTTGCTGCAGATGACTTAACTGAAAATAAATGAATAGTTCCTATGTGTATAATACATATTTATCTATTTGACTTATGCCTTTATTCCACCAACTTACAACATCTGAAGTACAATTTGTTACATTACTTTTGTTTTTTGCAGCACAGGCAGGTGAAGTGACTTCCTCAGGGTCACACAGTGGTGTCAGTACCAGGATTTGAACTGACAAGCTCCGGGTTTGCTGAAATATTACTGAAGAAAGAAAAAAAACGAAAATGGGCAAATAGGGCTATGCATACAAATGTCCATCCATCCATTATCCAACCTGCCATATCCTAAATACAGGAGCCAATAAGTAGATATGTATATATACAGTATATATATATATATATATATATATATATATATATATATATAATGTGAATGTATGTATGTATATATCTATGTCTATATATATATATATATGTAGATATGTAAATTTGTATATGTATATATATGTTTATGTGGATGTGTATATACGTATGTATATGTAGATATGTGTATATGTAGATATGTATATATATATGTTTATGTATATATATGTTTATGTGTGTGTGTGTGCATATTATATATATAAAAGACAGCAACACTCATAACAATGACAACACAATTACATTGACAATCATGTTACGTTATTTTTAAAATGTTTCCTTTTTTTTTCATAACCTCTTTAACACATTACTTCTCCGCTGCGAAGCGCGGGTATTTTGCTAGTGTATATAATATAGTGTGTGTGTGTTTTTTTGGGTATTTTTTTCCCTTTTTTGGGTAAAGGAAAAGCTGGTTGCTTAATACTGAATTTTAAGTTCATGAACCAAACGTTCATATTGACATTATATTTTATAACTTGACAACCCGTTGGAAGACTTATGAATAATTTACTGTTAAAATAGCACATTAATGGATTACTGTGGTTTGGTGGCATGTACCTCAAATGAAAATATGCATGTAGCCATTAAAATACATAAGCTTTATTTAAAAAAAAAAAAAATACACGTTGCAGAAGTCACATTCTAGTTGTCATATTGTGGTTCATTTACAGTCATATGAAAAAGTTTGGAAACCCCTCTTAATTCTTTGGATTTTTGTTTTATCATTAGCGGAGCTGTCAAAGTAGAAGCTTCCTTTTAATATATGTCATGCCTTATGGAAACAGTAGTATTTCAGCAGTGACATTAAGTGTATTAGATTAACAGAAAATATGCAATATGCATCAGAACAAAATTAGGTGCATAAATTTGGGCACCCCAACAGAGATATGACATCAATACTTAGTTGAGCCTCCTTTTGCAAATATAACAACCTCTAGATGCCTCCTATAACCTTTGATGAGTGTCTGGATTCTGGATGGAGGTATTTTTGACCATTCTTCCATACAAAATCTGTCCAGTTCAGTTAAATTTGATGGCTGCCGAGTATGGACAGCCTGCTTCAAATCATCCAAAAGATTTTCGATGATATTCAAGTCAGGAGACTGTGACAGCCATTCCAGAACATTGTACTTCTCCCTCTGAATGAATGCCTTTGTAGATTTTGAACTGTGTTTTGGGTCATTGTCTTGTTGGAATATCCAACCACTGTGTAACTTCAACTTTGTGACTGATACTTGAACATTATCCTGAAGAATTTGTTGATATTGGATTGAATTCATCTGACCCTCGACTTTAACAAGGGCCCCAGTCCCTGAACTAGCCACACAGCACCACAGCATGATGGAACCTCCACCAAATTTGACAGTAGGTAGCAGGTGTTTTTCTTGGAATGTGGTGTTCTTCTTCTGCCATGCGAAACGCTTTTTGTTATGGCCAAATAACTACATTTTTGTCTCATCAGCACTGAATCTGGCTTGTCTAAATGAGCATTTGCAAACAACAAGCGATTCTGTTTGTGACGTGAGTGCAGAAAGGGCTTCTTTCTCATCACCCTGCCATACAGATGTTCTTTATGCAAATTGCGCTGAATTGTAGAACGATATACAAATACACCATCTGCAGCAAGATGTTCTTGCAGGTCTTTAAAGGTGATCTGCGGGTTGTCTGTAACCATTCTCACAATCCTGCGCATATGCCGCTCCTGTATTTTTCTTGGCCTGCCAGACCTGTGCCTGTGGCCTTCCATTTCTTGATACATTCCTTACAGTTGAAACTGACAGTTTAAACCTCTGAGATGGCTTTTTTGTAGCCTTCCCCTAAACCATGAGACTGAACAATCTTTGTTTTCAGATCTTTTGGGAGTTGCTTTGAGGATCCCATGCTGTCACTGTTCAGAGGAGAGTCAAAGGGAAGCACAACTTGCAATTGACCACCTTAAATACCTTTTCTCATGATTGGACACACTTGTCTATGAAATTCAAGGCTTAAAGAGCTAATACAACCAATTTGGTGTTGCAAGTAATCAGTATTTAGCAGTTACATGCATTCAAATCAGCAAAATTACAAGGGGACCCACATTTTTGCACAGCCAGTTTTTCACATTTGATTTAATTTCATACATCTAAATACTGCTTCACTAAAAATCTTTGTTCGGAAAACACCCCAGTACTCAGATGTTCCTAGGAAATGAAAGACATACAACTGTTATCTTTCTTGTTGAAAGTAGAGTAAATTATTATGCAGGCTGAGAGGGGTTCCCAAACTTTTCATATGACTGTATATCACTAGTTCAAATAATTATAGCTGTGTTTCTCTCCTTTTGAAAGTATAATCATTTGTATGCTTTAAAAACTGCTTTCCCAATGTTGCAATGATAAAATTAATTTCTCCAACATATACTGTGAAACTGCATATTTGTGAATTATAACAGAAGGAGTAGTACTACTTTAAAGGAGGCCTTTGCTCTCTTTTAAAATCAGAATGGGATCATTTGTAGTGATTCTGACAAACTAACAGGAACTTCAGCTCTGTTTGCTGTTGAATAAGTAGTATGTCACTGAGCAGTCAGAAAATCATAAAAAGCAGTTTTTTTGGTGTTTCTGAATGCAGTTTTTGAAGTTAAAAATATTCTGAGACACAGCTGTAAGAAAACTAGAGTCCACAATTTTTTGCCAAATGTAACTATGTTTATGATTTTTAAACTCTTTATATAAACTGCAGAAATGCTAAATGTACTCCTACTGTACATCAAAAAGGTGTCAAGTTAGATTTAACTTGGAATGTTTACTGTGGGGTAAAAAATCAGCAGTGTATATGATCTCTCAAAATTAAAAAAAAAATATTGAAGTGACTTCTGTCAAATTCGGCTAATAGTTGGAAAGTAATGTTTTTGAGAACTTTAATATGAATAATGCTAAAATGGTTTGTTTTTTCTTATTTTTAGGCAGTTGAAAACCTGTGTTCCCACAAAATTTCAGCAAATCTTTACAAGCAGTTGAGAACAGTATGTGAGGACCACATAAAGGCACAGATCCATCAGTTCAGAGAATATCCTTTTTGGTTGTTCAGTGGCACATTGATTTGATATAATTTTGTATTTTCTTACAGAATATTATACAACTATTATGTGTATTAATTTGGGATGAAATTGTCAGCTAATGTAAATAGCATCTGTCTTTTGAGATTTTTATTTTCAAAAATATTTCATAATGTAATAAACAATTTAATCTGACCAATTCATGTATAATACTGAGTTCAATCAGTTAAATTGTTTTTATATTTATAATTATTTAAATTTTAATTATATATTCCTCAATAATGTAAATGTTTCCATTTGGTTGCAGCTGTTTCCAATTACTGCATTTTTTTTACCTTATGCTTTTTTCTCTTTCCCCAATTAAATTTCAAATAATCAATACAAGTAGAAAGATTTTATGTATTTTTTCTGCTTTCTTGTCTTTCGGTTAGCTGTCTCTTAATCGGATGTGTGTCTCTGCTTTGAATAATCCATCCATTTTCCAACCCGCTGAATCTGAACACAGGGTCACGGGGGTCTGCTGGAGCCAATCCGAGCCAACACAGGGCGCAAGGCAGGGACCAATCCCGGGCAGGGCGCCAACCCACCACAGGACACACACACACACACCCACACACCAAGGCCAATTTGGAATCGGCAATCCACCTAACCTGCATGTCTTTGGACTGTGGGAGGAAACCCACGCAGACACGGGGAGAACATGCAAAACTCCATGCACTGCGTCACCGTGCCGCCCTTGCTCTGAATAAAACTCGCAATTTGGTGATATATATTTCAACATTTACTATCTAAGTTTCATTAACTAAACTATAGAAAGAAGTAATATAACTGTTCATGTGGTGGATACAAAAAGATTTGCATCAGGATCTCGTATACATTTTTTTCCCTAAAGTAGGCTGAAAATTTACAGGAGTGGGAAAAGTTCTGCATGTAAAATCTTTATGAAGTTTAGGATAAAGTGAACCACATATGCACAATCTGTCCCAAGTTAGAATGACTGTTGTCAGCTGAGGCCCCACAAGACTGGAACTGGACACGCTTACTATAAATTATTTTTAGAATTGTACACACACACACACACACACACGCTCACACATGCTCTCATACTGTATCCATTGCAAGCTACAATAACTTTTTTTTTTATTCTTACTTTAAAAGATGTCATTTATATTTGTCGGTTTTTGTTTATAATCAAGTTTTGATTTAACTAAATTACCACTTGTTACAAATGTTCTTTGTTTCTGAGAAGGAGTACATGATGCTTGTAGATTTTTGGTATTTTATAATATTTAAAATATTATGCTATGTTGGGAATTACTTATTAGTTTTCTGTTTGTTCCTTAATTAATGTATACGGATGCATTAGATAGTGTACTATTTCTTAAGAAGATAGATAAGTGTTGGCAAGATCACTGCAGACAAATGGTAAGTTTTGGTGCTAAAAGCATTTTTACTTAAATAGTAATAAAAAGAAAGTTAATCTGAAATTCAAGTAAGCTTAAGGTTCTTTTCAACTAGTAATCGGTAGGATTGGCATATTTTATATTTATACATATAATTCTATATCTTAACTTTTAACATACTGTGAACTCTGAAGTTTCTTTAGTTCTTGTGTTGGTGTATACTAAAATTTGATTTAATCTTCATATAAGTCCGTATACATAAAGACAGTCTAATATATGAAATGTCACACATACTACTGTTTAAGGTGAAGGACGGAAAAGGCTGTGGATCTGAATGACAAGAGTAAAGATTTTAAGGTGTACCAATCAATGAAATAATATGCAGTTGTAAGTTTGAGTGAGTGCTCAAACCGCGGCTGGTAGGCAGATTTTAAATAAATAATTGCCACTCTCGTGTCTTTGTGTGGGGGTGTGGTAACATGGCGAAAGTGGTTCCTTCTGTGCGATGCGGGAGCAGACGGCCATGCACTTAGTGCACACGTGCAGGATTGGCCATGATCCTATTGGCACTGGGAACTGCTGATTGCCGCAGCTGTGCCATGTCCATGATTTAAAAGGGAAGCATGAGTACTAGACTGAGAAGTAAAGCTGATCGGAAAGAAAGGGGGAGATCGAGAGAAACAAAGAGAAAAGAAAACAAAAGGAGGTTGAAAGATGGACAAAGGGAAGGCAGGAGGTGGAGAGATCCAGTGCAAGTGAGTGGATGAGAGGTGGCAAAGGCAGACAGCTGTAAGTTACTGTGTTCTGAAACACAGAAACTAACAAGCATGACAATTACTTGAAACAGTGAAGTAAATCAATGAAGTGACAGTGGTTTAATTTTGGCATGTAAACATCTTACAGTTGTCAAGTAGTCTACTTTTTTTATAATTCTTAATTTTTTTGGAAACTGCTTTGAACAGAAAATAAAAATATTCTTTGGGATCAGACTCCTTAAAATGCATTTAGCATGTAGTTAAGTCCTGTGATGTGCACTCATGCTTAGTGAATGTGTCTGTGCCTAATTACAATATGCATTTGTTACCTAGAGCAGTCTGTACCTGGGAAATATCAGTCAAGGGCAGTAGTATTAAATGGAATGCAGTAATCATTATTTTGCACAATAAGGGTATTTAAGCAGTCATAAATATATTCATGATTAATATACAATATTTAGTGTGCAGCCTTAACACAGATTTCCTAGTTTTTTTTCTTAGTAAATGCACAACTTCTCATTATTTATTAGGATTTAGTGTTTCAGTTAGCACAGAACTGGAGTTGGTGAGCACGTATGGAAAAATATTACTCTTAGCAAAACTTAAAGTAATCTGCCTTTTTCTCCACTGCCTGCTTCGTATGTCATGTGGTTGGCATATTCACTTTTTATCTTAACTGACTTATATCCCACCAATTGTTTGTTTCATTATATAGCTCTTGGAAAAGAAACATTACTTCATTGTTACATTTATTATTTTCTTTTGATATCTTAGTTGAGGAAAGACCGAGGCACACCTCATTGTCTGTTCAGGGAAGCTATAATTATAAATATCTATGGTTGTCTCTCTTTAGTTTGTATGATTTGATGCAAAGTCACATGTTTTTAAACTTGTTGCTCAGTTCCATAATTTCTTTAATATAATGTTTCTAACCTCCAGTTTTCAGTAAAAGTTATGTTGTTAATAAGTACAGATGTACACATTTTTATAGCAGTGAAAAGTTTAACAACTGTTATTTTTTTAATTGCTTATCTTGACAAAGGTGTTTTTTTAAAGCACAATATGGATTTAATACTCTTGAGTGGAAGCCTGGCTGGTTTGTTATAGCATCACTCTATAGAACATTCCTCATTTAATCACTCATATCGGCACAATCCTGATATTTAACAAAGGTGGTAAATAGGTAATAACACATAGTGTAAAGTGTTATAAAATACAGTTTATTTGTTTGTTTTAATTGTAGATCATGATAAGAAGTATATTTTTGTTTTTGGATCGGACTTATGTTCTTCAGAACTCTATGCTGCCATCTATTTGGTAGGTTTCATTTTATACCTGTTATTTGATATTCATAGTGGAGTTAAATGACAAAATTAGAGGGCTTTGTCTATTTAAATTGTTATGCAATTTCTATTTTGTTTGCTAAAGTATGTTACATTATTTTCAGTGCCTCATGGTGATTCTTATTATTATTACATTATAAAGTACCTGAACTACTTTAATCACTGTATATGGACTAGACAAATTATTACATAATGTAGATGGAATACTTCTCTTATGTACAGCAAAAGTCTTTCACACATCTAAAAAACTTTTTTCTAATTAAGTAAACCAAGGAGAAATTAACGAATTACAAGTTAAAATAACAAATACATGGAAGTATACTAAATAGTTTTAGAAAGTAACATAAATATTGATAAATATCTACTAATTAACAATCAAAAATAAGTCAGAGTGAATAATTATAGAACAGAATAGAGTTAAGTTCCCATATAAAAGTATAACATTCAGAAGACATTAATAATAAATATTTTTATACTTGTACTCTGCACAATGTTAAGTAACAATAATTGATTGGTTGTAGTATTTTCCTTTTTAAACCGACACTAATGTACTGCAGTCATTTGTGCAATCTCCAGATGTGGCTCAGTACTCTTAATCATTTTGGCTTTAATAAAATTGAACGTATTCAGTAATTTTTTTTCCACAATGAGACCCCAGCACCCATATTCTCCATTATAAAATGCAAGAGCAGTCATATTCTGTTTGTTTGTTTGTTTGTTTATTTATTTTGCTTTGCATCAGAATGCAGTCTCAGTTTGATAGTAGTCTTATCAATATTCTGCAATTTGTTTAAGTACTTTCGTGCACGTTTCTGTATTTTAAATTTTCATGAAAGTATGTATAAACTTGTATGACATCTGAAACATCTGAATACTGAACTGGCCAATTCTAAAACCGATTCCCCTTTTTTTCTCTCTTTTGGGTGTTTTTCCTTTTTTCTTTATCCCTTTAAAAAAAATTTATACAAAGCTCCTGCATGACCAGATGCATAGGAGCCTTATGTTTTGTATTAAACTGTTAACATTGGTATTTTTATAGTTAAACTTGACCACATGTGTTGCCTGTTCATCTTTTATTAACAAAATGAAGTTCTGAAGAGTTGTTAGTGACTGTAAAATACTAAAAAATAATTTTGCTTAAAATACATAATTTTTACTAATAAAATGTGTACAAAAAGTATTTATCCACAGTTTATATGGCATGAAAGAAAATAAAATTATTTTCATAACAATTATGGTCATTTTGTTTAATTTTTTCTGTTGTGTATCTATCTAAAACAAAGCTTAATTTACAAACAAAAATTAAGTAGTTTTCACAATTTGTCTAACAAAAAAACATTCTTACGCACTGATTCAATAAACTGATATTGGAAGCTAAACACTGCTTAAATTTAAATATGTGCACTTTTAGGCTTTAATCATTTTTAATCATTAATGCACGTTAAAGTATATTTATTCAAGGGTTTCTTTTTTATTTAAGTGTTCTTTTATCTTTTCTTTTTCTAATTGATACTGTGAGCTGCTGTGCTAAACACAAATTTGCTCACCATCTAAACTCAGACCAGCAGTATCCATTTTACTTGTGACAATATAAAAAACTCTGAATTCATTAAAGTGTTTTTTCTTTCCATCTTGCTATTCGTCTAATTGCACAGTACGACTCACCAGATTTCTTTTTCTCACTCCACTTTCTTTATTGTAAAGCCAAATATTCCATTCTGGTTAAGACTGCCTTGCTGCCCTCTGTTTACAGGACGTTTGCAGCCAAAACAAAATTGTATTAGCTTAACTATTATAATAACTTTGTGTACAGGAACACTACAACTAAATTATCATAATGTTTAGAAAAGCAGGATTAGAAAAAAAACTTTTTTGTGATCAGCCAATTTACTGATCGCTGATAGTCTTTTGTAGTGAAAATCAGACAATTAGTCAGAGCATCAATACTATCTGGGTAAAACACCACCACATGGCTGGTTATGAGCCTGGTAGAGCAGGCAGAAAGAATAGTGAGACATTTTATCATCTGCAGTTGCAGATGATGATGCTTGAACTATGACACATTGGCTTTATTTATTATAATCTACAAACCTTTGTCTTTCACACCTGAAAATATTCTGGTGTTGTGCAACTGCAATATTCAGCTTTAAAGAGAGAAAACAAAATGTCATAGACTGGCCCTTTTGTGACTTAGACTGTCCTTTATAATTCATATATTATGCCAAAGTGCAAGTTATTGGATGTTTTTGTGTAGTTATCAAGAATCCAATTCAAAGTAACATTACTGATACAGTGAATTAGTATAACCTGCTCTGAGGCCACATTGCAAGAGCATAAGAGTAATTTTGGTAACAATGTTGGCCAATACAAATGCTGGACAAAGAAATTTAATGGCAAGGCTTGGTAACAGCTAGTGAAAGTAATTTGCAGACAAAATCAGCAAATGGATATATGGATAATAACACAATTGAAATAGCCAGATAAGCAGATCTAACACAAATATGATATCATAAATATCCTTAATTGAAATACCTAGATTAATGAGACATCTATTATCTTGACAGGTAGGTAGAAGATTAGAGGTCCTATCTAAAGGTTCTCCTTCCTATGATATACCTTCTTACAGTTTCATTTGGAACTGCAAGAAGACTTGCATTCTATAGCACACATTTTGATTACAAGATATAAGTATCAATTGTTTCAAGAAGATAAAATGGGAGAAAAATAGTTTACCACTTCATACTTAAGAATGGTTTTCAAATTGGAGACAAATTTAATTGGAAACCAATGTGTACCCTTGAGAGTCACGATCACCAGTTCTACCACTGAGCTACTGAGGTATATTTTAACCAGCTACAGATCTGCTTTCATGCTTAGCATCTTTCATAGACTCCCTGTGTGCACCACCTGTTAGAGCAGCTTTAGCTAAGAATCTGTAATAATTATTAAAACCTACATAAGAGATTATATTAATACATAAATCATTGTGGATTCAGCTAAAGTAATGCTCAAGGCCTTAGTCAGTATTATCTCACTTTTTGATCAGTTTTCATCCATAAACAAGACTAAAAACAGTTTGGTCAAATTATTAAAATTGGGCTTGACCCATCTGGACAAAATATTATTTGGCTCTACCTTAACCTAGATTGAGCTTCTTATGTAGACTAGAGTTTATCTTATATGCACATGGATTTAAAAAAAAAAAAAAGTTGCAAACTCAACAACAAAAAAGACCATTGCTATTAGTAGTATTTAGTTTATAAATCTTACCTGTTCTTGTATCGTTATCTTTTTTTTTAATTTTTTAAATTTTTTTTTTAATAAACATGTGAGGTGTTACAAAGGGCATCTTTTAGAGATCATAGGGCATGTTGGTCACCAGAGACTGAACAAATGAGAATTATCCAAATCCATGCTACTTTGCGAGCATTTAAAGTTTTACCCAATTCAAATGCTACTGGCAACTTTTTATCCAGTCAGTTTTTTTTTATTGATTTTGTTGTCATCATTCCATACAAATAGTCAATTTGTATAAAAAAATAGGATTGAAAACAAATCAACCCCCACCCCTGAGAAAGAGAGCTTGGCCAACGGAGTAAAACTTAAAGCTAGTAAAAATAAATAAATTGATGAGTTGATAGGTGGATAAAGATAAGTGGAGAAGAAAAAGAAATGGGAAGAGAATCTCTACTTCCTCAGTGCTTTAAGAGTTTATTCTAAAATATTATTGATTAGATCCTGCCAGGTTTTGAAAAAGTTCTGCATAAATCCTCTAACTGAGAATCTGATTTTTTCCAATTTCAAATAATATAAAACATCAGTTACCTACTGACTTAAAAGAGGAGAGTTAGGATTCTTCCAGTTTGGCAAAATACGTCTGCGTGCCAGTAGTGTAGTGAAGGTAATTACAGTTTGTTTGTCCTTCTCCACTTTAAGCCCATCTGGAAGAACACCAAACACAGCTGTTAATGGGTTAGGAGGGATTGTGACCCCAAGGCTGTCTGAAAGGCACTTAAAAATGTTTGTCCAGAATGATGTTAATTTGGTGCAGGCCGAAAACATGTGACCCAGTGAAGCTGGAACTTGATTGCAGCATTCGCAGGTTCAGTTTTTCCCTGGAAACATTTTGGACAGTTTTAAGTGAGACACATGTGCTCGATATATAACTTTGAGTTGAATAATTGTATGCTTTGCGATAATGGAGCTTGAATGAATTCTCTGCATTGCTCCCTTCCACTCCTTTTCTGATATGTTGAGTGAGAGATCCTTTTCCCATTGTCCTCTTGGATCTTTGAAAGGGAGGGACTGTAAAATAATTTTATACTTTGCAGAAATGCTGTCTGTGTCCTCAAAACTGAGCAATATGTTTTCCAGCATAGAGGAAGGTGCAAATGAGGAAAATCGGGCAGGTTCTGTTTAACAAAGTTTCTAATTTGAAGATAGTGAAAGAAATGTGTTGCTGGAAAGTTAAATTTAGAATGTAATTGTTCATAGGATGCAAAGATGTTGTCTATATAAAGATCTCTAAGCAATTTAATCCCAAATGTTTTCCAGATATTAAAAACTGCATATGTTTGCGAGGGTTGAAAAAGGTGGTTCTCATGCAGAAGTGCCACCGATAAAAGATTCTTCATCTTAAAATGCTTTCTACATTGGTTCCATATTCTGAGTGAGTGAAGCACAATTGGGTTATTAGTATATTAGCGATAACTTCCATTTATTGGGGCACAAAGCATGGAATATAAAGAAGTACTGCAGGATTTTATTTCTATTGTGGACCAAACCTGTGTATGTTGATCTATTTGTGTCCAGGTTTTTATAGCTTGTATGTTTGCTGCCCGGTAATAAAACTGAAAGTTAGGTAGACCCATGCCACCTTCTGGCTTAGGTCTTTGTAGGGTCGCTCTTTGGATACGTGGATGTTTTAAGTTCCAAATAAATGAGGTTATGGTTGAATCTAATTGCTTAAAAATTATTTATTGATGTATATTGGAATATTTTGAAATAAAAAGAGAAGCTTAGAAAGATTATTTATCTTAACAACGTTAATTATTCCAGCTAGAGTGAGATGAAGGGTTGACCATCTATGCAAGTCTAGCTGAATTTTCTCCATACAGACGGCGAAATTTTGTTGATAAAGAGCTTTATGTTTACTTGTGATATTATCCCCTAGGTATTTAAACTGATCTGCAATAATAAAAGGGAAGGTGTCCAATATAATACTGTATGCTTGAAAATTCACTGGAAAGAGCACACTTTCATTCAGATTAATTCTGAGACCAGAGATCTTTTGAAATTCTTTAAGTGCTGTTAAGACTGCAGGCACAGTATTTTGTGGGTCTGATATATACAGTACCATATCATCTGCATATAGAGAAATTTTCTGTTCAATACCTTCTCTGATAATCCCCTTTATCTGATAAGCATTTCAACAGTGATCTGCCAGTGGTTCAATGGCAATTGCAAATAGCAGTGGTGACAAGGGGCATCCTTGTCTGGTACCATGTTCTAGCTGAAAGTAGTCTGAGCAAATGTTGTTAATTCAAACTGAAGCTTCTGGATTGGTATACAGTAGTTTGATCCATGCAGAAATGTTCGGGCCAAACCGAGATTTCTCTAATGTAGTGAAAAGGTAGTTCCATTCAATCATATCAAATGCTTTTTCTGCATCCAATGATAATAATATCTCTGGGGTGTTTGACTTTGCAGGTGAATATATTATATTAAACAGGCGTCAAAGATTGGAAGCTAAGTGTCGGCCTTTAATAAATCCAGTCTTATCTTGTGATATTACCGAAGGCAGCACTTTCACTATCCTTCTAGCTAGGACTTAGGAGAGTATCTTAACATCATTATTCAGAAGTGAAATTGGTCTGTATGATGCACATTGTAATAAGTCCTTACTTTGTTTAGGAAAGACGGTGATTAATGCTTGGTGAAAAATTTGAGGTAGAATGTGATTGTCTCTAGGTTCTGTAAATGTTGCTAATAAGAGGGGAGCTAGCTGAGTGGAGAATTTCTTATAAAATTCTATAGGGTAGCCATCAGGGCCTGCTGCTTTCCCGCTCTGAAGTGAGTTTATAGCATCTAGTAATTCTGATAGCGTCAGAGGTTTATCCAGTTCCTCTGCACTAAAAGTATCTATTTGTGGTATCTGTAATGTATCCAGAAATGCATTAGATTGTGTGTCGTCTTCTTTAAACTCAGTAGAATATAAGGATTTATAGTAGTCTCTAAATGTGTGCATTATAGTTTTATGGTCAATGATTTTATCTCCGTTCGTGTTGGTGATTGCTGGGATTGCATTGTGAACTTCTTGCTTGTGGATTTGTTGAGCTAAGAGCTTATTAGCTTTCTCTCCGTGTTCATAGTAATGATATCTTGATTTAAAAATGAGTTGTTTAGTTTCTTTGGTTGTTAAGAGGTTGAGCTCTGAATGCAGAGCCTGCCTTTTCCTATAAAGAGCCTCACTTGGACACCTGGCATGTTCTTGATCTATTGTAGTAATTTCACTGGTTAGCTCGGATACCTTCTTGGTTTCTAATTTATTTCTATGGGAAAGATATGAAATATTCTGTCCTCTTAAGAAGGCCTTTAGAGTTTCCCAGAGTATTCCTGCAGAGGTCTCTGAGGATGTATTTTTCTCTAGGAAGAAACTGATTTGTTTTGATATAAATTCTGTCCAGTTCTCATCTGCTAATAGAAGTGGGTTAAGACGCCATCTGCGAGATGAGTATGTGGGGCATAATGATTTTAGCTCTAAAATCAGAAGGGCATGGTCGGAAATAGGTCAGTTTTTACACAACAGAGTAATTGACATTTTGTGTAATGAATGAAACTGTTGTCAGTATGCAAATATACCCATTTTTAGGTGATGTTTCCTAATGTGGGAATATAGAGGTAAAATAGAATTGATCGTGGCATTGAGTTGCTAAAAAAAAAAGTCTTTCTGTAGTCAATTTTTTAATCATCAAATAAATTACTTTTAAAAAATGCTTGATAATCTGCAGTCAATTTTGTGGATAATCATGTGAAAAGCCACATCTACATTTAAAATTGTCTCCTTTCAACATTAAAAACTAATATTAAAGTTGTTCTCTAGACATGACCAAATTTCAAATTGAAATCTAGTATAAAGGTTGTGGCACAGGCATAGTTGTTATAACACCTGAGTAAAGGAAATAAAAATAATAATAAAAAACAAATACGTTAATTTTAAGCATTAGTGTCATTTTTCTAGAGAAAAAAGAGTACTTATGCTTGAACTTTATTTTAAGATGGACAGAAATGTTAAAGAATAAGTTAAAATAAATGTTTCCTGGTTGCTTGGCTGCTTCCTCTCAAATCCACATGTTTACCCGGTACTCTCATTATCTTCTTAAGATAGTTTGAAATTTGACAGGTGACTTTAAATTGGCCTTATTTATAGAAGTGAATGTTGCAATGTGTACAACTGTACCTTGTGATGAACTGAAGCCCCTCCAGAGATTTTTGCCCTATGCCAAATGCATCTTCAATAGGCTCCTACTCTGGTATCGTGTTTTCCAAAAAATAGATTTAAGTTCATTCTATAAGTTGGTTGACAATGTGGCTGCACAATTAAGTCTTTGAATCTTCTCTTTCTCTGGCAGTTTAAAAAGACTGTTAACTTCATTGAAAACCAAAACATCTAATTTAGATTTACACACCAGAATAACTGTAAAATTTGAGTCTAAAAGATCTGAGTTGCACCTCTCATAAGCAGTGCTGCAGGTTGGAGTGTAGGTGTTTGAATAATGCTTGGATAGTTTACCACCATTAACAATCTTCATTTAAATGTACAATAAAATGCAGGATTTCATTATTGTTCTGTGTTGCCATTGTCAAATTAAAATATAGACCATGTAGAAGACAAAAAAACAATATTCACATTGTGTGATAAGAACGGGCATCCTGGCCAAGTAGGGGCATGGTTTATTACCTGGATAGGAGGCCCAGCAGGAATGATGGATGAACTGGCCAGCAAAGATAACTTTCTGCCCAAAATAATGGATGGACCATTAGAAGCCGGAACTTGGGTAGTTCCATCAATCATTTAGTAGGCGGCAGTGGTCCTCGCATGAGAGCCCAGTCGAGACACCTGCAGGGGTCCTTGAGATATGGAGTCATGGTTCCTATGTTCTAATAGAGGGTGCCGTCGATGGAGGACCTTCCTACTTTCATTATGGCCCGGAAGTGCTTCCCGGAGGACATGGCACAGCCCTGGACGCATTCTCAGGTCCAGCATGAAAGGAAGCCCACTGCCACACATGGACAACCCAGAGTCAGGAGGGAGAGGATGATGCTTGTCGGGAGGACTAGAGGCAGAAGACTGAGAGGAAGAAGAAAGGATGGTGTGATTTATTATATTGTGCATATACAGTTGTGGCCAAATGTTTTGAAAGTGACACAAAAATATTAATTTTCACAAAGTTTGCTGCTTCAGTTTTTATGATGGCAAGGATCGGCTCTGAGCCCTTTCTTATTTGCAATGGTGATGGACAGGTTGACAGACGAGATTAGACAGGGGTCCCCATGGATTATGATGTTTGCTGATGACATTGTGATCCGTAGCGATAGTAGGGAGCAGGTTGAGGAGACCCTGGAGAGGTGGAGATATGCTCTAGAGAGGAGAGGAATGAAGGTCAGTAGGAACAAGACAGAATACATGTGTGTAAATGAGGGAGGTCAGTGGAATGGTGAGGATGCAGGGAATAGAGTTGGCGAAGGTGGATGAGTTTAAATACTTGGGATCAACAGTACAGGGGGGATTGTGGAAGAGAGGTGAAAAAGAGAGTGCAGGCAGGGTGGAATGGGTGGAGAAGAGTGTCAGGAGTAATTTGTGACAGACGGGTATCAGCAAGAGTGAAAGGGAAGGTCTACAGGACGGTAGTGAGACCAGCTATGTTATATGAGGTAGCAGAGTTAAAGATGCTAAGATTTGCACTGGGTGTGACGAGGATGGATAGGATTAGAAATGAGTACATTAGAGGGTCAGCTCAAGTTGGATGGTTGGGAGACAAAGTCAGAGAGGCGAGATTGCATTGGTTTGGACATGTGCAGAGGAGAGATGCTGGGTATATTGGGAGAAGGATGCTAAGGATAGAGCTGCCAGGGAAGAGGAAAGCCTAAGCGAAGGTTTATGGATGTGGTGAGAGAGGACATGCAGGTGATGGGTGTAACAGAACAAGATGCAGAGGACAGGAAGATATGAGGAAGATGATCCGCTGTGGCAACCCCAAACGGGAGTAGCCGAAAGAAGAAGAATTTGCATATACTCCAGAATTTAATGAAGAGGGATCAGATGAATTGCAATTAATTGCAAAGTCCCTCTTTGCCATGAAAATGAACTTAATCCCCAATAAAACCATTTCCACCGCTGTTGTCAAGAAGTTGATTCAGCTGCGGGATCGGGACACCACCAGTGCAGAGCTTGCTCAGGAATGGCAGGAGGCAGGTGTGAGTGCATCTGCACACAGAGTGAGGCAAATACTTTTTGAGGATGGCCTGGTGTCAAGAAGGGCAGCAAAGAAGTTACTTCTCTTCAAATAAAACATCAGGGACAGACTGATATTCTGCAAAAGGTACAGGGATTGAACTGCTGAGGACTGGGGTAAAGTAATTTTCTCTGATGAATCCCGTTTCAGATTGTTAGGGGCATCCGGAAAAAAGATTGTCTGTAGAAAAAAAGGTGAGCGCTACCATCAGTCCTGTGTCATGCCAACAGTAAAGCATCCTGAGAGCATTCATGTGTGGGGTTGCTTTTCAGCCAAGGGAAAGCCATGAAAAAAGAATGGTACCAAAACATCTTCCGAGACCAACTTCTCCCAACCGTCCAAGAACAGTTTGGTGACGAACGATGCCTTTTCCAGCGTGATAGAGCACCGTGCCATAAGGCAAAAGTGATAACAAAGTGGCTCGGGGAACAAAACCTCAAAATTTTGGGTCTATTGGCAGGACACTCCCCAGACCTTAATCCCATTGAGAACTTGTGGTCAATCCTCAAGAGGCGGGTGGAGAAACAAAAACCCTCAAATTCTGACAAGCTCCAAGAATTGATTATGCAAGAATGGTCTGTCATCAGTCAAGATTTGGCCCAGAAGTTGATTGACAGCATGCCAGCATGAATTGTAGTGGTCTTGAAAAAGAAGGGCCAACACTGCAAATATTGACTCTTTGCATAAATCTAATGTAACTGTCAATAAAAGCCTTTGAAATGTGTGAAATCCGTGTCATTATACTTCAGTATACCATAGGAACATCTGACAGACATCTAAAAACACTGAAGCAGCAGACTTTATGAAAGCCAATATTTGTGTCATTCTCAAAAGTTTTGGCAATTACTGTACTTTGACTGTGCTTACTGTCTGGGAAAATATTTGGAAGTCTCCCACTGAAATACATAAAGCCAGTGTTGTGCTTGTGGAACATGTGTCGGAGTCAGGTTTGGGGAGCTGGTTTGCCCCCTGTTGGCCACATCATCTTTGGAATACCACAGGCTAGCATGCAACATAACCTTAAGGATACTGTGCATTGCAGAGAGCAGTATTTGAGAAGACTACACAAGGTACACTTTAAATGCAGTATTATTTAGCTTGTGAAGCAGTAACATTTTGGTTGGAGGAATAAATGGTGCTTAACAAATTAATTAGTTCTGCAAGTCAAAACAACATTTTTTTCAGGCTTCAATCGTAAAGTAATTGTTGACATTAATATGCATGCATATCCAAATCAAGTCAATTAAGTTCTCCAGGTGTGCTTTCAGTTCAATTTATGTTCATAAATTACTTAGTAAAAGATGTCTGTATATCAGTTTATATAAAATAAAATGTAAAAGCATTTGTTAAAGATCATGTTTTTAAGTGTTAAATTTATTCAATTACTATATTAGGTAAAAATCAGATAAATATCAGAATATAAATGTTTTAATGCAATGTAGTAAACAAAATTAATATTTTTCATTTCTGTTGATCTCTCAAGTTTCCTTGTGTTTTAACATGTTATTTAAATGAAATTGTTCAATAGAATTCTATACATGCTGGTGTCTTAAAAGATGGATGATCCATTATAAGCAGAATGTTTGCAAAAAGGAGACTTGACACTAACCATACATGCAATAATCTGTAGGAAAATGCATAACATGAACATACACTTCATTGAATCTTTTATTAGCTCATTTAATACTGTCACATCACTTAATGTTACATGCACACTGAGTGTTTTTCTAACAATGTAAACCATCCTGGAAAAATTATGATAGCCATAAACATAATACAACATTTGTTTTTTATATGCCATGCTGCAAATAATATTTTGAAATTGTTTTCTTCATTAAGGTAAAGCGTGTATCTTCAAATCATACAATAAATAAAAGATATCGATGCTTTTATGCATGTTGGATGATATGGATTTAATATTTTTATAATGCAATATCAGTCACTGTGTCTGTTTATCATTTCAAACCATTTTGCTTTTTAAGGTTGTGTGTCCAAAAAAAAGTATTTTACTGTTCTTTAGTATATAAAATGTTCAATTTTTGACAGGCATTTATTCTTGAAGTTTATAAAATACATTTTGATGATTAATATACTCCAGTTTTCATGTGTACATTGTTCTGCTGTTTTTCATTTTTAGGAAGTACTTTTCAGTATGCAGTTTTTGGTCTAATAACCACCTTTCCCCTCAAAATAACTGCTGTTTTATTTATAGGGACATGGGTTTGGATTTGTTTAGATTCTATATAATTAGTGATCAAAAAGTTCAGAATAAAACGATTGATGGTATTCTACTATTAATTGAGAGAGAACGAAATGGTGAAGCCATTGACCGAAGCTTGCTACGAAGCCTCCTAAGTATGCTCTCAGATTTACAAGTAAGCACCTTATTTTGTATTAGTTTTCTTAAATTATTGTTAATTTATTTTTGTGTTGTCTTGCTTTGCTCATTTTTTTCATGTGTGCATGTGTGTACAGACACATTACAACAAGAACTAAAATCTTTTTATTCCATGTGATTTATTTCTGCAAATTGGATTACTTGATACATTTAAAGTAAATGTGTAATTGTTTTCACTAGTATTGTTTGGTAAGTAATTAATCAGATAGATAGATAGATAGATAGATAGATAGATAGATAGATAGATAGATAGATAGATAGATAGATAGATAGATACTTTATTAATCCCAATGGGAAATTCACATTCTTCAGCAGCAGCATACTGATACAATAAATAATATTAAAGAATGATAATAATGCAGGTGAAAAACAGACAATAACTATGTATAATGTTAAATTTAATCAGGTTCGTTGTTTTAATTTATGTTTTGTTAAATTAGGATTTAGAGGCCATACATAGTAAAACTGCAGTTATGAAGTCTCAAATTAACTTCTTCACTCTCAAATAGATATACCAGGATTCATTTGAACATCGTTTCCTAGAAGAAACCAACCGTCTATATGCAGCTGAAGGTCAAAGGCTTATGCAGGAACGAGAGGTAATCTGATATTAAAAATAATAAGATTTTGAGATTTGCTAAAAAATTTTCTTAAGTTGTCAAGTAGACTTTATTTTTGGTTTTGCACTGAAGATTTTGTTTCACTTAGAATTAGTGACAGTTGCTAAGTTCTTTAAGACACTAAGTGAGCAGATTATCCTTCTAAATGAGTACTCGTAAGCTATTTTTTAAAATCCAGTTTTGCAAACGTAGTGGAAAGTTCATGGAATGTACTATTTTTGTTTATTTTTTATTGTAGGTGTGTTCATTGCTTTAGATTTTTTTTTTTTTTTTTGTAGGTTCCAGAATATTTACATCATGTAAATAAGCGTTTAGAAGAAGAAGCTGATAGAGTAATTACATATTTAGATCAGAGTACACAGTAAGTTCATTTACTTTTTTCAAACATGTAAAGCATTATTACCCTTTGAAATAAACTGTTAATGCTGTTGTGTTTGTGCATCATGGAAACATTGATGTGTCTGAAAAGCACGCATACAAATGGCTTTGCTTCTTTTTAGAGTGTGTGCACAGATGATTTGCGTCCTAGTCTGTTCAAGCCTTCTATGCACAACCCTGTGCAGTTGCTGAATCCCCTGGATTTTCTGATGAAGTTTTTTCTTTGCATTTACATATTAATCTTAGAGATACTTCCATTTCTGCCTGCACAGACTTTAATCTTTGCTCAGGATCTGGGTGATTTCACCATGAATCTGAGGACATTTGGCTGTCACTCTTTGTTTTTCATGTTGGATGTTGTATGTGTGGGTAGCAACACTTCACGCAACCATCCCTCTAGTGAGTGCTTGTTTTCTTGTCAAGCACATGTGCAGTCAAAGTTGGCTGTTCAAATCCTACATGGAGCATTCTACAAAGATGTGCATATTTATTTATTAATTAATTTCAAGGGTACCAAGTTAAGGGCTATAGTTCCACATTTTTCACAGTGTAACTGTTAAAGACAACTTTTTTTTTTTTTTAAGCCAAAATTCAACTTTTATTGCTTTATTGGGGTTTCAATGAAAGTAACACTATATGGGGAAATGTGGCTTGCTAGCTTGAGGTGGTAGACCTGCCCAGTAATGGAAAGAAACTGCTTTCCCCTCAGTGCTGCTGGGACAGACAACTTTGTACTGTATTTTACAAGGTTATTGTAGTTTTGCCTGGCGATTCTAAATTGGCCCTAGTATGTGCTTGGTGTGTGGGTGTGTTTGTGTGTGTCCTGTGGTGGGTTGGCACCCTGCCTGGGATTGGTTCCTGCCTTGTTCCCTGTGTTGGCTGGGATTGGCTCCAGCAGACTCCCGTGACCCTGTGTTCGGATTCAGCGGGTTGGAAAATGGATGGATGGATATTAGTTTTTGTTTCTATTTTATTTTTGATCTTACTGGGAAATTCAGTTTAGTTTTAGTTTTCCTTCCATCGTGTATTTTTAATTTTAATTTAGTTTTTATTTCACAAAGACATTTCTGTTTTTTATATACATAATATATGTATAATTAATTTCACTTTCAGTTTTCGTAATTATGGTATGGTTAAAGAGCTACTATGGAGTTTAATTTTGTGTCACAATCAGACAGAGCTGTACACTTAACGGGTTTGGAGATGAGTTTAATTTTAGTGGAAGCTTGCTACACTACATGGTTTACTATCTGATTTTGTTTTTGTCTGATAAAACGAGCATAGTCAAAACCAGATACTGAATATGAACAATTTTACAATTTTTGTCATTTGTGCTGAGCAAATGTGTGCTGACTATTAGCGCTTATTCTTTCCCAGAAATTAGGGTTAGGTGAATTTTCAAGTTTGTGGGTTTTTTTCCTTGAATGTCTACCGCACACAACATATCCTGCTCCAAGACAATGTGCTTACAATTAATACCTTCAGTATTGTTTTCAAAACTTTCCCATACTGGGCTTTGTTATTTTCTACCAGCCATATTGATCTCTGGTTCCATCGCAGGCACAGAAAATTTATAGGTAGAATTTTGCCACCTGCAGGTCTGAGAAGATATCATAAATCAGAAAATAAATTCTACTGTGTTCTGACAGGTATGATCATGAAAATCATCGGGGCTTAGGAAGAACATGGCTCTTAGGCTTGAATCAGTGTGCAGACCCCACCTAGCTGTATTAAGGGAAACAAAGACAATATTTATATTTTCTAAACTTGTTTATGCAGAGCATGATCACAGGAGACTTGGAGCCTGTCCCAGCAGCTTTGGATCCCCAAGGCAGGAAAATTCCCTGGTCAAGGTGCAATCCTATTGCAACAATACTATATATATGAAATACTGTATGTATGACAAGGCTGATGTTAACAATAAAAACAGTATGATATTTCAACTATGTATTTTCAGAAAGAGAGAGAGATTGAATACAGGGAGACAAATATTTTAAAACATAATTCTGCCAACAGATTATTTTCACAATATCACATATTTTCACCTGTGAATGTAAAACTAAAGTTAAATTAATAAATATAGAATAAATGCAAAAACACATTGGTAGTCTGTTATCCACCGTTTGGCAGACTATCTTCACTTACCTACCTGCCAATCCAGGAATTAAGCAAAAGTGATTTGTGAACAACAATATGCTGATCACGTATGTTGACCTAGTCCAGGGGTGGGCAAAGTACGGCCCACGGGCCAAATCCGGCCCGTTGGTCTTTTTAATCCGGCCCGTCGAAGATTGGTACAAAATTGCCCAAATCAAATCATATCATAATTATGACTACAATCATTTGACCTTGTCCTGTAATGCCTGGCGTTCCACCAGGTGGCGCATTAGGCGCAGTGATACATTGACTTGATTTTGCGGAGCCCAGGTTACTCTGTTATTACTCTGCTACTGCTGTGAACCCATCTGCAACAATGAGTGGGGAAAAGAAAAGTCGACAGTGAGTGCCAAGTGTTTAATAAGGAATGGACAACTAAATACTTTTTCACTGAAGTCCGGTCAAAGGCTGTATGTCTTATTTGCCAAGAAACCGTCACTTTTCCACCAAGCATGCTAATTACGCTAACAACCAGTCAACACAAGAACGGATGGCTACTGCTCAGAGGTTGGCAGCTAGTTTGCAGGCTCAGCAAAACACCTTTATCCGACAAACTGCCATCCAAGAGTCAAGCACGAAGGCAAGTTATGTGCTGGCATTCAAATTAGCAAAGACCAGCAAGCCTTTCTCCGAAGGGGAGTTTCTCAAAGAGTGCATGGTAGAGACAGCAGGTATCTTGTGTCCTGAGAGCAAGAACAAATTTGAAAAAAATAGCTTATCACGCAGGACAGCGACTCGCCGTGTTAAGCTAAATGACGAAGACTTAGCTAGCAAGTTAAACAAAAATGCTTAGTCATTTACATTATATTCCTTGGCACTGGACGAAAGTAATGACATAAAGGACACCGCTCAGCTTTTAATTTTTATCAGAGGGATTAATGACATTTTTGAGATAACAGAGGAGTTTTTGGCCATGGAATCCCTAAAGGGGAAAACGAGGGAGAGGACTTATATGATAGCGTGTCGGGGGTCATAAATAGGCACAAACTACCTTGGAGTACGCTCGCCAGTGTTACCACAGATGGATCGCCAAATCTGACTGGAAAAAACGTTGGGTTGCTCAAAAGAATCCAGGAGAGGGTAAAGGAGGACAACCCTGAGCAGGAGGTAATTTTCTTACACTGCCTAATCCACCAGGAAGCACTGTGTAAATCCGTATTGCAGTTGCACTACGTAATGAAGCCAGTTGTAAAACTCGTTAACTTTATTTGAGTGAGGGGACTTCAGCGTTGTCAGTTTATTGCTTTTCTTGAAGAAATTGACGCTGATCACCAGGACTTGCTTTACCAGTATGTCGACGAGTGTGGGAGCTCAAACAGGAGATTATCTCATTTTTGGAGCTACTTGAGAAAGCTGACGATTTTCCTGAGCTGAGTGACACAGATTGGCTCTGTGATTTAGCTTTTGCTGTGGACATACTGACACACATGAATGAGCTGAACATGAAGCTACAAGGGAAATACCAGTTTGTGCATGAAATGTACACAAACGTCAGAGCCTTCAAAACCAAGCTAGCTTTATTCTCAAAGCAAATGTCAAACAACTCATTTGCTCATTTCCCCACACTGGCTATGCTGAAAGAGGCCCCTCGACTTGTGAAAAAATACAGGAAATCACTGGACGACCTGCATGGAGAATTCTGGCGTCGGTTCTCTGATTTTGGAAAAATTTACAAGTCACTTCAGCTGGTGTCATGTCCCTTCACACAGGACCCTGAAACGGCGCCACAGGAGTTGCAGTTGGAACTGATTGATCTCCAATGTGACACCGTCTTAAAGGTGAAGTTCAACTCTCTTAAACTGGATGAGTTTTATGCTTCATTAAGCACAGCCAAATTTCCAAACATCCAGAAGATGGCACAGAGGATGCTGGTGTTGTTTGGCTCTACGTATGTGGGTGAACAGACTTTTAGTGTGATGAACACCAACAAAGCACCCCACAGATCCCAGTTGAGCGATGAACACCTCAGATCTGTTCTGAGAATTGCCACAACAAAACCAGCACCAGATTTCGATGTACTGGCAAAAAAGGGTGATCAACAACACTGTTCCCACTAAAAGTGAATGTAAATATTAACACTGTAATGCCTTTTTTATGTTTATGTTTGATATGTATGCATCTAGTGCTGGTACGGCCCGTCTGTCAAATGTTAAAAGTCAATGTGGCCCCTGAGACAAAAGGTTTGCCCACCCCTGACCTAGTCAGTCTCTGGTCAGTGCCGTTTTACTTTTAAAAAATGATTTCTCCTGTGTGAAGTGGCAGGTGAATTATTGTCAACAAAACGTAGACACTTGAGAAACAAACTGAAACGTTACTCATGATTTTTCTGTCCATACAGTAAAGGTTTCGTTGACCAGCACATTCCAACTTCAGGCGTTTGAATTACATTTTGATATACAAGAAGTGCAGCTCGTTATAACAGACATCAGACTCATACAGCCTGGAATTTAGCTTAGTGTGTATTGCTGCATTGATTGCTCTGTACACACTCTATCTTGGGCTCAGTTAGAATTACAGCTAGCATGCCGTCATTTATGAAAAGACTGAAATTCTGTAAGGGATTGTCTGTATCTAATACAGCAGTAAACGGCAGTTTTGAAAGTTGCCGATCACTTTCAAACCAAAGTCATCACTTTGGTATGCTTCACTAACACTTGAACCATAACATATCATGCTGCCACTCTCAGCTCCTGAAGAACTGTCATTATTGTCACACAGTAAATCGCTTTCTTCATCACATGCTTTACACACCCGTATTCCGTTTGCTCTGTCACCACAAATGCTGTGTGAACACCCGCCCTCCATCACCAGCCGCCATACTATACATGCAGACGGCTCATGGTGGATGACTTTGTTTTAGAGTTAAGTTACAAGGGTTAATCTGATTGTATGGAATGTTGCATGTTTTTAATAAATTCAATAAAAGATTAAAAAAAAAAGTTACAAGAGTTAAAGACTAACGGCAGGAATATTTGTTGAAAAACCAAATATGAAATTCTTATGAATATATTTTGATTAATTTTGGGACCCCTGCAGCTCAGGTTAGCCCTTGCATGAGTCCAGTTGTTACGAAAACTAAAAATATTTTTAGAAATTACTATTACAAAATTACTATTACTATTCAGCTACTTTAATAGTTTAGTTTTAGGCTTTGTTAATTATTTAATTTCAGTTTATAAAACTTTTTTTTTATTAATAGTTTTAGATTCGATTTTAGTTTTCGTTAACGATAATAACATTGGTATTTAAGTGGATCCAAAAAACTGCTGGATGGATGTGAAAAAAGCAAGTCTGTTTAAAGTATCATTGAAACCGTTTATAACTACTACAAGAGCAGCATCAATTGAATACACAAACTGAAAGTGGTTCAGTTATTTGCTGCCTCAGCAGTACTGGGCAATAGGTGGAAAACATCTATTGACAGGGTTCCAGACTATTACACAATGAAAAAGAGACTTCTAACTAAGGCTTATTGTCAGAGTATGGGAAGAAGGCGGAGCGGAGAATGTTTTTTGGATAAGAGTACAGCTGAGTGCTGACAAGAGGCCAGCCGTAACAAATTGCAAACACCTTTGTACACGTTTATTTTTTTTTAGTTTGTTATGTTAGTAAAATTTGTACCTTCTGTCTGTGCAGATCTTTGTTTGTTTGTTTGATATTTCCTTTTACAGCTGCTAATCATAATTGTTTTTCTTATTACATATAATGCGTTTCTCAGCCATATATTAAATGAAAATATCTTTGAACTGTTAAATGCACTGTGCAAAATACTGCATGTT